>NW_003302553.1:19576265-19841683 GCF_000004255.2 Arabidopsis lyrata subsp. lyrata
TAGCCACTGTCGTTCACTTCGCCACCAGAGTCGAGCCTTTGTCATCATTGGTTTGTTGGGTAAGGAAACCTAACCTATTTATGTCTTCTTCTTCTACAAGTTCATGTTTAGAGCTGGGGAGATCCTTAGATTAAATCTGGGTTTTGTTTGTGAAAACGAAGAGAAAATTGTGCCAAGTAAGGTTTATGGATTGATTTTTCGTCGAACCTGAAAGAGTTAGATCAAGATTTTGATGTCCCTTGATATATCTTGCTGCAAGGAATCCATAGCAATTTACGGTTTGTCGAACGGAGGTATATTCCATTCAGAGAGTCGTCTCGAAAGTTGATGAAAATTCACTAGTTCTGATTTCTAAAAACCTAAGTTTTTCAGATAAAATTTCATGTTCAAGTTGGCGTTTTTGGAGGAGGAATCTGGTCATTCCTGAGAGAACTAGGCCAATCCGACAGTATTTTCCGTTAGAGGAATTGTCAAGGAACCTGCCTAAGCTGTCAAAATCACCGGAAAAGGTAAAACCTAACCACCACGACGATTGCTTCTTCTACAAGAAATTGCTGTGTCTGTCAATTCTAGAAACCGTAGAAAAATAGATCCGAGATGGCTTCTTTAAGACAGAGTTTGAAAGTCCGAAACTATTCCGATCTGGCTGAAAATTGGTGGGGTTTATTCATGGTACTACAAGCTACAGATTCAACGGTGGGATTCTGTTTTGAACTAGTTGTTGAGTTATTCTTATATTTCCGAGACAGTTTATTATTGAGTAAATGGTGACATATATTTGTCAAACGAGGTTGGATTGAGCTGAACCAATGGCTTCAATTGGTAACCATAATTTAGGAAAAGAATGAGAAGGAATGTGATATTCCTCTTTGTTCCTCAATATTTTTACCATTTGCAAGTAATATTTTTTCCATATCATTCCTCTACATTCCTCACCAAAAAAGGAACACTAGAACAAAAATGTTCCTCTCCAAAATTGATGAGGAACAAAATGGAACAAAAAGGAACAAATATTAAAATTCATTTTTATTTTAAAATAAATAAAAAATAATATTTATCAATAGTATTTGTATTTTATTATATAATAATTTTCATATCTTCACAATACATTAACAGAAAAAACATTTTTGATAAGAATTTCATGCTGAATTA
This sequence comes from Arabidopsis lyrata subsp. lyrata, assembly GCF_000004255.2. NCBI lineage: Eukaryota > Viridiplantae > Streptophyta > Magnoliopsida > Brassicales > Brassicaceae > Arabidopsis > Arabidopsis lyrata. Next base: position 19,577,418 of record NW_003302553.1, read on the forward strand.
CTCTTAAGTCTTCATTTGAAAATTATATAAATAGTAAAATAAATTTAAAAATGTTTATATTGTAAAAGAATAATATATTTTAAATTACTCTTTCAATTTTATTTTATGTTAATATTAAATATTATTATTTAAAATGATATATATAAATTTATTTCACAAATTTTAGTTTCAAATTAAATATAAAATTAAATAAATATAAAAAATATTTAGTATTTTTCATTGAAATTTGATTTATTTACCTATTTAATATATCTATAAAGATATTTTTATTGTTTGGTTACCATTAATCATAATAGTACATTTTATTCATTCTCTGCATCTTTTCCTTTTCGTTCCTCAAAAATTGTTTGTTCCATTCCGCGTTGTTCTTTTTATTCATTTTCTTTTTGTTCTTTTAATGGTTACTAGTCGGACCCAATATCTACAAACTTACAAAATGAGATTACTTCTCCCATCAGCCATTTCATTTGTAATATGAAAGAAGTCAAGAATGAACAATGAGAAAGCTGGAATGAAACTTTTAAAGGGGGTGTTACATGTTATATACTTATATAGAACCAATTATGTATGAGTTTCCTCAATTCAGAATATCTTTTAGTCAAAGTCGCGCGCAAATTTGAAATTTGCACAAGTTGAATAAACAATTTAAACACGGAAATACAATCAAGTTTATATATGTCATTTATTAGTTTTCTTAAGATATTGACTAAATCAATAAATTTCTCATTCAGTCAATGTAAAACAATGCAATTAAAATATTGAATATTCTTTTGTAACAATCTATATTTTGGTTTCTAAATTTTCAAATATTTCTAAATTTTGTTTTGCTAATATGGTATTGTTGTTAACAAAATTAATTTTATTTTTGTTTTACTCTAAATAGCATGCAAAATTTTGCAAATTAATAAATTTGGTAGTAAGGTTGACTTTTTAACTCTAATATATTTCCAAAATAGTTATATATAGATGATATATAATTAAATTATATATTCATGCATATAGAATAAAATCGAAGTTTTTTAAAAGTACCATAATTTCAAATTTATTTAAACATATAGCATAATTTCATTAGATATAAAATTCTTATGTATGATTTTTTTTTCTTATTTAATGTAGCAGACTTTAGTTAATACTATAACAATCAATATAATCATCATGTATATGAAAGTTGGCTAACTCTATCCATATGAGTGACACATTATCACTTTAGCATTTGCCATGTGTCCATTAAATAATTAATATAAGCTTTGTATTCTCTATTTTATAGTTAATAGTATATTTAATTTTAAATATTATTTAATTGTACTAATACAAACTTTATTATATAATTATATATTAATTGTAATATCCGTCGCGCCATACATGCCAAGATAACATGTTATTCATCTGATCTTGCCAAAACGTTTTTTTTGAAACTTCACACACGAACAAAAAAGCAATGCACACAACCCCTGAAGCTTACTCACTTGAGGAGAAAGGGAAAAAAAAAGGGTGAGTAAAGAATACACAGTGAGGGAAATCAACTTTGCCCACTAAAACATAAAATTTTTTATCAATCTATACAACCATCATTATAACATATAAACTTAGACATAAATAATCAACCTAAAATGCTTTAACTTCTAACAACACATTCATAACAACCATCCTATCTATACTAACACACACACATATATCGTTAGGTCCAGTCATCCTCTTGACGACTAGAACCTCATGAGAGGAGGCTGGCGCTCGTGGCTCAGACACTCTCATGCATTTCGGGCTTGTCAGTCTTTCCTGACCAGCATGTAACCCGTCGGCCCATCACTGTCCACATTACTAGGGAGACCACGGCCCATAGCTTGACTCTCCCTAGTCATACATATATCATACATACATACTCATCATCATACTTAATATACTCATACTTGACATATCATACATAACATCTCATTCTCAAACATCATACTAACACATATCAAACTCAACAATCATCAAGTCATAACTTTATATAATCTTATCCTATACAATCAGATCTAAGCCTACACATCATGCGTCAAGAAGCATAACAAAAGAAAATGATACTATGCTTCGCAAATACCATCCTCACCTTAGCCTTAACTTGTCCGAGACGCTACGGTTTGAATGCAGATTTCAAGTTTGATTCTCTAACCAAGACATAGATCCATGTTTCATGAATGCTCTTGAATTATCAGATTTTCTATTTTCATTTTTACAATATCTATTGATGACCTTGAAAAAAATACAATCAGTAGATCTATTACTTTATACTGTTTATTTTTCAGATTTGACTAATTTAGAGTTTTAATTTTGTAACTACCATGGATTAAAAGTAGTACTCTTTATATAAACTATTTGAAATGTTTTGACATGTTTTTTAAAACTTAGCAAATTAAATATATATTTTTTTATATAAAAATTCTAATTTTATTAGATGTTTCGAAAGAGGCATAAAATTCAGATTTTCAGCGTCAGTAATATATAGAATGATATGTTTCCTTTCTCCTATTTTTCAGATTAGAGTAATATAATTTAGATTTTTTTTTAATTACAAAGACTGATCGAGGAGTCTTGATATGAATTATTAAAATTAATGTTTAGTAATTTGGTTAGAACTTATCAATTTAGACTGCTTTATATATATAAATAAGATTCATGTTTTTCAATTTTTGATAATTCTAGAGCGAGATAAAATATATCTTTAATTTCAATTAATATATTAAATAAAAAAATATTTTCTTTAATGTGTGAAACTATTTATTAGGATGAATAACAAATGCCAAGGAGAAAATGGTGAGAAGAAAGATTGGTCTATTCTTCTTCCAGAACTTTATTCGGTAATGTCTCGCCTCATTGTAAAAGATAACATCCAAGCTTCCGCAGTGTGCAAAACATGGTATAAAGCTAGTGTTTCGGTTCGGATGAAAGAGCATCATTTATGGCATATGAAATACCCTTCATCTATAGGGAGCAAGAGGCCTTTTGAATTTTTATGACCCTTTACATGATACGACATACACTATGGAGTTTCCTGAAATGGCAGGCATGACTGTTTATTACTCTAAAGATGGTTGGTTACTTATGTGCAACGGTCACTCGTCGGAGATATTCTTCTTCAATCCATTTACCCGTAAGCTCATAAATTTGCCTATTTGTGAGACTAGTAACGAATCTGCTGTTTTCACTAGCGCTCCTACATCCGATGATTGCTTGGTTTTCGGGTTGGCAAACATCAAAAATGACTACACTACTGTCGCCATCAACACTTTAAAAGTCGGTGAAAGCAACTGGAAGACTACTCGTTTCGTCAGTCCTGAAGATTTCTTTACTTATCAACAGAATTATCTTTTCGGAAGGTCTTTTCTATTGTCTTGGTGGGTTAGGCACCTTAGCGGTTTTCGACTCATCAAGACAAACATGGGACATTCATCAGTTGAGACGTTTTTCAACCTCGTGGTTTGGAACCTACTTGGTAGATATTGAAGGAGACATTTTTCTCCTAAAAGTATCTAGTGATTATCTACGAGGGTATGCACTAAACCGTAATGGTGATTGGACCTGGGAAGACAAGGGTAAATTTGATGAGGGGTTGACGATTTTTGGGGACTTTCGTGCATGCAAGTGGAGATCAGGTCTCCTGAGCAACATGAGAAACAAAATATTCTTGTCGAAGTTTTTTCAACCGGTGATTCAAACTTATGTATTTTTTTATGAAGGAAGGTATCTCCCAAGTAACTCATGTACTCTTTCTTGGGATGAGAAAAAGAATGTGCAGAGTGTTTGGATTGAACCACCAAAAGAAATCTTACATTTTTTCTGAAACAGTTGATGAACGTAACTTTCCAACACTTTTGGACTACAAAAGCTGCTATTTTCATTTTTCATTATCATGTCTTCTTTGTTTTGGGTTTACTGTTTTAAATTTGATCATATATCTCATGTGATATATTATGGATCTCTATTTTTTTTTTCTTTAAATCAAATAAAAGTATTTGGAATTGCTTAGAACGTATAATATTACTAAAGTTATAATTTGCAATAATCCAGAACAAATATCTCGGAGATATAAGAAAAAAATCATTGCTAAATCTGATTATAAATATAACATTTTTTTTTTTATAATTATCACAAATAAAAAACAAAGGTTAATCGGTTCTCAAAAGATCACATGCCTATACAGCTCGAAGAGAGACCAATAATCTCATTATACAAAGAAAACCTAATATTACTAGAGATTAATATCATCACGTACAGCAAATAACTTAAATCTTCAATAAGTGTATAAACTTGCTCGATAAGTTAAGTTGGCTAACTAATTAAAATTTGAATACAATTAAATGAGAATCACATTTATAATAAACTAGATCATCACCCGTACTACAATACAAATAAATTAATATGGTCTGAACAATGAGTTAATTTATATTAACAACCACAAAATGATATTGCAATAATTCAGTTAGATCAAAAATCAAAATATTATAAATGAATCGCTTCTAAAACGTAGATTATTTTTAATTAATTAAGAAAGTTAGCTATTATATGGAATTAATTTAGAAAATTCTTTTTTCAATTTCTAATTCTTTGGTTGTTGAAATAGAGATTTGTTTGAGGTAACTACAGAATTTACCAATTATTCGCGTAATCGAATATGTTATGAACATATATTTAGTATATAATATACCAAATTCAACCCGTGCGTGGAATCTATACTTTTATTTTAGAATCTTAATGAAAATATTGTGTGCACAATCTATTATTCGTTATTTCCAAAATTACTTGCACAATCAAATTTTCAAATATTTTGTGGTGTGAACCTTATTTAAACTATCTGATCATATAATCTTAACATGCCGTCTATTATAAAGATCATAATTTTATATCATATAATATATTACATTTAACCATCCACCTACTATAACTATTTTAAATATATCTTTTTAGAAAATCAAACTAAAGTATTTATAATTTTTTTTATCTTTTTAATCTATTAAAGTTTTATGATATTCATTAAAAACTTAAATTAAACTATTTTTAAATGTTCCAAATTAAAATCTTTAAAAATATTTATTGTAGTATTTAAAATTTTGAATTTTAAAATTTTTTTATATGAAATTAAATAGAAATATTCAAACAATTATAAGGATCATAACTCATTTGTTAATATAATATATTATATTTAACTCACTGCCTATAATACATATTTGTTTTTAAAAAATCAAATTAGAGTATTTATTGATGATATTCTTTAAATATTGATGATATTCTTGAAAATATTCAAGTAAAACTAATTTTATATGTTCCAAATTAAATTATTTAAAAATCTTATTGTAGTATATAAAATAATACATTTCAAAAAATAAATGTATGAAATTGAATATAAATATTCAAATTCTGAACCGTTACTCAGTCGAAATTTTTGTTGAACTTATTTTTGGTTAAAAGAAATATATTACTCAAATGTGAATTTTTGACCCGTTAAATTATTTTTTTTCATAGATTTAACAATTTATATTCGTTTTTAAAAATTCAAATCTTGGCATATGCAGAAATTTTTTTTTCTTTTTTTTTGTTATATGGATGATATGATGATTTATTTGTTTCATAAAAATAAAATCATATGAAGATGAGTGGTGAATTTTAATGATTAATAACAAATTAATATGGTAAGTTAGATATCAAATCTTATATGTTCATTTTGATTGGTCATTCTTTTTTTTTAAGTTAATAATATATTTTTCGTTTTTAATAATTAAATTTTATAAATTAGTATTTGACTTGTTTATCCTTAATGAGCTAAATTAATTTACTCTTTATATTTTTTTTATCTCTAATGGAATTCAAATGTAATAACTTACAAAGGGAAATATTATTAAATGGTAATTATAAATTGTACTCCCCAAATAATAGTATAGGATACTTTAAAATTTTATTTATTTAGGTAAATAATTAGGTCCTTAATAATATAATAAGACATTGATATGCTGGAAAAAAAAGAATATAATAAAACGGTTATATCATATGTAAACAAACATGTTTTGACAAAATTACTTTTCATATTCCATAAAATTATCATTGAATTAAATATATAATGTTATATCAAGTACGTAAATCACACTCAAACTAGTATATATGTGATTTAGTCATCGTATGTTTTAAATTATGATATAGTAAAACTATCAAAATTATATTTAATTTATCTCAAGTTGCGTGAGTGCAAAAATTAACTAAATTTTATATAATAACAAAATAATATTTTTTGAAACATTTTATAAGCATATGGTTCCTCTAATATCCTATAATCATAAATAAAGAATTATATAAATTTATACATATATAATTATATACATAACTAAGATAATATATAAATATGATTATTTTTTGGATTTCCTTAAAAGCTAAAATCAAATTACAACTCATCTCGAACTTTATATTGCATCCAAAGCTCTTAGTGTTAAAGTTAAAATCAAATTACAACTCATCTCGAACTTTATATTGCATCCAAAGCTCTTAGTGTTGTCTTCTCGAACTGAATTCAAAATACAAAGAGTACTTAGAGGCTATAATTGATTATTTACCCGTAATTATTTTAAAATAAATCTTAATATTGTATCAGTTTTATCTTCAACATTAAAGATAGTAACTAACATTTATTCAAAATTTTGAAATTATGAACATGTATTTCCAAAATTTATTCAAAATTTTGAAAGTATGAACATGTATTTCCAGATGGGTAGTCTAGTATGCTATTAACATCCATTCTATTGCGATAACAAAAAAAATAATCATAATTTTAAGTTTATGCATACACTTTTTCACAAGAAATTCAACTAAATTCATTAATATATTTAGAAATTGTTAAAAATGCCCCTTTTTCAATACCCCTTTTCAAAAATGCCCCCTTTGAGAGTCCATTTTTAAGTTTGCCGTCTTTTAACTTTTAATGACCATTTTACCCTTATTTGAAACAAAATTAGGTCCACAAAATACAAAATATTTTTTTGGTGGGAAAAGTGATCCAGCAAATTTTTGGCGGGAAACGTAATCCCGCAATTTTCCCGCCAAAATTTTTTTTTTTCGAGAAAAGTGATTCCGCAATTTTTTTGGCGAAAAAATTTTACAAGGTATTTAAAGGTTTTACAGAGTATTTACAAGTGTTTTGTAAGGTTTTACAAGGTACTTATAAGGTTTTATAAAGTACTTATAAGGTTTTATAAGGTATTTATAACTTGTAAAACCTTATAGAAAACTTGTAAAACCTTATAACTTGTAAAACCTTATAAAATAGCTTGTAAAATCTTATAATATCTTATAAATACCTTATAAATACGTTGTAAAACCTTTTAAAATACATTGTAAAACCTTATAAATACCCTGTAAAAAACCTTTAAAATACCTTGTAAATTTTTCCGGCGAAAAATTTTCCCGCCAAAAAAATTGCGGAATCACTTTTTCCGCAAAAAAAATTTTTTGCCGGGAAAATTTTTTGGCGGGAAAAATTTTTACGGGAAAATTTTACAAGGTATTTTAAAGGTTTTTACAAAATCAAATTTGTAATTTTTGATGTGTGCACATTCTCATGTTTTCCTTATATATTTGTGATATCTTTTATTAAAAGAAGGGTAATTTAGTCATTTTGTACATAAAAGGGGGTATTTTTAAAAATGGACAGCCACAGGGGGCATTTTTGAAAAGAGGTATTGAAAAAGGGGCATTTTTGTGAGTCTCCCATATATATTATCATTTGTTTATAGCCCCAACAGTTTATGATGCTTCCAAAATAATTTATGTTAAAAAAAATCAGCAAAAAATAATATTGAATAGAAGGACTTAAATAATATTTCTAGAAACTACTATATATTAGTTTATCAATTCATTAATATCTTTATAAATTAATAAATTTTCAAAGTTCCAATATTATTATATAGAAGTTATTTTATTTATATAAGTTATTGTATACACTATAATGTAAACCATAAACATGCACTTGATTGATAGCATATATATATATATATATATATATATATATATATATATATATATATTTCATTTGTGGGCCAAACATGGAAACAATAAGGTGGTTGTGAGTCTTGTGCCAAATTGTTGGTTTGTGGGTTCTTCAAGAAATACATGTTCAATGAAACTGTTAGTGTTATGCTTTTTTGCAAGTTTATAACAAAGAAACATAATTAGTATGAAAACTGTTGGGTTTGTACCAAAGCAAACTGACATTTCCAGAACATGTTCTCTAGCTAACTTATTATATGTCTTTAACATTATGTAACACGACATGCAAACTAACCTCTACCTTTATGCCTTTTTCTTAATATTCTATTCAAATCGTAATGTGATAAAATCTTGTGGGGTTTGATATGTATAGAATAAATGAATAGCCCTTTTTGACACTTTTGATTGAATTATAAATGAAACAATATTAACATAATTTTATTTTTTCCACTACATACTAATGCATGTAACATTTCTCTCTTCATTTCCTCCATGCATGCTCAAGAAAAAAAAAAACTTTAATGTTTGATTATATCATTCTTAAAGACAAAAGATTGAGTCTCAACAGTTCAAATTTATAGCTAAAGATATTAAAACATCTTTTTTCAATAATAGGTTTATACATTTTGTGGCACATGCATAAAAAAGTATAGATGATTTTATATTTAAAATATCTAAATATAATTACTTAATATTTTAACGATGTCTATTGCATAGATTCTTAACACTTTTGGAGTTACTTTAATTGAGTTTTGAAAGGTGAAAGGAAATTTACGAGTAAAAAGAACCATACAAATAAAATACAAAGGGAATAGAGAAAAAATAAGGATCTAGAAGAAACTACCCGTGAATACTATGGGTAATATGGAAGGACCGAAACAAGTTTTTGTTTAAAGGGAAACGTTTTCAAATTACTGAAATGAATGTATAGATCCTTGAAAATGTGAATCAATGGTTTGTGTGTCAGGAAACTTGTGGTGAAGATGAATTAAATAGAGAGAATAAAATTCAGATTAACAAATGGGAAGCTCCCAAAAAAGATGCCTGAAATGAAATATCGGCTTCCCTTGGTCTAAGAAAAAATTGTTGTGTAGAGTGGCCTGGGCAATAAGAGATTATATGGGAACTGTTCTGGTTCATAGCTGGCATGCCTTTAGCTTCATTGATATCCTAATGGATGCTATGTCACGAAGTCATCTTTGGGCCATAGAAATCATGGGAGTAGCTAGATTCATGTAAGTCGTACAAAAATCAAAATAAAGCTGCTTCTCTAATTTCCCGGAGTGTTATTGTGGATGATCCTCGACAACCGAAAGTTGTTTTTGGGCTATACCTTTATGCTAACATGCTCTCTTTACTTCGGAAGTATTGATTACCTCTGTGTAATTATGTGATTTCCTATGTTTTTCTTTATCTTTTAAGGTTATAAGTTGTTGCTCTGTTTTGAAAACCTTTATGTTTCGATTGTTCCTTTTAATGACATTAAAATGGGGAAAATAACCTAGTTATCCGTCCATAGTGATACATAACCATCCAGCTGATCTTAAATGGTTTACACATAGTCTCATGCATATTCTTACCATAAACGCTCATCATTAATACCTATAAACACACAATCATATTTATCTATCATCCTCTTATTCCTTTATTGCAATGACTAATTTTGTTACAATGATCCTGTTATAATCACTCTGTTACCATGAATAGCATTCCGATTCTTTGTTCTAATTGCTTTGTTACCTACTTACCTATATAAGATTTTATCAAATCATTTTTAAGATTTAATTAAATCTTCATAATACATTTAAAAACATGTATATTTATAGTATATTTATTAATAAATTTTAATTTTGAGCGTCAAATGTTTTTTTTTTCTAAAAAGAAGAAAAAAAAATCCTAATAAGTACCAATGTTCTCTTTTTTTTTATATAGGAAGGTGAACATCATATAAAATAAAAGTTTGAGGTTTTACAAGATAGCTTAACTTATGTTTGTAACTTTGCCAAATAAAAAATAAAAAACAAGGGTTGCAAGCTTTTGTTGAGTGTTAATCAAAAAATCATCAAGTCCCTTAATTGCTTCTGGTTCCGTCCTGGCCTATATGCTATTACGCAAATTAGTACCAATATTGTAAATAAATAATAGGTAAATAATATCCTTGACAATGAAAAATCTTAGCTACCTAGGAACTACATTACCAAATACACAATCTATATCACCAACCATATTGTGTCTAATTAGGAGATGATCATATTCGTCGGTAACGATACATTACCTTAACAATCTAGTGTTAACTGGTTTACACATAGTCTCATGTAATGTAAAATATATTCTTACCATAATTAAACACCAATGTTGAAAACCCATTAATTCACAGCCTTCATTGCAATCACATTTTAAAAGTACCACATTCGCGGTTTTTACTACAATGACACTGTTACAATCGCTCTGTTACTATCAATTCATTCAGATTCTTTGTTATAATCACTTTGTTACCATAATTCTCTTAGGATTTAGATCACAAATCCGACCCGCATAAAATTGAATTTAAGCAAAAAATAAAACACACTATTTATAATGGTTTATCATGAACGTGAGAGTTACGTCTACTTTCTGATAAATCAGTTTTCACTATGATCAATAAAACTTGGGAACTACAAGTTCTCGCTCTTGTACTTTTTTTCTTTTTTTTTTCGTTAAACACCATTTTTATTAAGATATCGGAAAGAGACTCTGCGCTAGAGAGAGCCATTCAGGAACCGACTTGCTTACATGGGAAAAAGACTATTACGAGCCCGATCGTTTTTGGCTAAACAGTCTGCTCGAGTATTAGAACTTCGAGGAAAAAAATTAATGTTAAAAGAAGGGAAAAAACAAATGAGGGACTAGAAAGAGGCCATTTCTACTGCAAAAGTTGGCCAATCGTCTTGGTTGTCGAGGAGAGATATCATGTCAGAGCAATCGGATGCGAAAGCGCCAGAGATATCTCCTAACGAGATCATACAATCCATTGCCGAAAACAAAGAGTCAACTTCCGTCTGGAGCGGTGATAGACTTTTTCTCGTATTCTTGAGGCCAAGATGAAGAATACGGCCTTGGTCGTCGACTCGAACCCATCCATGTCCACTCAGTTTGTCCCCAATATGCCGGGAGGCATCAATCTGACATTCCGAGATTCGGGGAGAAGGATAGTGGGATAGTACCGGGCGGACGAGAGACTCGATATCTCTACATCTTTCAAGTTTGCTTGCTTCCAGACATATGTTTTTTGTAATGCCAAGGCCAGGGTGTCCATGGGGGGTTCTTTGAAATTTTCGAAAAGAAATCGATTACGGCTTTTCCAGATATACCAAAGTATCCATGGAAAGAGTTCTAAAACTTCCACTTCTTGTACTGTACAACTCTTTATTTCTAATAATGAATCGATGCACCAACAAAAATACATATTAGAAAAAACTTTAGAACAAACAATTATATACCTAAAATAGCCAAAATATTTTTTTAATGAGCGATCTTTTAAATTTTATTTGTTTAGGCGTAGTAACCATTCCATTATACACTTGAATTTTTATCTTCTGTTTTTCTGATTTCAACCTTTGTGACTACTCTTGTTTATATGGAATTTCTTTTTCTTTCTATTCTCATATACTTCAATCCGAATGACCGTTCTCTTTTTTACTTTGAACGTTAATATCAAAATTTGGCCACAAAACTCAAAAAAATCTTCTAAAAGATTTTATATTTTCGAAAAAATGTTAGATATAATTTAGGGAACTTTACTCAGATGTATAACATTTTATATGAAATTACCAGATACATATAGATCTTTTTTTTTATTATTATCATATTTCGGGTATATTTTTTATACCCAGCGTGCCCCTGTTAAACGTTACAGGAAAAAACGTAATTACAAAGAATGCCACTGCCATGTCAGCAAAGCCGCGTCGCCACGTCATAAATCGCTGACGTGTATTAATGAACTCAGCCGTAAAGCGATACAGCGGCAGTTACGGCTGAGTTACGGTTAGTAGCGGCTGATTTATGGAAAATGACTGAGTTATGAGCAAACGGCTGACTTACGAGTATAACTCAGACATTAGTTACGGCTGAGTTAATGAAGTCGGTCTGAGTTATGAGAAAATGGCTGACTTTCGAGCATAACCCAGCCTAAGTTACGACTGAGATTTCACCCGTTGGTTGATTTGTCAAAATTTTGGCTGAGTTATTGCTTCGACACGGCTGAGTTGGCTGAGTTATCAAAGACGGCCTAGTTATGTGATGTCGTTACGGCTGATTTAGCCTCTAGTGTCATAAATCAGCCGTAATGAGCTGAGTTAATGGAAAACTCGGCCCAATTACGGCTGACTTAGTAGCGAAAGATTAATTACTAGAATAGCTTGCAATTACGACCGACTTATCAAACGATACGGCTGAGTTAAAGATTTTCGGTTGAGTTACGACATTAAACGGCTGAATTTGGCTGCATTTTTTTCGATTTTTAATTACTGTAATAGTATGCATGTTGCGACTGAGTTAAAGTTTTGTTTGATGGCTGGTTTAATTCGGTTGATTAACATTTTCGTTTGGTGGCTTACTTGCCACTTCATCAATTAAAAAAATGACGTCAGATGCAACATTCCATGTCATCATTCCATGTCATCATCATCAAGGGAAATATGAAAGGTCTTTTCTACTACTCATCTTCTTCTTCATTGTGTCGATCTTCACCTGTGTTTTTTCACATCTCTGGAACTTAAATTTCACTCGACTCGTCATCGTCTTATTTCTTCATTTTCGTTCTTCCTTACCCCGATATGACTGATCCGGTTCCGGTAATGGTTGTTTCTGGTAATTGGGTAAAGAAACACAAATTCGTATTTAACACCGACGATAAAGGGTGTAGAGTTGTGCAGATAGATGCGGAAACAACGCACGACAAGCTTGTGAAGTTGGTGCTCGATGACTACGGATTGAATGAGTTGAGCCATCAATTAAAGCTGAGCTACATGTTCTCGAAGAAGGCTATGAAAAATATGTCGCTTGATACTCCACCAGTTTATGTCTCCAATGATCGACAATTGCAATGTTTTCTAAGCCTACGAAAAATCGATCAACTACGTCTCTGTGTGGAATTTACGGTGAAAGAGTATATGGAAATTAGTCGGAAGGACGGATCGAGAGGAAGGATGAAACGGCCATCCAGTTCTGGCTCAAAATTAGAATCTAGATACGAAGTTCCCGATGGTGGATTTGAAGGTTTCTGTTATGATTATAGTGAAATCAAGACGAAGAAGCAGGTGACCAAGAAGCAGGTGACCAAGAAGCAGATGACGAAGAAGAAGATGATGAATTTTCAAGCCGATTTGATGTTTTCGACGACTCCGATGGTGCCTCATCTGATGATGATAACTTTACTGTATACGGCGATCCTCAGAATAAAGACGAAGATTCACCGTCTCTGCCTCCTAAGAAGAAACCTCAGAACATTGAAATGGCCGGATCGGCTGGGAACTCGGAGGCTTTAAGGTTGGAGTTGTCTTCGCTAAACCTCGCTGTAGGTCAACGATACCGGAGCAAAGAAGATTTGGTGTATCGACTCAAACTTCTTGCGGTAAGGGATGGATTTGATTTTAATGTACCAGTATCAAATCCGACCGCAGTGAATATTGTTTGCTGGGTTGATGAATGTCGATGGAGAGTTCGTGCATCTACACAAGGGGATGAGCCACATTTTTATGTTCGTATATACGATTTGGAACACACATGTTCTGTGACGGACTGTTCTAATCGATCCCGACAAGCAACACCTGATGTTTTGGGAGTTCTTTACAGGGACTTTCTTGGTGACGTTGGTCCGGATGTTAAACCTAAATCAGTCAGAGTAATTATCAATAAGCATTTTAGAATAAAGGTAATTACTGTGTGGCGCCTGACCTATTGATTACTATACGACTAACTTTTTCTCATCTCGGCTGATTTATGAATACATTCCGGCTGACTTATAGTTTACGACTTATATATATTACGACTGACTTATGTTTACATTGTGGCTAACTTATATATTACGGCTGACTTATGTTTACATTGTGGCTGAGTTATATGTATTACGGCTGACTTATAGTTACAATATGTGGGTGTCAACAGATGGGTTATTGGAAGTCACATAGGATGCTCCTGTATGCAAGGCAGATCGATCATGGAACTCCTGAGAGTAGTTTTGAAGAACTGCCTTCTTACCTATACATGATAAGACGGGCAAATCCGGGTACAGTCACGCGTCTTCAACTTGATGAGGAAGGAAGATTCAACTATGTGTTCATTGCTTTTGGTGCCAGTATTGCTGGGTTTCCTTTCATGCGCAAAGTTGTTGTTATCGACGGTACGTTTCTCCATGGAAGTTACAAAGGGACCCTTCTAACAGCCCTAGCTCAGGATGGTAATTTTCAGATTTATCCAATAGCTTTCGGTATTGTTGACACCGAAAATGATGATTCTTGGCGTTGGTTTTTTACGCAACTCAAAGTTGTTATCCCTGACGATAAGGATCTTGCGATAATCTCGGACAGACATAAGTTAATAGGGAAAGCAATTGGTGAAGTGTTTCCGTTGGCTTCTCGTGGAATTTGCACTTACCATTTGTATAAGAACATTTTGGTGAAATTCAAAGGAAAACATTTGTTCCCTTTGGTGAAAAAAGCGGCAAGGTGTTTTAGGCTGAGTGATTTTAATGAGCCGTTCAATGAGATTGAAGCGTCTGATCAAAACCTACATGGATACCTCCAACGAGCTGGTGTCCAAATGTGGGCGCGTGTTCATTTCCCGGGTGAAAGGTACAATTTAATGACTACTAATATTGCGGAATCAATGAACAAAGCACTGTCAAAGGCCAGAAGCCTTCCCATAGTTCGACTGTTAGAATCGATACGGACTATGATGACCAGATGGTTTGCTGAATGGAGAGAGGACGCGAATTCGCAGCAAACAACACTCTCACGAGGTGTTGAAAAACAGTTACAGGTAACTCAGCTGTAACTGCTTACATAAGTCAGTCGTCAAACGTTCTTAAACCAGACATTATTTCCATAAATCAGACTTAAGGTATTTTGTTTTTTTTTTCCCCTCTAATAGGCCCGTGTCACCGCGGCAAGACTTATGGGTGTACAAACGATTGATGCTTTACGTGTGCAGGTAACTTATGGAACACAGTTGCATATTGTAAATGTGGATGCTAAAAAATGCACATGCCGTCGTTTCGACCACGAGAAATTACCATGCATACATGCAATCGCAGCTGCAGAGCATATGGGTGTGTCTCGTATATCCCTGTGCAGTCCTTACTATAATAGAAGTTACTTGGTTAGCGCATACGCTGCTCCAATCATGCCTTCCGATACAGCAATCCCTGTTCCTCAAATTGTAGTTAACCAACCGTGCTTGCCTCCGATTGTTGTAAACCAGCCAGGAAGACATAATGTTAATATACAAATGGCCCTCTAAATAAAATGATTTTTCTCATAACTCGGCCGTAATTAGTAAATACCTCAGCCGTAACGTATTTGAATTATTTTGAATATTTTTTTAATTGTTTTAGTTATTATAATAATTTTTTTTTGTATTATTTTCAATTATTATGTATTAATTTATGACATTAAAACGCGTGTGCGTGTGAATATGTCAGCAATTATTGGTGGCGTTTCCCCAAAAAACACTTTCTGTAATCTCGAGACTGTATATATAAATTAATATCTGAGTAACTCAGCCGTAAAACGTTGTCATAACTCGGCCAAACCACGAATTCATCTGTGGTACATCAGCCGTGTTGTTGTCATAACTCGGCCAAACCACGAATTCATCTGTGGTACATCAGCCGTGTTGTTGTCATAACTCGGCCAAACCACGAATTATTATGTGTTAAATTCGTGATTTGATTTAATCTGAAATTAAACCACATTAATAAGATGTATTTAACTTCTTCTATTCACTCATCTTTTAATGATCATAAAATTAGCTCATGTTTGTACCCTAAACCCTAAACCAACACCATCTAAACCCTAAATACACAGAGGTCATACTTAACTTCCATTCCTAGAAAGTCGATCTATATAGAATGTGAATGGGCTGGAAGTATGAAATTTTTATTGTGATTTAATGTTATAAATCTGGACATTATTAGAACCAGACATAATGTTAATATACAAATGGCCCTCTAATTAAAATGATTTTTCTCATAACTCGGCCGTAATTGGTAAATACCTCAGCCGTAACGTATTTGAATTATTTTGAATATTTTTTAATTGTTTTAGTTATTATAATAATTTTTTTTGTATTATTTTTAATTATTATGTATTAATTTATGACATTAAAACGCGTGTGCGTGTGAATATGTCAGCAATTATTGTTGGCGTTTCCCCAAAAAACACTTTCTGTAATCTCGAGACTGTATATATAAATTAATATCTGAGTAACTCAGCCGTAAAACGTTGTCATAACTCGGCCAATTCTCGTTTTAATCTTCAATATGCAGGAATGGCTTGAACGACGTCGTTTGATCAGTGCTTTAGTAGACACGACTATATTGATTTAGTGATTTATTTATTTTTTTAGTAATCAAAGAGAAGATGATGGCGCAGAGATCTCTACTAGGCGGCGACTCTAGGGTTGATGAGAAAACTGCTTCCGAAGGAAATGAGGTATTTTTTTCCCAACCGTCTGAGACGAAGAAATCTTTAGACATCTTTATATTGTCTGTCGTGTTTGTGGTAATGTAGGAGCTGGATCGTATGGAAATAAGGATGAGAATGAGGTACGGCGAAAACCGGAGGCGCGATAAGGGCGTTCCGATCGCGTGTGATTGCAGTGCAGCGGTTCTCGTTGCCACTTCTCGTGATCCTAATACAAGAGGAAAACTTTATTTCAGTTGTCCGTATGAAATCTCAGACGTAGGCATCTTTTAAGATTTATTGGGTCTTGATTTTGAGTTCTGATTCCTTTTTTTTTTTTTTTTAGATTTTGGGGTGTAATATGAGTTATGTATGATTTTTAAGGGTCCTGGTCATGGCTGCGGTTTCATGAGGTGGTGGACTGTCGCATTGTGTGACGAATTTGAGAAGATAAAGGAGGAGAAGAATGAGATGAAGCAGGATTTGGATGCAGCCAAGAAGCGCATCAAGGCTCAGGAAGAAAAGATCTTTCTTATTGAAGAGAAATTTGAAGCGCTAGAGAAGAAGTATCAGAGCTTGAACAAGTATCTGTGAGCTTAGATAAATTCGGTTTTTTATCTGTATGTCGCTACCATAACTCGGCCAAACCATCAATTATTATGTGATAACTCAGTCGTGTCGTTGTCGTAACTCGGCCAAACCACAAATTATTTTGTGTTAAGTCATCATATTTTTATATTCACTTTCCAAATAATGATCATAAAATTAGCTCATCCAACAAACCGATAAATCAGCCGTAATAAAATGATTTCGAAACCTTTAAATAAAATGATTTAAAGGTTTTGACTGACATTAGCATTGTGTCGATAAATAATATAGACATCTCGGCCAAACCACGAATTCATCTGTGGTACATCAGCCATGTCACGTTTGAGTCTTAAAAAACGCGAAAACTTCTATAAATGATGATTACTTATTTACTGACATCAGCATTGAACTTGGAAAAGCAATTATCACAATGATTTGATATATTTACAGTTTCCAACACATATCTCAAGTTAAAGATTTATATAATCTTAACAGTATATTCACATGTATATTTATTGTTATAATGGTATGGTGCTATTAAACTTATCTAATTAAGCTTACTTAATGACGGTTTTTTCCGTATTTAGAAATTAATGTGTTCTGTAACTCAGCCGTAGAACGTAAATATCTCAGCCATTACGTATTATTCTACAGCCAGACATCAAACTCTAACTCAAAAGTCAGCCGTCACGCAACCTTTCGTCTTCCGTTAAGCATATAACTCAGCCGTCACATGTACATTTTTGCCGCCGGAACAGTAAGTCAGCCGTCACATAACTCAGCCGGCTTATTTCATGATCATTATTTGGAAAGTGGATATAAAAATTTAATTACATCTCATTAATCTGAGTAAATTACATGACTGTATCATAATGATCATGAAACACAGATTAATTCGTGGTTTGGCCGAGTTATGACAGTGTCATGGCTGACTTAACGTAGATATAATTCGTGATTTTCACTATAATCATAACTGAGTTAAGGTCAAGTTACGGCTGTTTTATAGTAAAATTTAACAATGGAAATCACAGGTAAATCAAGTGAAAATAAAAGTCATAAGGAAAGATGATAATAGAAGTTCATTACACGGAAGTTCATAGAGGATATCACAGTACAAGGAAGTTTAACGACGAAACAATAGGCCAAATTCGGAAAACATATCGCATAAATTATTCCACACTATTAGATTCATCCAATCAGGCTTATCGCCACTACGCGCCCATATCCTCATAAACGCACGCATCTGGTCCCGGAATATCGTTCTAGCCACCAAATTGAACTGGGTCCAAACCGTTGATGTATGCATTGGTTCCCACGTGTATTTACGCTACAATGAAAGAAAAGATCGTGAATTCGGTTTTCTGTTTTAGTGTGCTCTATATCAAATATCGAAGCTTACCGCGAGGAGCTTAAACCATCGTCTCTTAACATCCTCGGGAATCAAGCGGTAGGTCGGCCACTCATGGTGCCAGTTGTGCTGGAGTATCTCTGCAATCGCGACAGAGAGATCGTGATTGAACTTGAACCACGTAACAGTGGTTTTGTCAACCCAGTAACCAACACCCGGGTTTAGAACGGGAAGATTCTCCCGACCATCAGCGATAATGATCGCTACAACCTCGCCGAAAAACTTTAGATCGATGTGAGGAACAACGTGTCGATTGGAAGATGTACGGGAGATATTTTGTGTAGGGGATTGGAGTCTGGAGACGAAGACGATCGAGAGACGATGAGATGAAAAAGAGATGAAGGCGAACTGATCTGATATAAATAGAAAAAAAGGGAAAGGTAGACGAAAGGTTGCGCCTCTTACTGTTCCGGCGGCAAAAATGTACATGTGACGGCTGAGTTATATGCTTAACGGAAGACGAAAGGTTGCGTGACGGCTGACTTTTGAGTTAGAGTTTGATGTCTGGCTGTAGAATAATACGTAATGGCTGAGATATTTACGTTCTACGGCTGAGCTACGGCTTAGATAAGTTTAATAGCACCATACCATTATAACAATAAATATACTGTTAAGATTTTATAAATCTTTAACTTGAGATATGTGTTGGAAACTGTAAATATATCAAATCATTGTGATAATTGCTTTTCCAAGTTCAATGCTAATGTCAGTAAATAAGTAATCATCATTTATAGAAGTTTTCGCGTTTTTAAGACTCAAACGTGACATGGCTGATGTACCACAGATGAATTCGTGGTTTGGCCGAGATGTCTATATTATTTATCGACAAGATGACCTTAACTCAGTTATGATTATGGTGAAAATCACGAATTATATCTACGTTAAGTCAGCCATGACACTGTCATAACTCGGCCAAACCACGAATTAATCTGTGTTTCATGATCATTATGATACAGTCATGTAATTTACTCAGATTAATGAGATGTAATTAAATTTTTATATCCACTTTCCAAATAATGATCATGAAATAAGCCCATTGTTAAATTTTATTATAAAACAGCCGTAACTTGACCTTAACTCAGTTATGATTATAGTGAAAATCACGAATTATATCTACGTTAAGTCAGCCATGACACTGTCATAACTCGGCCAAACCACGCATTAATCTGTGTTTCATGATTATTTTGAATACTTTCTCAAAAATGTGGTCATTTATGACTGGTGAATATGTCAGTAATTATTAATGGCGTCTCCCGAAAAACCACTTTATGTAATCTCGAAAATTAATATGTATAAATTAATGGGATGTTCGTAAGACAGCTGTAACTCAGCCAGTACTGGTATGTCTCGAACGACGTAGTTTTATTAGTATACATGACTATATTGATTTAGTGAGTTTCCGAACACCTAGAGTCATCAATTAGACATTTATCCCAAAATAAACAATTAGGGTTCTTCGTCTGTCTCCGAATAACGAGAGAAGATGGAATTAAGCTCTGGATCGACGAGTAGCTTTGGGAGTAATTCTGGAGTTCGGAAACTATGTGAATGTGGATTGCCGGCAAAGGTCTTCAAATCCAAAACGGATAAAAATCCAAATCGAAGGTTCTTTGGGTGTCAGTTGTACAAGGAAGGTGGTAATGCTCACTGCAAATTCTTTAGGTGGCTCGACGAGGAGGTCATAGGGTGGCAGAAAAGGGCGTTGGCAGAAGCTCAATCTGTAATTAAAGAGAAGACTGAGAAGATTAAAGAACTTAATGCGACAATTTTGGAGCTTCGTGGTGATTTGGAGAGGCAAAACTTGGAGATATCATCAATTAATACAGAAGATGAGAAGATTTCGATTGAGCTTGGATTACAGAAAAGGATTGACGAAATAGAAACAATAGTTTATCGTCAACGCATCGTCATCAGGGGATTGACAGGATTGCTTATATGTGTCGTATCAGCCATTGTCTTTTGTATTGTTAGTGATGTTTGAATTTTATTTGGCTTGTTAGTAATGCTTTTTGTTAGTGTTGTTTGTTTGAATTTTGTCAAATGACCAATAATAACTCAGCCGAGTAAACGTAAATAACTCAGCCGTACAAAAGTAATTTACTCAGCCGTTAAATGTATAAAAACTCAGCCGTGACATCAAAAATTACTCATAAGTCCGCCGTGTCGCTAGAATAACTCGGCTAAAAGTAAATAACTCAGCCGTTAAATGTATAAAAACTCAGCCGTGACATCAAAAATTACTCATAAGTCCGCCGTGTTGCTGGAATAACTCGGCTAAAAGTAAATAACTCAGCCGTTAAATGTATAAAAACTCAGCCGTGACATCAAAAATTACTCATAAGTCCGCCGTGTCGCTGGAATAACTCAGCTAAACCACGAATTCATCTGTGTTAAGTCAGCCATATCGCTAGAATAACTTGACATAAATTCAGTAACATAGATTCATTAACATATCAATAACATAGATTCAAAAAAAAAAAAAAAAACAAAACAAATAGAATGGATATCTCCATTCTTAGTCTGATTCCGACCCCGACAACTCGGTCGGCTTAAACCCCAGTTTGTCCCAGTTGATCCCCGTCACGTTGAATGCCACCTTCTCCTCGTAAGCCTTCCTTGCCTGCTCCTTCACGATCTGGAACTCCTGCTCCACGTTAAATCTGTCCTTCAAACTCATCATCTTCCTTAGGAGATCCAGTTTCGCATTCTCCTCACGTAGCGTGAGATCCAAAGCGTGGGCTTCCTCCGTCTCTTTCATGTTGTGTTTGATGAGAGAGATGATGCCTTCGAAACGTTCTTTCTGCTCTTGCATCTCCACTGTATGCCTCCTGCTGCGAGAACCGTCTTCAACACGCGTCCTCTTGCTGCTAGACCCTGATGCATCCATGATCGACAAGAGGAAAGACAAGAGAGATTATATAGATTAGTTGCTAATAATCAAGAAGAGAGAAGACGAGAGAGAATTGTTTTACAAGAGTTATATTTAGAAGAGATATATATAGGGAAAATAGGTATAAGGGTATCTAGGTATAATGATAACTTGAGTGGGTAGTTATTCGAGGTGGGGAGTTATCCGAGGTAGGGAGTTATACAACATTTGTATAACTCGACAATAATAAACTCCTAATAAACCATAACTCAGCCGTGTTGTTAGATTATCTCACCCAAACAACGAATTAATAAACATCAATCCAGACGCATCACACAAACCTAAAGCATTATCAACCCCATACATAATCATCACGAGAACTCAAAAGCATAAATAGTTAGTACAAAAGACAATCACATGTTCGAAACACTAATATTTTACATATCATCATAATGTATCATTGGACATCAAACGCAGCGAGCAGGTCAGGTGCCTCATCATAGATCTCTGTTGCCATCTTAACCCGTATAGCCTGAATATTTTCATCACAGATGCCAACGAAACTTACACCAAGCGCTAGAGATTCGATAAATTTCAACGCGTACACGCCACAGTCTCCAACTTGGACGTTCTGAGGGACCCTCGATTTATTCCTCCTTCTGAATGAAAACTGCTCGAACCTAGGTGAATAGATTTCAGGAGGAATTATTTCATTCATCATCTGAGGAATCATCCTCGTAAACGGCCTACAAGCCTCCAGCACAGATAATTCACTTTCCTTGGTATGATGCCCCACGATGCTATCATAGCAATCAATGTGCCCCCTAATCAGGTCCACGTCCAGCGCCACCCAGTGATTGCCTCCGATTTGGTGAACTATATACAAGTGATCCACATCTTCTATCCATTTCATATTTGTCTGCTGATCTTTTGGCTCCAAACCGTGTACCAGCCTCTCGTAAGGGGTGCCTTTGAATTTAAACCTCTCGGGTTTTATCTTGAACTGGTCATACTCTTTACACCAGTAGCTCACAAACCACGAGTCTATAAATGCAATGCGTTTGGTGTGGAATGGGAAGGGAACTCGCGTGATGAACCTCTTTCTAAGAACCCTCAAATACGCAGCAATATGCTGCACACAAAAAAAAAAGAAGAAAAAAATAACAACTCAGACAAAACATAACAATAACTCAGACATAATGTAGAAAAACATACCAATAACTCAGCCATAATGTTGAAAAAACACAATAATAACTCAGCCACTATCTAGAAAATCTCAGCCAAAACACACCAATAACTCAGCCAAAACACACCAATAACTCAGCCAAAACAAACCAATAACTCGGCCACAACACTTACAATAACTCAGCCATAATGTTATACTTACGTCATCGAAAAGCCATCCATAATTTGGATCTGGCCAGTCCTTTCTTTCGGTGATGAGCACACTGTAGAAATCAACAGTGTCTGTTGCCCTGCCCAATGGGAGATGCCTAACAGATAAACACAAGTTAATATACATAAATAGTGTAAACAAGCCGTAATTAACAAGGTTAAAAGGTATAGAGGGTCATACTTGAATGGGGCCATCATTTCCTTCAGTTTCTGCAATTTGGCCGGATCAACTGGTGACAGAGGATCATATATTCCAGCTGAAGGCACACAATTCTTCCTCATGCACGTCAGTCCATTGTCTCCGATATGAGGAAATATCCGTTCAGAGACATTAGAGAGTGGATTCAATGCACTCCCATCCGGAGACAGCTTGACACTCTCCTTCCTTAGAGCGTTGATTCTTTCAATCCTTATACGTTCCTCTTCATCATCCTCAGACTCAGGTAACGTGCGTGCGTTACCAGCCATCAACTGGTCTGTGACATCATATACCTCATTGTCACCTTTAATGCCAGCCTTTTCCAATACTTCCTCATCTTTGTCGGGGACATCAGCAGCCTCTTTCTTCTCATCAAGAGCAGCTCCTCCCTCCACCGGAGTAGTAGCTAGTTTTCGTACCACCTTTTTAACCGTTGTAGAAGAAGGCTTCCTACCTCTTCTACGTCCGACTGCTGCCTGATCTTTGGGGGCCTTA
Source organism: Arabidopsis lyrata subsp. lyrata (assembly GCF_000004255.2). Classification (NCBI taxonomy): domain Eukaryota; kingdom Viridiplantae; phylum Streptophyta; class Magnoliopsida; order Brassicales; family Brassicaceae; genus Arabidopsis; species Arabidopsis lyrata. The sequence goes on from NW_003302553.1 coordinate 19,601,039, forward strand.
TCTTTGACGGGCTTATCCTTGCCGGTATTCTTCTTTCCCGCTGCTGCAATTTTCGCTGTGTCAATTTTCCTGGAGCGTAATTTCCTAATATTATTAGGTAACGTATCTATGAAATCAATAGCAGATTTGCCATCAATGACATTATCAAATTCCTTTTCCAGATTCTTACTGACACCAGCAATACCAATGTCCTTCTCAACATCGACAGTATCCTTCGCCTGCATAAATATACCGATAACTCAGCCATAAGATAAAGATAACTCCGCCGTTAGGTGATTAATATAATAATAACTCAGCCATAATGTGATTAAGATAATGATAATCAGCCGTAATATAATGATAACTCAGCCGTAAGGTGATTAATATAATGATAACTCAGCCATTATGTGATCAAGATAATGAAAACTCAGCTACAAGGTTATTAAGATAATAATAACTCAGCCGCAATGTATTTATACATATGTCTGGCACTGTTAGCTTACCAGAGGACTAGTAAAAGATTGGTTTTGTGGAGGTTTCGCTGGACCTTTTGGTGTTGCTTTTTCTTTTTGATTCCGCAAAAGGTCGACTTGCGTCGGCTTTTCGGGAGGTTCTGTTTGTTTGAAGGCTGAGTTTTCCTCAGCATTTTCACCAGATTTCCCTACCCCTTGCTCAATTGCATTCAGACGCTCTTTCATCTGTTTCAACTCCTTCTCCATATATTCAAACTTTTCATCCATCCTCGCTTCTACTCTATCTCCAATCACCTTCTCCATATTTGAAGACACTTCTTTGATGCTTGTATCAATGGTGTCAAACCTTGAGTTTAATTGCTTCACCAAATCCACGACTGTTTTAACAGACACATCTTCCAGAACATCGTCCTCCGCACTACCAACCTGCAACACATACACAAAAACGCATAAACAAGCTACCCAAACATTACATCAAATATAAACTCACTACATACCATATCATTTACCTTTTCTTCTTTCTTCTTCTTCTTCTTCTTTTGTACATCTCCTTCATAAGATTAACCACCCTCACGTTTTTCCACCAAATCACTTACATTTCTTTCTTTCTTCTTCTTCTTCTTCTTCTTCTTTTCTGCATCTCCTTCACCAGATTTAACACCCTCACTGTTGATCACATCCTTGACATTGTGGACTTTCTGCCTCTTTGCGGGAGATTCAGAGTCACCCGCTGCATTAGAATTTACATTTTTCTTATTCTTCTCAGTCTTCTTCACATCCCAATAACCTTTAACAAACTTATCCTCATGTATGTCTCGGATCAAATTATCAAGTGATGGGTCCTCTTCTTCATCTGGCCACGTATGAAATAGCTCTTTGACATCATCCTTCATAACCAATTTACTCACACGCAGCTATAACATAGGAGATTATAAAACCCATTAGTAAGTTTAAACTGAATCATCAATAATTATAACTCAACCATCACTAACCATCACTAATATAACTCAGCCATCCATAAATCATAACTCAGTCATCAAAAACGATAACTCAGCCACCACAAATTTAACTCAGCCATTACTAAACATAACTCAGTCAGTAACTATCATAACTCAGTCATCAAAAACGATAACTCAGCAATCACAAAATATAACTCAGCTATTACTAAAACATAACTCAGTCAGTAACAATCATAACTCAGTCAGTAACTTTCATAACACAGCCAAAACCTTACCTCACCATGCGCTTTGATATCTTCAGCAATGGTCAATTCCATTGTTTTACGTGTACGGTTTCCACCCCAACGAAGCAACAGTATCTCATCCTTGTTGACTACTCTCCCATATCGCTCTCCAAAGCATTTGACTGAATCATACGCCAAAGCCTGTAACACGTAAACCATACCACTGACGGTGTACGTCTTTCCAACAGGCCTCAACATCTTTATAGAATTAACCAGGGCTTCAAATGCTGACCGACCCCATGGATAAGTGTTCATGGCTTCCTCATCAAAAACTCTTTTCGCACTTTCAAATGGTATTCTAGAGTTATGATGCAAGCCATACAGTCCAATGGCTTGAAGAGTCAACAGCCCCAACCACTTACGCTTTTCAGGAGTCCATGTCCTGCACACTAGTAATCCTGCCCTCAGTTCATCTAACTTTGGACCTTTACCACCAGGCACATTCAATTCACTGAAGAACGCTTTGTAGTCAGCTTTAGGTTCAAACTTTTCTGTAGGGATTGAACCTGTGTTTAACCCCGTGATATGACCAAATTCGTTCAAGCCAAACCTGATAGGTTGACCACCAACTAGAAACCAAATCTCCTTCTTGTGTATTCTTAACTGTCTACACAGTAGAAAATGTACAGTCTTACCAGACCACACGAATTGGCTTTCAGCTAGCTTAGCAATTATTCCAATAGGTGACCCCTTCAGTTCATTCCACGCATCTTGTCCTATTGATTCTATAATCACAGGGACATCTCCCATCTTGATATTGTGATTTAACAATTTATTCTCCAAAATAGACTCCCCTTCTGCGTAAAGTCTTGGAGGGTAATCCCTTGGTTGTTCTTCAGAAATAACCTTAGCCATCTGATAAACCATAAATCAGCCGTAAGCATACAATAACTCAGTCACAACATAAAACAAACTCAGCCACAGTTGAGCAGACAAACCATAACTCAGTCGTAAGCATAGAGTAACTCAGCCACAACGTAAAACAAACTCAGCCACACCATAAAACAAACTCAGCCATAGATGCATTGATAAATCATAAATCAGTCTAAAGCAAACAATAACTCAGCCATGGAATCGAATAGATATAACAAATTAGCCACCATATGAAAATCAACGTTGGCGATAAATCAGCTGTAATAAGCGTCGATTAAAACCCTCAATTTCTTCGCGATAGTTTTCGGAAAACGGTTTCAATCACGGAAATCACTCGCTATTGAACTTAGATGCGGGAAAAATGTCGGAAAATCCAAAATAAAGATTCGACACATACCTTAAACAAGTTGAGTTGAGACGAAATGGTCCCGACTTGAGGTGAGGCGACGAAGTAAAAGGTCCCGACTTGAGTAGAGACGAAATGCGACGGAGAGAACGAGAGAGTTAAGAGTTTCGGCCGGAATTAGGGTTTTTTAGTGTTAGTCGGAATCGCGTTTCCGTCGGAGAAAGAAAAAGTTTTTTACAGTTTTTTTTTCGGAGATGAACAGTGACAGATAGGGAAATCGAAAGGGTTCTCTTAATGACGTTAATAACGTGGCTTTAATTTGTTTTTCTTTTAATGACGTGGATTAAAAAAATCTTTATAAAAAAAAACTAATCAAGGGTGTTAATTGTAATTACACAAAGACGCTAAACATATGAGTAATTTTTAAAAAATGTATGATATTCTAATAATATTCGAACTTTTGGTTAACATCTGAGTAAATATTTCTATAATTTATGCTTTTTCTAAAATTAAGTTCAACTAATGTTTTGCTATATGCCTCAGTCATGGAAATTAACAAGTACCATCGTATGTAAGGAACGCAAATCTTCCACAAATATATACTGATTGAATGACATTGATTTCCATCAAAATAGACATGACCCCTGGGAATATAAAAAACTTCTCTGGTCAGGATTTTTTGTCCCAACTAGAGAAAGAAAACAAATTACACACAGAGATTCCACAGTTTTAAAAAAAACGAGTAAAAAAAACAACACTAAGAAAAAAAAAAGACAAGAAAAACTAAATTACCAGCGAGTAATCTAATTATATTACAAGACCAAATCGCTGATTAATGTAAAGCCTTTGACTTCACGAGAACTCCAAGGAAAAAAACATGGGCCTGTCCTTATCTTCTCCTCCTCTCCGGCGTCCAATGCGGTAAGGATGGGCTAAAATGCGCCGACACAACCCTAGAATCTAGTAACTCCACAATAGGTGTGAAGTTCACGCACCTTGGTACCTTGTACTGGTTAATTGATGCCCCTCTTGATATTGCGTAATCCATCAGTTCCTCGAACGTTCCGTTTCTCACCACTCTAATCTCCAATGGTCCAACCGAGTTGTCCGCGACTCGGCTTTGTCGGTAAACCGAGTTTAATGACTCTTCCATCTCGAGGCAGCAACGAGTTATGGTCTCATGACTTGGCTGCCTCGCTCCATCCCTCACTAACAACTCCCAGTATAAGACGTAGTGGCCCGGGATCGTGCTTGTGTCTGCGTAGCTAGTGTACTCGGCTACACGGCTCCCACACTCTTCATGAAGAATCTTCGATGCATTCTCCACCGCCTTTTGAAGCTCTGACTCGTCGGTCTTGTCGGAGTCGATGCTGAGGAGGACGTTTTTCCTCCTCACGAAGTGAAACTGAGGTGCGGAGTTATGGAAGCCTGTGACTCGGAGGATGTCACCGACTCGGTATCGACAAAGACCGGCATAGGTGGTGACAACGAGTTCATACTCTTTACCAATCTTTACATCAACTAGTTCAACGGCCTTGGTGCCGCCGAGAGGGATGAACTCGAAGTAGGCCATGTTGGGCATGATGGTGTAAGAGACTTCTGAGGGTTTACTCATTGGGTTAAGGTTTAAACCAAAGTAACACTCCGAGGAGGCGTACATGGTGCAAGCCATCGGAAGACCGCCGCTATAGTATTCCAACGTTGGGATATACTGAGCCATGGCTCCAGTTACGATGACGTCAAGGTACTTAGTGTTGGGCCAAATTCGGGTGATGATTCGTTCCCAATTGTCGGACTTGCACTCCCGGCGGATGAACTCTGCCAGGACAGGGTCCGGTTTGAGAATACCGGACATACATTGTCTTATAGACGGGTCAGTTATCTCGGAGTCCAGACATCCTAACTCAATGTCGTTAGCGAAGCGAGACCAATGGAGCTGGAGGAAGCGAATGGCACGGAGAAGACCGGAGGCAAAGACAGCGCCCACGCGGAGGACAGAAAGGCGGTCAAGGAGGCCACAAAGCATCTGAGTGTACATACTTTGAAATGAGTCCGGACAGAGAATGGCTTCGTTGGGACTTGTGTAGACGTTGTAGGGATCGTATGGCCGAGACCGAAAATGTTCACTCTTGTAGTAACTGGTCAAAACCGGTCGAGCCGGTAGCCCACCCGGTGTCTTTGATTCTGACTTAACGAACAAGAAGTACATTCCTTTTCCTTTATCTAGACCCGGCACATACCTGTTCCAGAAAAGAGAGAAAATTGTCAACGCTTGAACAAATAATAAAGAATTTATTTAACAAACTCATTCGTCACTATATGTCTATATTGTTGTCTAGCTACGGTAACTTTTATATGGTAAATTTTTTTATTAATGTGGAGGACTTACAAATTCATTACGGGCATGAGGAGACTGTAAAGAAGCTGGCGACGATCGAGCTCTTCTCTAATGGTCGGCATAAGTTTCCTCTCTCCCGCTGAGGTTCCCGAGCTGGAGAAATTATAAACAAAATTAATTCCAATTCTAAATTTTTAAGAGTGTTATATTATTATAAAAAAAAAGTTTTACGAGTGTTATTGGTTTATGGATTTTAATTGATTTAGAAAGAGAGAGCAAAGTATGGTGAACGAACCTAGTGAGGAACTCCGAGATAGGATGGGAAGATAAGATCGGAGAGCGGTCTCCATCAGCGATGCGTTGGATCTCTGGCTGAAGATCTTCGTAGGTAATGACTGGAATCTTGGTTTTAAAGGTATCACGGTCGGTGGCGCCGCCGAGGTTGAAGCGGCGGAGGTACTCGGTGTTGGCGTTGCGAGCCAGAATCTCCGCTAGCAGGTTTTCTTGAACGGTGTCTGCGTTTCGGGTCATTTCCTCTATGAAACGGAGGGCTTTTGCATCCTTTTCACACGCCGGAGGTCCCAAGGGCGAAGAGAGGTTGGAGTCTACTGCCATTTTTTGTAGTCTATTTGTTTCTCTTTTGTTGTCTCTGTTTTCCTTTGGAGGGAAAAAAACCAAATCAGGACAGAGAAAGAAGGGAGTTTGTGTTTTGTACTTTGGTAATGGAATGGATGTGTTTTGTGATTAAAGAGCTTGTTGGGGTATTTATATAGAGGAAGATGAATAAGCTTTTAATGCTTCTTAAGTGCCACGTCACACGGCCAAACAAACATTAGCTTCTTGAGTTGTTTTGTTCCAATCTTCTATGTGACTATTAAATTCTTAAATGATACAAAATTTACATTACATGGAAGATTGGAACAAAACAATAATAGTCACAAATAAGTTACAAGGAAAAAAACTTGACACGAAGAAAATTTGGCTGAAGTAAATGACTTGTATTGGAAAAGAAGTTTAGCTTTGCTAGTGTCTTCACATTTAAATCGTGAAGGTAATAATTTAAGCAAAAAGTTTGAAAGTGTGGAACCTCCAAAAAGAGACCATGGACCTTAAAAAATAAATTCACTTTTTTTTTTAGGTTAAACCGTGGTAAAGAAATTGCAAAGAAGTTTATAATTATGAAAAGTTATCTTGGATATTGCGTAAGACATTGAACGTGAAACTCAAATATTACATGTAGTAACATAAATGAAATATATATAAACTACGAATTTAAGTCGGGTTTTTGACAGGAAGGAGACTGGAAAGACACTTGCTGGAGAATTTTGTTGTGGGGAAATACAAAACTAAACAAATAGTAATAAGAAAATTGAGGACACAAGAAATGAGGCAAGAAAGGAGGGGATGTTGAAAATGAAGGAGACAGGTAGGACCAAGAGAGAACGTCAACATGGCACGATAGGAGGAGGTCGCATGTGGGGGTTAGGTCATAGCCATGTAAAGCTTATACCATCTCACCATCTTTAGTCTACGCGTTTCCCATTTCTCTCGACTCATTATTTATATGTATAAAATTTAGTAGTGTTATTGTTTTCAAATAATAATACTATGAAACATAATATTATGTATATATGGAAGGTAATAAACTCGAGAGAATAGACTAGTTAATATATAGTTAATTCTCAAAAACCTAATTCTTCTCTTTTCCAGTAAAAATAAATACCCTAATTTCTCTTTCTCTATCTAGAAAAAAAAAGATACAAACGTAAGTATTATAATATTATTCGACAAGGCCCGCGTAAATATGCCGGTTAGAAAATAAATGTAATTTTTTATCGATAATATTTGAAATCTAAGTAATAACCTATATATTTTGTTGATCTTATATAATTCTTTTAAACCAGATTTGAACCTCACATATTCTATTTTCCAATATAATTTAACTATCTATACCATCATAATAAACCATATTTTAATATTACACACCTAATGGATTAGAGCTAAAAAATTATATCAAACACATTTTATACATAATATCAAATCTATATCTTAGTTAGAATAAAAAATAATTTAAAAATTACAGAACACAATTATTAAAAAAGTAAAATATAATTCACAAAGAAATTTGAATATCCAACATTGTCTTAATCAAGTAATCGAAAGTTAATTTCTATAGCCTCATTCTGCTCCAAATATTTTGTACTTTCACATATGAATACATGCATTAAAATCTATACAAAAAAAACTATACTAATATTTTCATTACATATTCAAAAATTCATTTTTATAAGCTCATTATTTTTTTTTTAGTTGTTTGTATGTTTTACTTCCAAATAGAAAATATATATTGCAACAACAAATACAATTTGTATCCAATTAAAATAATATTAAATAACTTTTGTCTCCAATTAAAATAATATTAAATAACTTGTGTTTATATTTTTGAACTTCCTTATTCATTATTGATTGGTTAATATCTATGCTAAATGTATTTTTTAATATATATCAAAATCTAATTGAGAACACACGTAAAATTAGCATATGCAAATATATATTTTGTTTTTATTGGTTTAGAAATATAAAAGTTAAACAAACTTTTAGATATAAACATGTAAATTATAAGTACTGGTTTTTAAATTAGTTTTCGCACTTTGGTAAAACTAAAAAGTTAGTTTTTGTGACATGTGTCAACATCTTATCGATATACTTGACATATTTCTTAATCATATTAATTACAAACTTTGAAACAAAGATTTAAATAGTAAGATATGTTTTTCAAAAAAAATTAGTTTCCTATTTTATTAAGGAAAAGAAGTTTAAAAAATTAAAAACAAATTTGCAAGTATCAACATCTAATCGAGATACTTGACATGTGTTGCGATATCATGTAAATATTGTAAAACCCGTAAATGAAATAAAAAATAAAAGCTTTGAAAAATGAAATAAAATTACCCATGAAATTATATCTATTACATATTTCAAAGAAAACTTTTGTGAATACAACTCTTGTTACGTACTTAATTACATGATATGTCATTAGAATTTTTTTGTGAATACTAACATTTACATTTATTTCTGATAAGATTTTAAAAATTAAAACTACAAACACAATTGAAATCACAATTTATAACATATCTTGAAAAAAATTTAACAATTTTGAAAAAAAAAAAAATTCTATTTTTTTAAAATATATAATATATGAAAGAAATGTTTCTTTACCTTTTTTTAAATCTTATTATATATTTTAGATTTGGAATTTTCCATATTTATGTTAATATAATGTCAAAAACTAATTGGTTGTAATTTTTTACATGTGTCAAAATCTTCTCTAGATATTTGACACGTGTCGCAATCATATGAGTTACTAACTTTGAAAACCATACTTTATATAATAAGATTGTCAATATCCCGAAAATATACGAATTATAACATATTTTTTGGTAGTTTGTCATATTACTAGATGCAGTTTTTGGTGATTAACCAAATGCATGAAGTAATAGGCCTTTTTCTATAAACTTTATTTGTTTTAGAAAATTATTTAATACTTTATTTATGGTTTTTATTATTATTTATATTTATTTATTATATATTCTATCATAATAATATAAATGTTTGCTGTTTTATACTTTTTATAATCATAGATTATATTTATTTTAGTCATTCTCGATTAACCACTGTCGAATCCACTGGTTAATCAGTCATAAAACTTCCGCAAACACACCAAGTTTTAATCTTCTAAGCACAATCCAAATGACTGATTCAGCGGCTTGTGATGGTGACCAGTTATCCAAAAAGACATGACTTTAAAGCTCATGAATGGGAGTATGCAAAAGATATACATAGTCAATCTTTTTTGGTAGTTACCATATATTTTTGTATAAACCAATTATGAACTCTTTTTTTTTTTTTTTTGAATGTAATTTTAAATTATATTCAGAGAAAAAATAACGTTTGTACAACTAGTGTAACGGTTTGTCGAAATAAAAAGCTAAGAATTTTCTGAATTTGAAAAACCAATTATGAACTCTTATGGACCACGTACCCATTTTACTCTTGTGGAAGAAGAGCCTCAAAAGTTAGAGTGTATCAGTGTATATAGAGAAGATTGAAAGCTTTCAAATTAAGTTGAAAACTGAAATCAAACGTTCTCAGGTAACATTTTATTAAGGTTTTGTAAACTAGATCGGATACCGACTCGGCATTGCTATTGCCTATTGGATAACAGGGACCCGTCTAACCGGTTGAACCAGGTTTTGAAATTCTTGTTATTTTCATTGTGCTTAGATGGTTTACCGATCGGACCGGTTTAACTGGTCGGACAGGGTGGTCCATGAAAGCACATAGAATTTATATTGTCGAATCGAGACTGCAGTTTAAACCATATTTGGGTAAAAATCCTTTCTTCTGTTTTTTTTTTTGTAAAAATCACTTCTTTATTATCCTTTCTTTATTTAAAGTTAAAAAAGGAAAGAAAGAGGATTTTAAATTAAATTAAAAGTTTGGAGAGGAACGAGAGAAACGCGGGGCCTGACAAAAGGGAAGTGTGTTGCCGTGTTGGTGGTCGAAAGCAATGGTCTAATGGGCACGTGAGACAAATGCCTAAATTCCATGCATGCATGCTTTCTTGCCTAGCCATTTCCACTATTCAAAATAGATTGATTCTCTCTATAGTTACTACGAATGCGTCTCGTTTTAAATGGTTAGGTTTGTACTGTTCAACGAAGGTGAGGCTTTCCAGCTGCCAAGAAGTTCTTCACAATACTACCAGCTGAGAAAAAAAAAAAAACAACAACAATAACAACACTAGCTACCAGCTTATTTTGCGTTTTAAAAATTAGATAAATTTGGCTTCTTCTTTTATACACTTTGGTGGCTTTTGATATTTAACAAGTTTGTAGTGTTTGTAAATTCATATATACCACAAAATTCTGAGAGCTGAGACCCAAGTTGAAGGCCTTTTATATATACATTAATTATTATTGGAATGAAATATTTTTTTTAAACATATAAATCTTTCTATTATATAAAATGAATAAAAATAAATATGGGAGCATTATACTTTTCTTGTTCTTGACCAGGTTTCTGAATTCTATATTTGGTTTCATGATGTCGTTTTGTAACATCAGTCTATTTTGAATGGACATCAAATACACTCTATCGTTACCTATCACTTCTGATAATGAATAGGCCGCTAAATTAATTGCGATCATTACACTAAACTAGTCAGACAAATCGGTCAGCTCAATCTGTCTTATAAAAGGCCACCCAATTATATTAATACTACGGTTACTCGCATAACCAGTTGGTTTAGACTGTGATGTATACCATGGGAGGCCTATCAGTCAACAAGCCATCCTCGAGAGGAACTGCCCCTAGAGCCCAATTTATATGAGAATTTTCTGAATAGAAAAGAGAGGTGGGCTGCTCCTTCTTCTTTGTTACTTCCGAAAAACTCGCTCGAGAAGACATTTGAGAGCCTCTTGATAGCACATATTTCTTGTCACAACTCAAATGAGCACCTAGAGAAGGAGTCTCCCACATCAGTGGTAAATGATGGTTTGTTGTCGCATTAGTCTATTGGGAGAAACACGAAACCAAACAAGCATATACGAATTGAGGCGACAAGAATATTTCTTAGTTTTACATTTTCAAATATAATACAAATCTAAATTTTGAAACAAGTGGATTAAATACATGCCCTTCGCTTCCAAGTTAGGACGCAACATATGAATGGAAATGAATTAAATTTTGCATCTAGATGAAACCTAATTACATAAAATCTAGGTATTTTGGTATCAAATCTGTATCTAAAGATGAGAGAATACCAAGAGACTGTTACAAAATTATTTTAAAAATTAAATAAATTTATGCCAAAACTCACACGTCATAATTTTCATAAATTTACAAAATCATATTTTTACATCCAATTAAACATCATGAGTTTATGCCAGAATTATTAAATCTCTTTTTAAGGAAAACATATGTTAACATTACAACAAAACGGATGTGTATCATCATTTTATTTTTAATTTAGCATCGTTTTTAAAAGTGATACTAGCATTATATGGTCATTTTAAAAAGCAATGTCAGATTTAGTGAAGCTAAATATATTTAGCACTAGAAAAAGACCCACGCGATGCGTGGGAATAGTTTGAATATATTTTATCGTAAAAAAACTAAATTAGTTTAACCTAAAAACCTATTAAAATCTGTATTAATTATAAAGAAAGTATTAACAAAAAAATCTTCCAGATTATTCATTAAAAGTATTAGCAAAACAATCTTCCAATTTATTTCTTCTCTACAACGACTTAAAAAGTTGTAATTTACATGTTTAACTGAATCATATGATTTGACAAAACATTATCAATATATTTGAAAGGCTTGTGAATTAACATTTCTAGGGATATTGGAAAAATAATGAGAGGGCTTTGTGTCAAAAAAAAAAAAAAAGAGGACGGTGGACAAGAAGTGAAAAAATTGGAGAGTTCAAATAATATTTTTTTATCTTAAAAGTCAAATGTTTGTTGATTATTACAATATTACCATCACAAATAGAATTTATACCAAAATTATAGAAAAAAAATAGTACTCTTAAATCCTAGTAACTAAATAAATTTAATAAAATAATTTATTATCACTTGATTTTCATATTTTTGCCAAATTTATAATAAATTGTAAATTAATGTAGTGAAATGTTTTGTAACTTATGTGTATCTATAGAGGGTAACAAAATTTTGAAATAAAGTACTACAAAATAATGTCGGACTACCGTTATAAAGCTAAGAAAATGTAAAGACAATACATTTATTGTAAACTTTAATAGAAATCTAATGCTGTAAGATATTATTAAAAATATTTAATCGATATTTTACGAAACTTTTCAAGTAGTATAAAATATTAAATAATAAAAATAGACGTTAAAAGAAATAAAAACATGGAATATTTATAACATGGATGTTATGTTAAATTATCATTTGCATCCATTTTGATAATTTGATTTATTAATTGTTTATGTAATAGTTAGTTCACATAGCTATTAGTATTTTAAATTAGAAAGGAAACAAAAAGCATCGGTAGTCATAATTATAAAAGGTAGTATTCATAAGTGTTGTAAAATCGAATTTATAAGAGCTTATTCAATATTATCTTTTTCCCTTATGTTACCTGTTTACTTTAAAATAATGGAAATTTAGGCATATTAATTTTAAAATATATAAAATGTAGAAATAGTTATTTAAAATGTAGGCGACTTAAACATCATTAGAGCATTTCCAACTCCACTCTATTTTTTTCTTTAAACTCTATTATAAAGTACAATTCTCTCCAATCCTACTATATATCTCACTCTAAAATAGAGTAAAAGAGAAGATTATTCTATATATAGAGGAACTCTATTTTTTTTTACAATACTTCTATTTTAGAGTAGGGTATAGAGTGATACATTGGAGAGAAATCATGCTCTACTTTAGAGTAAAATATAGAGATTTACATTAGAGATGGTCTTAGGAGGTAATTTATACAACTAATGCTCCATTAATAAAAAAATCATTTATTAATAACACGATGTAAGGATGTTCATTATTTATTTGAAAGTGAAAAGAAAAAAAAAATAAGAAAAATAATATTAGAATATCTTATATATGTTAATTCTCGATTTTAAAACGACAGTAAAAAGGAAAAAAAAAAAATATATATATATATATATATATATGTCAGAGTAATTATTGAAAATTGCTAAGTTGAAGATTGTTAAAAAAAAAATTTCAATTTATACCGCATTAATAGGAAAATTAATTTTTCATAATAATTTATTTTAAAGGAAGAAGATAAAATATGGCTCATGTTGGCAAAAAAAAGAGCAACTTTTATATATGTGTAGAATAACTTTTAAAACTGTTTTTATATGAGATTTGAAATTGTATTTAGTGATTTTGAAAACTTGTCACCTATTTAGAATTGTTAGATAAACAAAATTCATCACCATATAGAAATATTTTTAACAATTTAGTCTACATACACAAAACATATATATATTAGGAAATATTTTCTTTATTTTCTGATCAAAAATAATAGAATTCAAATATACAGAGCATATCTTACCATTATAAACGTAATAACATATGACATTCTGGACTGAAATATACTTAGAAAAATGACATAAAAACAAAAGAAAATAACATATGAAGGAAAAAGGAATAGAAACCAATAAAATTAAATTCAAAGCATCAAATTAAAAGAAGAGATAACACCTAAAAAAACAAATCTACTCTCAAAACCTCATGTATTTTGGTTTTTGTTGGATGTTGGGTCTCTCATGTTGAAATTTGAGATTGGTTTGAGATTTGAAATTTGATCTTTATTTTTTACTATAAATTATTTGGAAAAGATAAAATGTTGGAAAATATCTCTTTATTCAACAATATCCTTAAATTATTTTATCAGCAAATAATTTTGATTTTATTTTATAATCTGATTTGAGGACTATTGTGGTTATTGTTCTCAAAAATCAAATAAACAGATTTATTGCACTCAAATTAAAAAATAAACTGAAAATGACATGTGTCAAAAGAGTAGAACGCCAAATGTCACATTCTTAGAGCTTGTTTTGAAGAAACCTTGTCATATACTTTAAATTATTTTATCATCAAATAATTTTGATTTTATTTTATAATTTGATTTGAGGACTATTGTGGTTATTGTTCTCAAAAATCAAACAAAAAGATTTATTGCACTCAAATTAAAAAATAAACTGAAAATGACATGTGTCAAAAGAGTAGAACGCCAAATGTCACATTTTTAGAGCTTGTTTTGAAGAAACCTTGTCATATTATATAAGATTGCTTTATTAAATGACGTGATAACTAAATTTTAGCATCATTTATAATTGGTTAGTGTCATAATTTGATTTTGACGTCAAAATCATATATTGGTTCAAAGGAGCAATCACTACAGGAAATGTGGGTATTGATAGCACTAAAAGATAACGGTTTTTATGTCTCTGCTATATTTGACTTGATCGTGATTTAAAGATAGCGTTTTTTGAATTGTAAACGCTATAGATGATTTAAGCGGGACATGCTGAAATTGACGCGGCCAATTTTCGGGTTACTAAAGTTTAATTCCCGCTATTGAATCTGTTAAGAGGGAAAAATGTGAAATTTTGGCTAAGGCAAAATAAATTAAAACAAGAAACATCACTTTTTCAATTTTTTCTTAAGGCAAAATAAACTTCTTCTCTCTCGATTTCTCTCGATTTCTCACAGTCAACAACACATCTCACTTGATTTCACTCGAATTCTCACAATCTGCAACTCAATCTCAGTCGATATCTCTCGATTTCTCTCGATCTCCAACAGGTATGTTCATATTCAATCGTAGCAAATCTATCTTCGTCTCGTTCTCTGAATGTCAATCTCGATCCTCTTATGTGTAGTCTCAATCTGTATCAATTTCTCGTTCAATTCAGCATCTCGTTCGATTCAGTCTCTATTGTTTTTTCTTAATCTCAGTCTAGTACTTCGATCTCTGTCTCAATCCTTCATTGTCACTTTTCATCGATCTTCATCCGTGTAAGTCGAATTTGACATTTACGGTGACATTGTGTTTGGGTTTTGGGTATTTGTCTCATGTAAAGTTTTAATTTACATCGATGAATTTTTTTCTTTTGCAGGAAGAGCTTGGTGAAACTTCTGTTGAAGGTTTATGAGTTTCATTTTGATATATCAATTTTAATGTTTTGGTAAATAATTGATATCTAATTGATCTCTATGTGACTGTTCTTGACTTCTTGCAACTGAGTTACGCTCATGAGAATAACTGAGTTACATGTTTTGGCAAGATGTCGCTTGCCTGTGATCTTGTGGTGTCATCCATGTAAAAATACACCGGTTGTGGTACTTCCATTTGTACTTCGTTTGTATAGCTTCCACATTTACATGTTGCCGTTTTTTTATCTTTATTGCAGGAAGTGGAGATGTGATTGCCCGCTCATCACAACCTTTATTTGGTTTGATGATGAACATGAGGAGGTATATCAAAGTTATTTTATGACCAGATTTTTCATGATAATTTAGTTTCTTATTTGGGTAGGAGAAAAAGATACTCGCTTGTTTCATATGTGCAAGGTGGTTAAATATTGATACTTTGTTTTGATCTCATAGGAAGCTTTATATCGTAGATGCACTTTAAGTATGTTCTTAGGTTCTTCTCTTTGGCAAAGTCTGCATTTTTTGTTTTGGACTGTTTTTTTATTAGTGCGATTAACATAGACTTTCATGTTTTTACGGGAAGCAGCAAAGGAACAATGATTGTAGAGTAATGGGATTAGTATTTAGCCAAGTTTTGGCAAGTTGTACTGCCGAGTGAAAAAGACACACCTGAGGCTAACTCCGACCACATCCTGTAGATTTTGTAGAATGGAAGAAAAGTTCAATCCTTTTTGTAGAGTTTTAGGTCTTCATTATTATTTTTGTTCAGTCTTGATAAAGTTGTGGAGCTAAATTATCAGTGGATTGCATTTGATGATGTTTGTTACCATGTTCAGGTGAAATTTTTCACTCTTAAGATTTGTATAAGATCCATATGCTCTTGTTCAGTTTTCTGATTTTATGAGTTTGTTTGATAGGTGACAGTGAAGAATCCAAACCTCTTGTTGCTTGTGGTTTCGTTACCAAATCCACCACCTGAAGCAATGTCCTTTGATGGACTTCCATTAGGAGCTATAGAAGCCATTAAAGCTACTTACAAGACTGGTTTTCAAGAGGTTGAAGTATTGTCTCATATCACATGGAAACCCAAATGGGGAATGATCTTCTCTGATATCAAAAAGAAAGTCAGCAGGAACTGCGAGGTCTCTCAGAGATCCACGATGGCTATTACAATTAGTTTAAGTGTCGAACACTTTGTGTTTTCTTTTATTACATGCACTTGACTATGTTTTCTTATGTTACTAATGGCATATGTTTTCTCTTGGTAAAAATATATCTGAGAATGCAAACACAAATACACAAACTTAAAACATCTTAACTGGAAAAAAATTGAAATAATTATTTTATGGCATGTACTTTAGGTTTCAAGTTAAATGATTTTTAGGATTTTAAGATTTTGGTTATGATTTTCGAATTTTGTAAAAACAAAATAAAGGAAAAAGAAAGAAAAAAAATATAACCAAATATCTCAAAAAGACACAAATATTTAATTATAATATTAATAATTATATAAATAATAACAAAGTTATAATTTTAAAGAGTTTAGGGTATAGGGTTTTGGATTATATTTGTTTGAAATAGTAATAATATTAATTATAACAAATAATAACATAAATAAAATTCATTTTTAAAAATAGTTTAGGGTTTAGGGTTTAGTTTTAGGGTATAGGGTTTAGGGTTGGAAGTTCAATCTTGAAACATATTTCACTTTTTATAAATTAACAAAATAAAATGCAATGAAATTATTTTAAAGTAATAATACTTGAGTAAAAAAATTTAAACCCCAAAGTTTAAACCCTAAACCCTAAACTATGCCCTAGTGTTTATGAACATATAAGTTAGATAGTTGGAATACTAACTTATATTAATTGTTCTTAATTTTAAAATTTTATACTTATAAGAAAAAATATTCTAAAAATTGAAATACTTATATTAAATTTTTAAAGAAATAATTTATATTTTTTTTCATTAATAAACTATTTTATATGATAATTTTCTGATTTTTTCATTAATAGCCAATGGGAAGTAACCTCCCAGATTGTGGGACTAATCCTACACCGTTAGATAGCGCCGACTTTGATCTCAGCCGTCCATTCTTATTGTTGATGTGATTAATGTACACCGTTGATCTGTCTTGATAACTTTGATCTGAGCCGTTCTTTTTCTTAGCCAATGAACATTAACCTCGAGGATTGAACTTTGGCTTATTCTCCACCATTGATGAATTAAATCCAACGGTTAAGATTTTCTCCTTCTTTTCTTTTTTTTTTGGTTAAAACTTCTTTTCCTTTTACCTCTTCTCTTCGTATGAGAAAATCAAAGGTCCCAAAATCAACCTCTGCGAATCTTGAGCAAGCGTATCGCTCCCTCATCTCCGCTTCCAGAGGTTTATCTCGCACTCTTAGCCCTTCTCTTCCTGAATCTCAGCCTCCGCCACCGCAATTAGAATCCCAATCCCCTTCTACGGTGGTTAGCTCGTTCCCAGCTCCGGTGACGCCGTCGCCTCCATCTCAGGAGGAAATTCAAACCAGAAGCAGGAACAGAGAAGAGATTCGAAGAGTGCATGACTGCTATAAGCGTCTCAAATCTTCTATTGGTCAGAGAGATGGTGGTGGGTGCTCTGCGAATCTTGAGCAATTAGAATCCAATCCCAAGACGAAGGTACTTATAATAAGAAGAAGACGAAGCAGGATGAAGCTTCCCTCAAGGTTCCGTCAGATTTGCAGTCAGATTTTGAATTGAAATCGATCGAATTGAATTCGTATGTTATAGAATTAGGGTTTTTTTTTCGCAGGCAAGCTATTCGTTTGTTAAAGTGAATGTCATGTCTGTCATTCGATTAGCATGTTAACTTGTAGATAAGTATATGGTCACTTAATGACTCGGCTTCCATTGGCTGTTATTGTAGTCTGAAGAGGACTTGGAACTAAAGCAGAACCTTGAGCTCTATGTCGAGAGGGTTCAGGATCCCAATCCCGAGTTGCAGAAGGCTGCTCTTGAAAGCATGAGGTAATTCCTGAATCTCTTTAACCCAAATTTAACTTGATCAGCTTGGAGTTTTCGGATTGTTGCCATTGAAGCTTGTACAACTTATTACGTTTTTTTGTGTGTTTTGTCTTGTTGTTCCCACTTGCTATTTGGAGTTTGAGAGGAAACCAAATGCAGTCTCAGTTTTACTTTTCCCTTACAATTCTCCAAAACTACGTTCTGCTTACAGCTTGGATTCCCTTCATGGCGCCTGGAATTTCTCTCACGCCCATAGTATATGACTGCAGTAAAGCAGAGCCAGTCTTCTATCATTAGTCAGCTGACCTTAGGAGCGATCGATCATTAGTCAGCTGACCTTACTGGTTCTTCGTCAGAGCCGGGCGCCGTCCATCACGTGGCGTTTGTCCACGGGTCAAGGAGAGTAGAACCGGCGGGGTACTTCTTAGTGTTTTGTGGTACATACCAAAAGGTTTGTCATTTTATACCGATTGATATGGCTTTCAATTTGTTTACCACATTCACCGAGAGGCTCCGCTTGGTCTCTTGGCGCAGTGTTTTTGAATAGGCGCTGGAGTCTGTCTGAGTATGTAAAAGATGTGGTGGATAGGATAAGAAAGAAACCTTCTACATCAGCTAATTCTTCTTCCACGAGGGACTCAAATAAAGGAGGATCGGTTTCTTTCCCGTTCATCGTATCCATAGGATTGGGGGTCTCTTCCTGTCCTGAAGAAGCAGCTCTTTGCCTTTCTGCTTCAAAGAAAGAGGGGGAATGAGCAGATCAAGCCTTTCCCTTCATGCACTAGATGGATCACTTATTTTTATAAGGATGAACAGGAATGCTTAAGATAACGAACCTTGACCAACTTGTTCAAAAACAGAGGTCGGCCTCTTCATCCTTCAAGCTTTGAGTGGACCGGGTAGCGTCAATCAGAGTGTGAATGAAAGGTCAAGGGAACAAGCAACGGATTGAACAACGTTAGCGAAAGCCTGTAAGACAGAAACGGAAAGAGTATGCGCGGACTAGGTTGAGAATCTCTGCGAGGCAGCACACCGGTATAACTTAAACTGTTAGATAATCCTAGTCGGCGAGAACATTACTATTTTCACCGCTATTTCAGAACCGTACATGAGGTCTTCGCCTCATACGGCTCCTCGGGGGCGAAGCTCTTCTCCTTTCCTTACTCTAACAAGTAAGCAAATAGGAACAAGTTCTTATATTTGAAGGTCATCTAGAGGGCCAGTGGAAGTACAATCATATAATCTCGATGTTCATTGCTATACCATCATTTGCTCTCTTATACTCAATGGACGCCGACCCCCTGCCCCTGGTAGAGGCTGCTCTCCCCCGCAGCCCGAATCTAAAGCCACTTGGCGTTCCAACCCAGTTCCAACAATGCACCTTTCGGACCGAGAAAGTGGAACTGCTTGACGTTGCATATTAGAACTCATTAAAGCTAACTTCACTCCATCTTCCCACCCATTCTGTCGATCAAGTGGTTATAATGACCCAACCCTGGAATGAATTTGTTTCCTTACGTTTTCGATAAAACCCTCTCGTAAAAGGATTTTAACAATACTTTCGGTGATGTTAGTCGGTAACTGTATCGGCTAAGGGGCCGGCGCTCCGCGTTCTAAGAGTATCTTTTCGTAGGAACTCTCTAGGCACTTCTCAAGTTATTTGCAGCATTTCGGGTATAAGACTTGGATTGCTATCTACCCCTTCAAAGTTCACAGCCTAGCTACTGCACCCCGACCCGAGTCCCCACGTCCGCTCTTACCGCCTCCTGGGCGAGACAAGCTACCTTGAGCTAGGAGCCTGTTTTCCTTCTGCCTAGCTCCCCGAGAACAACGTTCGACTTGCATGTGTTAAGCATATAGCTAGCGTTCCTTCTGAGCCAGGATCAAACTCTTCTTTTGACTATGATTGGGCCCTGCAGTGGTAGAACCTCGTGAACACAACCAAAACACATTTCTTGTGCTCAGTCGTGCGGGAAGGCTAGTAAGACCTCTCCCCACCGAGGTCTGCTGCTATTGAATCACCTGTACTTGAATATGTAGATTCTTTCTCCTACTAGTGAAGAAGATTGCATGCTTGAAGCAAGATCGATATCTCCCTAGGAACGCCTGTTTACTTTGAGTGCGATACAGCTACTCGACCGCCTGCCCTTTCATATGGATAGAGGGAATTTCCCGCTCCGGAGGAACCATAAAAAAAGTAAGGGAAGCTCTTTTTCGCAGGGTCAGAGGGCTGCCGCGCCTTGCCGCAGCAGCGGGGCCTACGGTCGGACAGCTGGGACGTGTCTGTTGTGAGGCTTGCGGGGAAGCTTGCCTGGATTATCGCCCGTGCCTGTTGTCAGGAATGCGCGCGTGTCTCCCTAACCTAAATATCAAGGACTTCAGGTGTTTAGATTCCAGATCAGGGATTACTTGTTCTCTGGTAGTGGTGAAGATGGACTCAGAGAGGGAGTTTCTAGTTACGTTTCTATGCACTATTGTGTTGGAACTCTTTTATTTTCCTGAGCTATCTCTTTGGGGATTGTTGTTGTGTGGTTTGTTGCTTTATATTGCTGTTAGAGAGTTGGACTCTGTGTATTCAGATTATCAAGAGATTGGGATGGAATCGCCCGAGTCGTTTTCCACCATGTTTATGAAGCCTATCCACCAGCCGATGTGCAAGATATTGCACCTACACAAGTGACTCTTCTTCTGATTGAGATATCTAGTGCCAGAGGAAGAAGATGAAGATAGGAGACAAGGGCACATGAAGAGGCATTCTATGTAGAGGAGATGTATTGGTCTTGTATTTTTAATTGATGTAGTATTTTTATAAAAGTTTTTGTATATGATTTCATGTAATAATGATAATAAAATATTGTATTTTTTATTTTTGATATGTAATTTTAATCCAAAAATCACAGTAAAGATGATTTAAATACAATTAAAATAATTAACAAAAATATAAATATTATAAAAATATAAATTATTGAAATAATTAATCAAATAAATATTGTAGAAAAATCAAATCATGAAAATAGGTACAACCCAATCATAACAATTATTACACGTTATTATAAATATTAATAATAGCAGTGTCATAACCGCTATCGTAGTTCAATTAACTATAGCACAACGAAAAACCGCTATCAAAAGTGTCCGACTTTCTATAACGGGCGATGTCAGAGCGCTTAAGGAAACGCTATGGTAGATGAATAATTGCGTTTTTCGGCCGCTATTAATACCCACATTTCCTGTAGTGAATCCTTCGGCACGCTTCTAACATGTGGCTTTCTCACTTGAACAAGTTGCCTACAAAGCAGAGAATGTTGTCTTGGGGTATCTCCTCTAGCTCAGCTTACTCCTTTTGTTTGTCAGCGACGGAATCGAGGGACCACCTGCTACTCTCTTGTAGCTACTCGCATGAAATCTGGAGGCTGGTCCTTGATCTCCTTGATTCTTCTAGAAGTAGCTTCTTCTCTTGGGCTGAGCTCCTCTCTTGGCTACGAGCTTTGACACCATTAACGTACACCTACCACTCTAAGGAAGATTGTAGCTCAAACGGTTGTCTATCACACATGGCGGCAGAGGAATAATGTGGTCCACAATCAGATTTCTATTCATCCGGATATCATCTTCAAGGGCATTGATCGAGAAACAAGAATCATAATCACTATAAGACATAAGCGCTAATGATATCGCAACTTGATGCAACTTTGGATACGATGAAACTCTTTCATCCAATTTCCTAATTATTTTGTCTCCTTGTTTTATTTTTTTGCCGAGAGATTCAAATACAAAGGCTCATACTTTGTAAAGCCAAACATCTTCATTTTTAATGATACTAACATTCACAGCAAAAAAAAAAAAAATTAAGACATTCATTTTTGAGAAAAAAATGGCAAAATAATTAAATTTTAAAACTGACGATGAAAAATCGTGTTTCGGAGCAAATAGAGCCCCATCAAATCTCATTTTTGCACAAAATTTTGGAATCACAGTTTTGCACCAAAACCATGAAATAATATTTTACCATTAAACCATAAGATGTCGTTTCAATGCTAAAACTGCAAAATCTATTTTTTTTTACGCCAAAACTGCAAAATACTTTCTTGACGCCAAAACCGTAAACTATTTTTTGGCACCAAACTCGTGGAGCCCACGTTTTAGCGCCACAACCATTGTTATCAGTTTTGTTGTCCAAACCATGGAATCATGTTTTGTCAGCGAAACCATGAAATTAAATTGTGTTTTGTCTCCAAAACCACGAAATCCTTCCCACCAAAAACCGCATACTCACATTTTGACGCCAAAACTAACGAAATCCCATTATGGTTTTGGCGTAAAAGAATTGTGGATTTCTATTCCAGTTCTAAAAGTTCGAAATCAAGTTATGACAGTGAAAAAGCAAAACTTCAAAATCGAGATTTCATATCAAAACGATATAATTGGATATATGGTGCCTACAAAATGTTTGATACGATCATAATTTTAATATTATCAGACTCTTCTATATCAGTCTATATATTTCAGATGAGGTCAACGTTTATTTGGAGAACCGGAGGTTTCCTGTTGCATTACAAGCATGTTGCCGTTATAAAAAACAACAATACGTTAACATATAAATAATCTTGTAGATAGAGACATTAACAACACAATAATGATATATATATGCAATTAAAAAGTTATTGACGCAGACACAGCAAATAAAGAAAGGAACCGTCACACCGGCCATAAGATCTTCCGAAGATTTGATGAAGTTCGTGGACTTCGGTGACTCCTTCACGTGCGCTTGCCTTTCCTCTCCCTTTCCTCATATATCATTTCTTCACTCTAATGTTTATTTCCTTGAATACTAATATGAAACTAGGATATGATCCGCGGTACACCGTAGGTTAATTATTTGATTTTTTATCTTTTTATAAATTGATGAATTTGTTGTGTATAATATTTTTTGTTCTACATCGCGGGTCATATGCGTTGTATCTAAAAAATAAAAAATTTAAGTTGTATTTGTTTTGTTTAGTATTTAAGATTGTAATTGTATTTTGATTTGTTAATTCTATTGTCCCGTATTAATATCGACCAAAATCCGTCCCACCATATAATCCCGTCTTGTGGAATTAAACATCATTTTGTTATTTATTTAATAACACTTTTATTTAAAAAAACATATAATTCGAGTCAATTTAAAAGTTTGCTTTCAAATGGTTTTCATTATATATATTTTTAAATTAGTGTGTGTTTTTTTACCAACCCGTAAAAATAATTTATAATTGTATCTTAAAATACTAAATACTTCTATTTTGATTTGTTAATTTTAGGATTTCACCCGTAGTATACTGTCCCGTTTTAGATAATATAGCAATTAAGGAAAGATCCGAATGACTCAATTTCGGGTTAGAATAAAAAAAACTACCTAATTAAATGCGCAATTAGTTATTCAAAAATGTTAATATAGATTACACACATATTTTTTTCTTCATCGATTGAGTAATATATGTTCGTTTTAAAAACTTTGAATCATAACATATGTAGAAAAAAATCTAAAATTTATTAACAATATATATTTTATAATAATTCAAAATAATATAAATATAAGATCAAATAAAAGTGAAATGAGAATTATATATTTATGTTTAAATTAGGTAGAGAGGTTTTAGGAAATTAGTTTAAATTTATTATATTAGCATTAAATCTTCATATTTGATTTCCTTACATATAAAAAATCGTAAAAAATATACCATAATTAAAGAGTCTAGATATAGTAATTAGTTGAGAAAATATATATATTTTAGATTTATTAATTAATTTTGTTTTTGAATTTTGCCAAAATTTAAGGAAATATCCGATTGAAGATTTCCAGGTCAAAATCAGAAAAAAACCCGACCCGATTGGAAGGAGCAAATTTGTACTTCAAAAATGTATAATGACTAGATATAGTAATTAGTTGAGAAAATATATATATTTTAGATTTATTAATTAATTTTTTTTTTGAATTTTGCCAAAATTTAAGGAAATATCCGATTGAAGATTTTCAGGTCAAAATCAGAAAAAGAACCCGACCCGATTGGAAGGAGCAAATTTGTACTTCAAAAATGTATAATGATGATCAACCTCAAGGTCCTCAACATGTATAATGATGATCAATCTCAACATGTATAATGAAAATGGATTTACAATTTTTTTTTTTTTGTGATATAAAAATTGCGATGCCTCGTTAACAGATAATCAATTATTCGATATTTTATCTTTAGTTGACCATATGGGGATTAACGTAGACTTTGATTACAGGCAACAAACTGAAAGAAACACTAAAAACGAATCTGAGGGAAGTTTCTGTTATATTTCGTTTGCATGTGCAATATATAAAAAACAATTGAATGTTTTTAGTGTAACGTAAAAGATAATTGAATGTTCAGAAAATATGAACAGTCACACGAAAAGAATTTTGTACGAAGGAGTTTCCGTACTCTTCTAAGTCTACGTACAACCAGGCATCGTAATATTTAAGAAAATGAATACTATATGCTTCACTTGGATTATTAAAATTAATGATTCAATTTAATATTTGTACGAAATTATTGGGTTGATTAATTATTACACCTCCCCTAATCATTCAAAGCTGTTTTATGTTCTTTGACTAATTGTAGCTAATTTGGAGAACATATACATTTTCTTTCTCGTTACTACCATAATACTAGATTTTAACCCGCGGTACACCGCGAGATGATTTAATTTTAAAGTTAGTATAAAAATATTTTGTAAATTGTATCTCCTTATAACATATTTATTTATATTATAGTTTATAATTGTTATTAAGTAACGGTATACCACGAGTCTACAAAACAATTATTAATATACGGAGGATTTAACCCGTATTAAAGCGATATATAAATATTGATTCAAATTCGTTTGTCATATAAATCCTTTCCGAAATATAACTTGTTCCGTAATTTATTAACCCGTCCCGTGATTTGTTTTTATTTTAAAATTTAATGATTATTTATTATATATAAAAGTTTACAAATCATATCATCCTCTAAGACCACGGGACATTATACCACGGGACAATTTTTGGTTTTATACAATCTTTTCTAAATGAGACTGATTTAATATGTCTAATATTTGTGGTATTAAAAAAAATATTTAATCCGTATTAAAGCGGCGGATTAATGATATTTTAATCTTTTTATTATTGTTGATTCAAAAACCCGTCCCGCCAAACCCGTTCGGCAAAAAAAACTCATTTATTTTGTTAATGTTCTTATTTATGATATAATTCTGAATCATTGTCTAAATATTTTAATCGATGTAGAACGTTGAACACACTTTTTCTTCAATTGGATAATATATGTCCGTTTTTAAAATTTCGAATCACAGTATATATGCAGAAAAAAAAATTGATTTTTTTTACTTTATGTATTATATGATGATTCAAAACAGTTAAAAACAAATCAAACAAAGATGATAGGAGAATCATAATTATAAATCTTAATCAAATTTTCTAAATATCTAAATTATTAAATATAGAATATCCAGTGTATGAGTTGGGTTAAATATAACTCGACCCAACAAATTTTTTGTGAAGGAATTTTAAAAACGGGTCGGGTATCCGATATACCCGGAAGCATTTTTACCCACCCGTCACCAAAGTGTTGCAAAAATACTAGTATAGATATATATATATATTATTCTCTCTGTTTCAAATTAAAATATCTTAAACAAAAGAAAAAAATTTCATTTAAGCAATGTTTATTAAAAGTTGAATGCAAAATATATTGGGTTTTTTTTAATATAATATACCAGACTGATGATATATATAGTTATATTTTAACTTTTCTTGATTTCTGTGTAGACGTGTAGTATGTCTAGATATAATTTAAAATGAAAGAGATGAAGTATGATTTTTGATTTCCTTAGCATATGTGAAGAAAATATTCTTCTTCTAAATATATGGTAGAAACAAAACTGATATAATAAACCATATAACTTTAGTTGTTTGTCATATATATATATATATTTTGAGGATTATAGTAGTACGAGCCACGGCCATGCTTTGAGTTTAAATGATGAGGAATAATATAAGAATCTAGAAAGACAAAACAGTATTTCTTGTGTTTAAGAAAGTCACTTAAAAGTGCAAAAAAGACTAGTTAATCAAAAGAACATGGTATGGGTCCCGCCTCAAAGAGATGTAGGGCCTTCGGACTTGAACTTTCAGATATTCAAAAAAATATATATATATATCAAAAGAACATGATATCATTTACTCCAGTTCTGAAGAGTCTATTGAGAAGACAATTACAGTTCGCATATTCTTGATCATATCTAAAGTTTCATTCTCTAAATGAAGAGGACAAAGACTCTTGTGGAGACTTGTAACACCCATTAGGGATGTCATTTCAATATTCTATAACAAATTTTGTTCTATTTAGTTCTCTTCTATTAGGGAGACCTGTGGAGATTGGATCTCTTATATTTGGTTCAAAGGGGCTACTCCAAGAAACTCTTTCAATATGTGGATCTCACATCTTGACTGGTTGCCTACTCGAGCAAGGTTGGCTTCTTGGGGCATGCAGATTTCTCCGCTTTGTTGTATGTGCTCTTCTTTTGCAGAGACCAGAGACCACCTTCTCCTTACTTGCGTCTTCAGTGTGTCCATTTGAACCATGGTTAAATCAAGACTCAGGCAGCCTCTTTGTCAGTTCCAGGACTGGGATTCTCTTATCTCTTGGACCAAAATTGCTGCAGCGTCTTCTCCTTCTATTCTCAGAAAGATCGTCGCTCAGGCCATCGTCTACGCTATTTGGAAGCAGAAAAATAATCTTCTACACAATGACCAAGTGATTCAGCCGCATATCATCTTCAGGACCATTGACCGAGAAATCATTAATACCATCAATGCTAGGAGGCATTGGAGAAAATTTAGAATGCTAATGTCTCTTTAGATTAGGTGATCTACGGGTTCCACCTTATAAGCTTTTTGCTTCCTTGTTTTTTCTTTCTTTTTGCCAAGGAACCAAAAAAATTTTGGTAATCAACATGTAATTCCAAAAACTTTTCATTTATATGATACTAGTATATATGCAGTCCCGTACTACGTACGGAAAAACAAATGAAAGTTCATTATAACTACAACAAAATTATTATACAATTATCATGCTATTTATGATTAAATCTCCAAAGTTGTTCATTTCTTAGATTTAAAAGAGAAATAGATGTGTTTCTGAGCTAGAAGAGAAATATATTTTTTTTTTAAGACTATGAAATCTCTTAAAATATGATATATGTACCAGAGTCTTGACTTGGCACTTCATAGATCCAAACATTATATTTACTGTTTTATTTTCCTTGATTTAATAAGAAATCTGCAAAACAATATATGTCAGTAAGACCAAAACGTCGTAGATGTGCAAAAAATAGAGAATGATCAAATCTGTTTTAACTCCATAATTCATAACTCACGTACTTGTGCTCACCATGTGCTTTCATTTGGCCTTTGTTGTTCTTCCTTTTTATCTTCTTCTCGAGTGAATCGATAAATATAACATTCAAAGCAAACCTTCTTTTGTAGCACCACAATCCAACACTGATGAAGCATCTGACGACAAATGGCTGTGAAGGTCTTAATTAGGTATTTATACAAATCATAGGAAATCGTGGAGCATAAATTTATCTATACTAGTATTTTTGCAACACTTTGGTGACGGGTGGGTAAAATGCTTCTGGGTTAATCGGATATCCGATCCTTTTTCAAATTTTGGTCATAAAAACTTTGTTGGGTCGGGTTATATTTAACCCAACTCATACACCGGATATTCCATATTTAATAATTTAGATATTTATAAGATTTGATTAAGATTTAGAATTATGATTCTCCTATCATTTTTGTTTGATTTGTTTTTAACTGTTTTGAATCATCGTGTAATACATAAAGTTAAAAAAAAAATCATTTTTTTCTGCATATACTGTTATTCGAAATTTTAAAAACGGACATATATTATCCAATTGACAAATGTGTGTTCAACGTTCTACATCGATTAAAATATTTAGACAATGATTCAGAATCATATCATAAATAAAATCAATATTAATAAAATTAGTGAGTTTTTTGGCGGGACGGGTTTGGCGGGACGGGTTTTTTTTTTTTTTGTCAACCACACATTAATTAATATATAACTCCTAGATTGGTTGCCCAATTAAGAGGAAAAGAGTCTACAAAAGAAATTTCAGAGAATAAAAGTCTAGAAGAGCGGGCTAAGCAGTCCGCTTTAACATTGCATAAACGAGAAATAAGAGAAAGCGAGAAGAAAGGGAAATAATCGCGGAGTAAACCAAACTCATCTAGCAGATTGGAGAAAGCGGGCCATTCATCAGGTGACTGTATCATCGAGACTAACTCCGAACAATCTGTTTCAAACGCCTGACAATCGATCCTTCTTGAAAGGATATTCTTCATAGCCCATATTAAAGCTTCCATCTCCGAGTGAAGTGGGGAGGGACATCTCCGCAGGCACTTTGCACCGAGTAGTATCATTTGTTCATTTCCTTGAAAACACCACCATCCTATACCCATAGTTGGGTCCGAATTTTTCCAAGAGCCATCAATCCGACATCTTATTGTCTGAACTGGGCTTTCCATAGTTTCCGTAATGGGACTAGTTTCGATCGGTTCTAACTGAGCTTCTTCCCACAATGATTTTTCACTTAAAGCGTGATTTAAGATATCTGTGGGATCTTATTGTAATCCCTTGAAAACCTTTTTATTCCTATCTTTCCATATGAACCACAAGATCCAAGCATAAAGGTCGGTTTTCTCCCCCCCATCTAACGTAGATGGTAGCCTCCAATAAAGATAATCTAGGTTTAAAAGTTCCGAGCTTAGAGGAAAACTACCTGATGCCGTAGGGATTGTGGATAACTCCCATATGTTCTGAGAATGTGAGCACTCAAATAAAGCATGATTTATTGTTTCCTCTGCCAACTCACACCTTTTACAGATAATATCACATTGAATCCCTCTATGTGCTAATTTTGAAGTAACTGCTAGGGCTCCTGAAACAATTTGCCATAAGAAATGTTTTATTTTTGGAGGGCATTTGATTTTCCAAGCTTGTGCTTGTAATGATTTATAAGTTGGGCCCCATTCGATCGGTTCTGTCATCTCTCGAGCAACCTGATAGCCTGACCTTACTGTATATCTTCCTGATTTTGTATGATATTAAATCAACAATAATAAAAATATTAAAATATCATTAATCCGCCGCTTCAATACGGATTAAATCCTTAATTTTTTTTAATACCACCAATATTAGACACATCAAATCGGTCTCATTAGAAAAGATTGTATAAAATCAAAAATTATCCCGTGGTATAATGTTACTTAATAACAATTGTAAACTATAAAATATAAATGTCTTTGAAAATGATACAATTTACAAACTTTTATCTATAATAAATAATCGTTAAATTTTTTAAAATTACTACTTTTAGAAAACAAATTACAGGATGGGTTAAGAAATTACATGACGGATTATATGGTGAACGAGTTTGAATCAACATTTATAAAATTTTAAAATTACTACTTTTAGAAAACAAATCCCGGGTTTTTTTAAATATAGCCCGTCCCATAATTTCTTAACCCGTCCCGTAATTTTTTTCGGAACAGATTTATATAGCGAACGGGTTTGAATCAATATTTATAAAATTTTAAAATATCATTAACATGCCGTTTTAATACGAGTTGAATCTTCAGTTTATTATTGTTCCGTGAACTCGTGATATACCGTTACTTGATAATAATTATAAACTATAAAACATAAAAATTTTATAAAGAGATACAATTTATAAAATTTTATATATACTAACTTTAAAAAATAAATCATCCCGCGGTACACCGCGGGTTAAAATCTAGTTTTTAAGTAAAAAATTAATCTATTTTTCTGTGTTTGTTTAAGAAAGGCTGGAAAAAAGAAGAAGCATGCTCCTATAATTATGGCTCGTAACGATAGATTGTGGAGATCGTGGAGAAACTTGATTTATTTTTAAAAAATAACAATTATTTTGTTTCGTCACATTTTTACAGAAACTTGATTTATTTATTTTTTAAATAATTTTTGAATTGACACATGTCACAGTATTATTGGTATAGTGACTTGTGCTTTATAAGATAAAGGATTTACTCACTTAGAAAAAAAAAAAAAAATTTCCCGAAGGAAGTTAATTTCTATTTTTCTTTCTCGAATCATCAAAATTGACATTTTGTATATGATGGTTCATTGGTTCCAACAGATGATCTAGCTCTTTTTGGACATTTCATTTCATGGTTTTTCAATCCTTTTGAGACGCTCCATTTAAAAGGATTGGAAGACCATGTCCGATTCAAAAACTTATTGGGCCTTGTGCCATGTTAAAAGAGGTTCCAAATTATGGCCCTATATATTTAGCAGTTTAAAAATCTCGGCCCTATTTTTCAAATAATATTATAGATTATGATCAGAATCTTTCAAAAATAGAGATTAAATATGCACAACATTATCCTATTTTATGGTTATTGTTAGAAAGATTGATAACTCTGATGAATTTGCAGCAAGATTATGGTAAGAGAAGAAAAAAGACAAGAATCAGGAACATTATTGTTTTAGTACTGATCTACACTTATTAATGCTGTTATGCATTTTTCCGAAACAAAAAACTGTTCTCTGAAAAAAAACATTGTGCCAAGCAAACGAAAAGATCTATAACTAATAATCCACACATTGTGGAACTAAAACTTCTAAAAAAGCAACACAACAAACAAGTTTTTGCTGAGGTAACCCCACAATTTCGATCTCACATCCCTTCAAAGTACTGATTCACGCATGCACGGTGAAAAGACACTCTTTTGCCTCTTCAAGTACCTGTCTCAAGTTGCAACCAAAATTACACATCCGAATAAGACACTGAGAGAAAATTCATCGAGCTTAGTGGCAAACATTCCTAACTATCGATTCTTCTTTCTCGTCATTGTGTATCATATATGACTTATTCTCGTTATCGATTTCATGAAATCTAACACTCTTTGAATGATAACCAAGTCAACTCGAAGGGAGCACAAGGAAACAAAACCCCATTGTGCAACTTTATTATGCCAAGCCATAGACAGTCTCTGCGCAATGCAGTCTATTTGGTGTTGCAGCCCTTATATTAAGCTTCATGAATATGCAAAAAGCTTTAAATCAAGAGAATCAAACAAACTGTTTAAATGAACAAAATATTTGTTATTCAGTGCTAAGCAAAGCTTTGTTCTGTCTAATCCGCCAACACAATGCAAAAGGAAACAGAGTCTAATCTTCAAATATTGATAAGAAACCTACAATGCAGCATCACTCTCTTGCCAGCGACGTAAAATCCATGTGCATCACCCATCTTTTCCAATTCCTATCAATCCCAAACCCAAATAGTACTTTTAACAAAAACAGGAACAACCAAAATATCACTTAATCCTACTCAAACAAAGAACGGTAAGGACATCAATGCGCAAGAATCTCCATAGTGTTAAACAAGAAACATATTCAGAGTAATCTACCAAATTTCCCTATAAAATCCTAAGTAAAGTAAACACTCACAAAGAAGACTACTAGCGATCCGGACAAGTTCGTTGGAAGGTACCGTTAGACAGCTCGCAGAAAGCCCGCAAATTAACGTTAAGGTGAGATGTGAGTTGAGAAGCAGCCACAACACTGTACAGAGGTAAGAACGACTGTGTGCAACCAAGTGCTCCTAGATTCCTGAAGAATTCAATTCAAAAAATAACATCAGATTCTTCCAAAATTCCAAATTTCAAATTTCAAATGCAAAATCAGAGACCAAGCAAAGATTTTCAAATGTTGATTGAACTATTCGAAATCAAGATACTAAAATCTTCAATTTCACAAAAATTCAATGGATTTGAGTCATTTGACGGAATCGATTGATTAGATTCTACTGAAATTGAATAAGAGACTATGACGGAACCTAGAAGGTGATGAAAAGGTGAAGCGACGGCCAGGTAAAGAGGATTGGGGAGGACGGAGGCGAGGAAGGGCCGTCGTCGGAGAACGGAGAGACGGTGATCTAGCGGTGGCGGAGACGAAAGAACGAGCAGCAGATCCTGCGTTGCGCCAAGCCATTGAAGGAGACGTGAATTGAGAGAGAGCGAGCAGGTTTTTGTTAGGGTTTTAGGGAAATGAATAGAGAAAAAAACTCTCGATGTGTTTGGTTTGTACGGAAGTTCAGTGTGGTGCATCGTAGAGGATAACACCGGTTGGGCAATAGCCCATATTTTTAATCGCTATTCTAGGCCCAGTATATAAAGACACAGCCCAAGATCGTTGCATAGTGTCATATGTCATAGTCATACTAGGGATTGACCAAGTATATTGCTTGTCTGGCCTGTTCGTTTGCATATCGCTGGCAACTAAAACCAACGATATCGACTAAAAGTTGTTCTTTTTTGTCGTTGGTTCAGCTAACAATCGCAGCAACTGTCGTCGCTAGCAATCAACGATTGCAATTTTTAATCGCTAGAATTTTCAGCAATCATAGTGTTCAAGAAAGCGCTAGGTGCTAAGCGGACGGTGACCCAATGCCTAGCGCTTAGAACGTCTAATCGGGACCTAGGCGATTTTTAGGCGGTTTAAACGTTTATAACATAAAACATTATAAATATGATAAGGCCCGCCTAAATAGGCGGATGTAAGAAATAAATGTTAATTTTCAATAGTAATCAACCAACTTTTTCAAATATTTAGTTTATTAATTTTTCTTCTAAACTAAATTTTAATCTTACTCATTCAATTTTGCGATACACATCAACTATCTATTTCATCACAATAAACTAAATTTCCATTCTACCATCATCGTAACGGATAAGTGCTAAAAAATTATATCAAAATAATATTTCAAATCTATCTCTTAGTTAATATCCAAAATAAATAATAAATAAAAACCATAAATAATAAAAAAGAAAACTCCACAAATTATTTTGGAAAACAAATATTGTTAAAATATATGTTTTTCTATCTGTTTTAATCTCATAAGTGAATTTTACCTCAAGTCAAACTAATTTTAAATGAGTTAAAATAAATAAAGAAAACATAAAAATATATATACTAATTAGTATTGTCATCAAATACCGAAAATTTATTCCTGTAGGCCATATAAACCCAAAGATTTTGATGTTTTCACTAATTACTACTTGCATTAAAAATTTTAAAATAAAATATAAATATAACTGTAACTATACTAATATTCTTATCAAGCTTTCAAATTTTCTTTCTTATAAGCTCATTACTTTTTTCAAAAAATTTGTGTTTTCAATTAGCGAATAAAAACACTATATTAAAGTGATAAATATGGTTCAACTAAATTAATTTTAAATAACTTATATGTTATTTGAACTTCAACGGTCATTGTTTATTAGCTAATATCCATGTTATATTAATATTTATTAAATAATATATGCCAAATTTAATTGACCAATAACACATTTTAAAAAATTGTTAGTTTTTCTTTATGGGTAAGGAAAATAAAAGTTAATTTTTTTTAGATATAGACATATAAATAAGTATATGTAAATATGTTTCTTTTTTAGTTTTCCTATTTCCTTAAAAAAAAAAAAGTAAAATATTTTCTGACACATGTCAACATCTGATCGATAGACTTGACACGTGTCGCAATCACGTGAATTACTAGATTTGAAAACCATACTTTATATAATAAGATATGATATTATATATAAAAGTTATAAAAAATATCTATATAAAACTAAACATTATAAAATTATAAACAAAAACTAGATAAAATATTTATTTATATTTATATTAAACAATATATGAATATTTATAACTATATATATATATAAATAAAACTCTAATTGAAATTGAAAAAATACATTAAACAAGATTTATGTAATTTTAGGCGGTTAAGGCGGTTATCTAGGCGTCGCATGAGAGTCTAGCGCCTAGTCGGAGCCTAGCGACTAGTCGCTGCGATTGCTCGCTGAATCCAACGGCAGACAAACGAACAACATAGCGATCAATATATATATATATATATATATATATATATTTTAAATAAACAAAATAAAATTAAATTAGATTAAACAAATTAAATTAAATATAATCAAAACTAAATCTAACTAAAATTCACTAAATATAATTGAATAAAAATATAACTAAATATATTTATACAAAATTACAATAAATTAAATTGAATTAGTTAAAGTGTAATATTATTTGGTTTTTATATGGTTTCTCTTCTATTTATTCAATTTGGAAATCTGGACATCGACCTGAAATTTGTGCATGAGTGAATGAATTTGTTCATTAGAAGTATATAAAGGTTTATGTATAGAGGATACATTTTTTAAGTTGTAGCCAACGGATACTTATCTGCGCATAAGAGTTTTGTTTCAAACGGATACATACTCTTAATTTAGTTTCAATTAACAGAATTTAACATTTTTCATCAAAAATCATATAAACACATATTTATATATTTAAAATTTTGAATTTGAAAAATTGCATCGACTGTCGCTGGCGACCAAGAAACGAACAACACATCGACAGTTTCTAGCAACAGTTTTCAGCGATAGTTTGTGGCGACATGCAAACGAACAACACAGCGACAGTCGCCAGAGATAGTCGCTGGCGATAGGCAACCGAAAAAAATACACTGTTTTGCCACAAAGAAACGAACAGGTCAGTAACCGCATAAAACATGTCACTAGATTCAGAGTATTTACGTCTAGTTCAATTCAGTTTCATTCAACCGGAGCTATATATATATATTGACATGATAAAATAGAGTTAATTTGATTTGGTTCTCAAAAAAGTAGAGTTAATTTGGTTTGTTTAAACTATTTAACGAGTTGGAGATTCAGTTTCTAATTAGGGAATCTCGGTGTAGTCGAAAATGATAACATCGACTTCCTTTTCATTGAGTGCGAGATCGGCAAATTAGAACACTCTCGAACTAAACGTCAACTAAATTTGTAAGGTTGTCGCTCAAGCTACTGTGTACCATATCTGGCGTCAAAGGAACAATGTGCTCCACAAGACCAAAGGTTACCACCTTCTTCTCTCTTTAGGACGATTGACCGAGAAATTCGCAACATCATCACGGGGAGGCGTCATAGGAAGCGTTGGAGACTTCTAATGCTTCTTTGGATTCGATAATATCTTAATTCAATAATATGTTTTTCTTGATTTCTTTGTATTGTAACCTTTTTATTTTATTTTCTTTTTGCCAAGGTTACTCTAGATTTAGGTAAAACTTTTGTAATGCCTTCACTTTCATTTTCTAATGATATTTACAAGATCAGCGAAAAAATAAACTAAATTTTCCAAAACAAAATAAAAAAAAAATTACTAGAGAAACGCAATTAATATGAAAGATGAGTAGGTGCGTAGTCAGTTCGTCAGCGATGCATGTGACAGTCATCGTGTGGACTCTATAGAGAGCACTACATAAATGAAGCTTGTCGTGGCAAATTGTAGAAGTAGTAGTATTTAAGTCAGTCTAGTTTGACCAAATTAATACATATATAGCTTATAACTAAAAGTGTTTTCTCTATATACACTTTGTTATCAATTTAAAAGCAATCAATCGAAAGATGGAAGGCAAAACTGTGATTTTCAGTGTGCTCGTAATGGGTTTGGTCATCTGGCAAATTCAAGTAGATGCACAAGAACAAAGAACCTGCTGCCCAAGCCAGTCATCCAGGGAGGAGTTTGAAGATTGCATTTCACAAGGAAATTTGCATACAGTTTGTGGAGCTGGGAGTGGATGCCTAGAGTCTTATGTGGGTTTCTGCCCTTCGCAGTATCCTTACGGGAGTCTCACAAACTCTGGTAAAAATTGAACTCACTTAGTTATATGCTTTGTTAGAGGATGGATCAAGATTACATTTTTTGATGTAAGTTGTATGTATTTTGATTTTTTGACTCAAGGTGATGTTGTCAGTGTATACTGTAAGTTGGGGTGTGTATCCTCTCTGTGTGGTGCTTTAACCAGTCTTCAAAAATCTGGTAAAAACTCTCCAAGTGCATTATTATTACATTGTTATTAGAACAAGAGAAGTCATTCTAGTTTTGTTTCGGTGATCAGACACAAGTGGAAAAGTGAACGAAGCAGTTGAACGATGTTCCAAGACCTGTTCTACTATATGCACCAAAGGATCTAAAACCGCAGTTGAAACTGTGTAATGCATAAATAAGTAAAGGGGTGGTTATCACTGAAAGTGTTGTTTCAATGCAATAATTTTCCTGTATTTGACAAAAATGCTAGACTATGGTGCATTGGTGCTAGTATAGTTTAATAAGTTGTTGCCGGTTTGCCTATGTATCATAGAGGGTTATCGATCTCTAGATTGTATCTCCCTTCTACTTGTTATTATCTAAATAAAGAATAACTAAATGTTATCCTCTCCATGCATAGTTTAATTTATTTTATAAAATCATGATGTAGTTTAATTTATTTTTCAGACTATCTAATAATTGAAGCCGATATTAACATGTACAAATGTTTTCTAATGGTCATGTCTAGGCCTGGACGTTCGGGTATCCGTTCGGTTGGTTCGGTTCCGGTTCTTTTGGTTCTAGAGTTTATGATCTATAAACGAAAACAAATAATTTCGGTTCGGCTCCGGTTCCGGTTTTTTTGGTTCTGAAGTTTAGGATCCATTCAGATATTTTCTTTTGGATATTTTTAGGTATTTTGG
This sequence comes from Arabidopsis lyrata subsp. lyrata, assembly GCF_000004255.2. NCBI lineage: Eukaryota > Viridiplantae > Streptophyta > Magnoliopsida > Brassicales > Brassicaceae > Arabidopsis > Arabidopsis lyrata. The sequence goes on from NW_003302553.1 coordinate 19,637,728, forward strand.
ATATTTTTGGGTATTTTTTGGATATTTTTGAGTATTTTTTGAATACTTTAAGTATTTTTTAATATATTTTCCAAATATTTGTTGGTCTTTCGGGTATTTTGGTTATTTATTTTTAGATATAAACTCATATTTCGGGTACCCGAAATATTTCGGTTCGGTTCGGTTACGGTTCCGGTTCTTTTGGTTCTAAAATTTAGGATCCATTTGAGTATCTTAAATTTTCGGTTCGGTTCCAGTTCGGTTGTTTTGCTTCGGTTCCGGTTTGGTTCTTATGGTTTGGTTATTTTGCCGAGGCCTCATGTCTTGTAAATATGGTTTTATTCTCTATATATTAAAAGAAAGTCATTGTTGCTAATGTGCCAAATTCACAAGTTTTCTAACCTATGTTATTTATATTAGTAAATTCTACTATACACATTGCCAAATACATTTATTACAAGATATTATATATTTTAATTATTCTAGCATCAATTTTCAAACACATTTGAAGAATCCTAACTTTACCAAAAATACTTACTTCCACAACTCAAATCTTATCATTAAATGTGAACAAAATTTTCAGTATTTAAACCGGCATTTAACTTTTACACCTTGAAGTGATCCCAAAGATACGAAAACATTTAGCGATGACATCACAATTTATACTCTCCCTGCACCATTTAGTATCGGAAGCACTTGTCTGAAATCACCTCCAAAAACAACAACCTTTCCTCCAAAAACCTTGTTGTCTACGTGCTTGATAATATCACAGAAACTTTTATCTAAAGCTTCAAAACAACTTGCCCATCACTGGCGCTTCACCCCATATAATTAGCGATGCTTCTTTGATCAAATTTTCTAGCTCAGATTTAGGCTTGATCTTACAAACTGAAAACACATGAGGATTTAGTGGTATTGGAAATCTGGAATGTGCAGTCCTACCCCCTTCTAACAACAATGAAGCGATGCCACTAGAGGCGACATTAAGAACGATCTTCCCTCTAGGTCTAGACAGAGAATCATAAAGAAGCAGCATTGCAAAAAAAATCCTCAAATAATCTCCAAAACAAAACTGACTTGCTTCTATCAGACCATCAAAATAAAGACCTGATCATCATCTAGAATGTCACGTAAAAAACATGCTTCTTTGTAAGTTTTGTAGACATCAATATTATATGTTTTGATTTCATCATAACTCTGTGGACCTATGACAATGTTAAGTAGGACTCTAAAAAAATATTCATCTTCCATTTTCCTTAAGACATAGTTAATATGACCTAAAGAAAATCCACTGGATCTCTTTTTAAACTGCTTATTTGTTACATCCGAAGTAAAATATGCTGGAATTTCGGCATATAGACAGTCTCGAGCATGTTTTTTATTATTTCTAACTGCATTTTTTCTATTCAAAATCAACCAAGCCAAAAATTGAGAACCTTCACTGGATATACGTTCAAGAACCTCTTCTATATGAGCCTTGACATCAAAATAAGCTGGTTGCTTCCTTTCAAAGTGAAAAGATAATTTTTGTACAAGAGTTGATCTATGTTGAATTGGAAATTTGAAAATCCTACAAGTAGCCTCTGACGTTGATACTTATCTAAAGAAAGAGTATTTATTAAAAAAAAAACTATTTCATATAGGAAAACAATATTTGAAGATAAAGGTTAGAGAAAAAACTAACCAGCAGTTGAACCAATCTTTGATTTCATTCTTCTTTTTCTCAGTTGAACCTCGTTCTTGACCAAGAGTTGCTGTTTCACCAGTTGTAGTCTGCTTTACTGGCTCTACAATGTATACAACTTTATATGGTCTTTTTTGATATACTTAAATAAGTATTTGATAGAACCATTCTGATTGCACCATTCCACGTTGATATGAGCGTTATATCGAAGAGAAAGTTTCTTATTATAAGACTACTTACAATGGTCATTTTTGAAACTGTTTAATTAATTATTCTACTATTGAATCATTACAATGATATGTTGAATAAAAAAAAATGATAATGTGGAGACAACATGGTTGAAGAGATTCAACTGCGTTAAAAAAAAAAAAAGAAGATGAGTTTCACTTTGACATGTGGCAGACAGTGAATGAGTGATTTGTTTTTAATTATATGATAGTATTTGGATAAAAACAAGTATTCTGTTTCTATTGGATGATGGAATTTTAGATATTTCTTATCCAACCTAATTATTTGATATCAATTATGTCATAGAATATTAAATTTTATATTAATATTTTTATACCAAAATTTATTTTCATACTCTATAAATAGAGACTTGTTTCACTTAATTTGAACAGACAAAAAAACTTATTTTTTTAAATATATTTTGCTATCATCCTTCAGAAACTCTCGTTTATTGTTTTACTCGTCTGTTTAGGAAAATAGATCCCAATAATTACCTTTTTAGCTCCCAAAAGTTTTCAAATTACCCTTTTAACTACCCAAATCCCAACAATTATCAGTTTTAAAATCAATCTCCCAACTATCCCATCATATACCAATTAAGTTATGAGTGTTTTCTTACTTGTGTTTTATGATTATTGTATTGCATTTTAAGTTTCTCGTTAATGTATGTGTTTTATTAATGACTATTTGTATTTCTTGTTTTTATTATTTACAAAATAAAATTAAAATTAATATACAAATTAAAAACAAGAACAAAAATTATTTATAATTTTTTTACTTATTTTAATTTCATTTGATATGAACTGTGATTAATAATATGTAATCACAAAAAACATAAACATAAATAAAATAAAAAATATGAAATAAAAATGGTAGGGTAAAGTGTTGTAATTTTATTAAACAAAACTAATGTAGAGAGAAAAATTATGTAAGTATTAAATTATGATGTGGAGTGTTAAAATGAAAAAATGGGTGTTGTAAACATAAAACCAATGTAGATAGACTAAGGCACAACATACATACTGTCACATTTAATACCACCTTCCTCAATATAGACTTTTTTCTTCCTACTGCTATAGACTGGGTAACCATCACTACCAACCTTTGTGATATCTTGATGGTTTTTCGGATATAGTTTAGAATACTGGCCACGTTTGTCCGACGGTCCCATTAAGAGAGATGGCGGTCGGGGCGTTACAAGTGGTATCAGAGCCGAATCCAGACGAGTGTGGAGTCAAGACAACTCACACCGTCGGGGGTGACAGTCGAGGACGTTGCGATCTGTTAGTGGGGGTGAATTGTAACATCCCGGTTTGAGGAATATGGTAGTCCATGAAGAGAGGTTTAAAAGAATTGATTTGGCTACCTATGTCATCAAAGTGCACTTATCTTTTCAGTCAACTGTCCTGAGAGCACTCCAGGGTTAAGCGTGCTTGAGCTAAGAAAGTTTCAGGATGAGTGACCTTTCAGGAAGTGATTGTCAGAGCTGTGTGAGTGAGGAAAAAACACAGAGAAAGATAATGTGGTGATTAGTAGGGTCAGTAACAAGTATTTAAAGCCTCCCGGAATTAGCGGACATGCCGTTGGAAGATGGTGGGCCCACGAGCCTAGAAAGAACGTGGGACCCATTAAGAGAGATGGTGGTCGGGGCGTTACAAAATTGTATTTAGTTTTTCTGTATTTAACATATTCAAACATAAAACATACTAATCGTACAATGTATATTGTAAAGCTATCTATATATACATTCTAATTACACAACTAAATAGGTTATATATATATATATATATATATATGCTATTTTATAAAAAAAAAATTCTCTTATTATCTAACGAAAATATCGTCCCGCGGTGTACCGCGAATCAATCTCTAGTGTTGTGTAAATATGGTTTTATTCTTTCTATATTAAAAGAAATTCATTGTTGCTCATGTGCCAAACCCACAATTTTTCTAATCAATGTTATCTATATCAGAAAATTCTACTATACATATTGCCAAATATATTTATTACAAGATATTACATATTTTCTTTATTCTAACATCAATTTCCAAACACATTTGAAGAATCCTAACTTTAACAAAAATACTTCAAAAACTCAAATCTTATCATTAAACGTGAACAAAATTTTCAGTATTTAAATCGGCATTTAACGTATATAAACAACACATTTGTGGAAGCCCCCTTGGCCCATTGGTTGAACAAAGGTTAATTAATGCTTCTACACCCAGAGGTCTGGGGTTCGAGTCCCAGATACTACGATTTATTAATAAATTTGCAGATTATTGGAGGCAAGTGTGCAGGAGATCTCCAGCGATGTACAATTATAGCCGTTCGCCAGGATTCTACGCAGAGTGAGAAGTGTCCATCAAGAACATAAAGAAGGAGGTGAAGAAGGTGTCGTCTGTCGTGGATCTAATAAGGGTCGGAAGGAATTGTCCGTTGTAGAATCGTCTATGTAAAAGTTCTCATAATTTGCAATAAATAATAAATCCAGACGTTAAAAAAAAAAAAAACAACAGACATTACTTTCTAAAATTTAAAATCGTAATATTGAAACCATAACTAAACCAACTGCTAGGCCTTCTTTTAGCCATCAAATTGAGTGCTTGTTGCGAACAACTCTTTGTTCGAGCGAAAGTAAAAATTACGGTGAAAAAACACAACATTGAATAAAAATGAATCAACAAAATGTTATAATAAAGAGATGAGTATAATTATTTACTAACTAAAATTTTTAAAATGTGTATTATATGAAGGGTTAAAATAAATAGACACTACCATATAAGGCAAATTTACGGTTGACTAAAATTTTTATAATCATTCCAAAAAAATTTCAAGATCAAGAATTATAAGAAATTTTTAATATTAGAATGACATATGTTAAGAAATAGTTTAGAGATTATATAATAATGTTGGTTACTGAAATTCAATTTCTTTGGATTCATCATAAAAACAAAAAATCAGTGGTTTGAATCAAAATATTTTAAACATCATTAATCGGCTGCTTCAATACGGGTTAAATCTTTATTTTATTATTTTTTACCACCACCAATATCAGAATCGAATGATCCTGACTAAAATAAAATTGTATAAAACAAAAATAATTATGTGGTATACCATTATTAAATAATTGTAAATTATAAAATATAAAAGTCTTATAAAATGTTACAATTTGCAACTTTTATATATAACATATAACCATTAAATTTTTAAAAATATGAATATTAAAAACAAATCTTCCAGCGGTATACCGCGGGTAAAAATCTAGTATATAGTTAAAAGGACAACATTTTAAATAGACACACATGTTCGTCAAAGAAAAAACTATTAGAATGGAAAGTTGTGATAAAGAATACTAATATGACATAGTGAAAGACACAACTCTAAATGAACATATGAACTTAAAAAAAAAAACATAACTGTATAAGATGCATTTTTAAATTAAATGATTAAAAATCTAACTTCTATTACAAAAAATTACGATAAAAGACACAACTATAGAAAGCATTTTTCGAATTACCTTCAATCTGGGCCGTCATTTAATATCAAAATAAGTTACCATTTTTTGAATTTGTGTCAAAGAACAAAGTTTGGTAGTTATTTAGGCAAAAAAAGAAAATATATAGAGTTCAGAAGACATTAACAATTAAATAGAGATAATTGTTTCTAAAAGACATAACTAGTGGAACAAAAGTTTTGATGGAAAACACAAATAAAATATATATAGTGAGACATAACTATAAATATGAATAGTTGCAACTTTGTAAAAAGACACAACCATAAATATTATTAAAATTAGAAATAAAATAAAAATATTTAAAGAAGAGATATGATGAAAGATGCAAGTCAGGCAACCGTAAAAATAATTCAAAATTTTTATTATTATCTATACTAAAAGCCAAAAGTAGTACTTAAAATGCTGAAATGATTTATAATTGTTTTATATAGTAATAATAATAAATCATTTATTTGAATTTATTTTTTGTACTAATATTAAAGTTACAGGGATCTGCGTATGCAAACATACACAAGTATATTAATACAAATATTTAAGATACTAGCTACATCAGTAGATCGAGATCCAAACGCATATACTAATTTGTTGAAGTGGGAACCAAAGGCATACCCATCAGGTTCAAATTTTGCCACACTTCAACACACTTCCTTCCATTTCTCTCCCAACATCATCCCTCAACTTGTCGTAAACACGTTCTTTAAACCCTCTTGGTTCGGCTTAGGCTTCACCGTCGTCACTTCTTGGTCGCTCTCTCAATCGTACAACACCGGCACTCTTGCTCTTGCCTTAACTCCCGGAGCAACATTACATTTCCCAAAGTTTCCCTTTAGAACCCTCAGAACGGAATTAAGCTTCAATTAAATTTTCCAAAAAAAAATATATATATTTGAAAACTGAATTCTCTATTAATATGAAAGATGGGTAGGTGTGTAGTAAGTTGGTCAGCGATGCATGTGACAGTCATCGGGTAGACTCTATAGAGAGCCCTAAATAAATGAAGCTTGTGGTGGAAAATTGTAGAGAAGTAGTATTTAAGTTGGTCTAGCTTAACCACCATATGATCAATACAAGAAGTGTTTTCTCTATATACATTTTGTGATCAGATAAGTAATCAATCAAAAGATGGAAGGTAAAACTGTGATTTTCAGTGTGCTTGTAATAGGTCTTGTCGTCATCGCGCAAATTCAAGTAGAAGCAGAATTCCTAGTCTGCTGCCCAAGCGAGTCATCCAGGGAGAACTTTGATTTATGCATTTCCTACGGAGCTTCTCAGCCAGCTTGTTCATCTATAACTGGATGCGTCCGGTTTTTAGGGAGTACATGTCCTCCATTTCTTCCGGATGAAATTGTAAAAAACTCGGGTAAATTGAACTCATTTAGTTATGTTGTATGAATTGTGATTTATTAAAGTTGTTCAAGGATGGATCAAGATTCCATTTTTGATACAATTTCATGTTTTTTTTTTTGAATCAAAGTGATGCTGTCAGTGTATACTGCAATTTGGGCTGTGCATCCTCTCTATGTGGTGGCTTAACCACTCTTCACAACAAAGGTACAGCAAGCTCTCCAAGTACAATTATTATTACTATTAATCTATTATTATTAAAACAAGAGAAATCATGCTAATTTTGTTTGGGTGACCGCGAATGGAAAAGCAGTGTTCTAAAATGCGCTATAAGCTAGGCGTACGGTGGAGCACCGTATAGCGTATAGACGTATATATGGCCGTTTATGCGGAAACTATACGGTGGATATTTTTGTTAAATAAATAAGTAAATATAAATATATATATATATATATATATATATATAATAACAATAAAACATCAATATAATAACATGATGAATGCTATATATGAATACAAAAAAAATTCAAATTTTCAACTTTACAAAATATTATAAAAATTTTAAATAACTAATAAGCATAAAATAATAGAAAAGAATGACAATAAAGTTATTTTATAGTTAATTATTATGATTAATTTTTTGAGAGCCAAATTAATAATTTTGTTAAATCATTATTTCAAACTAATAAAATTACATAGTTTTTGTTTTTGAGTTTTTTTTTTTAAAAAGCGCTGTATATGCGGATTTCACCATATATACGCCGTATAATCTCCGTATATACGGACCATATAGCTTTCACCGTACGGTTTGTACGGCCGTATATACGCTGTACGGTGGGAAGCCGTACTGTATTATAGCTATACAGTTGTTTAATACGGTGAAAGCTATACGGTCCAAGACAAGGAATTTTTCTTCCTGCTAATACACTTTTAATTAACTCTCACAGCATGGTGTGATTCGGATTGGGCTGTGTGTCCTTTAACACGTTATTCGATCACTGGATGGTTTATGCACCTTGGTGGTTCTCCATTGTCTTGCAAAACTCGCAGACATGACACAGTCTTACCCGCTGAATCTGAATACTGAGCCATGGCCGATACCATTAGCAAAAATTTGGTTTCGCGAGTTGTTACCTGCTATTGGTATTGATTGTTCTTCTTCTACTATGTTGCACTCCAAGTCTCCAATAGCTTATCTGCCATCATTACATCTACGAATCCCGTCTATCATGCTCGCACAAAATATGTAGGTTCGGATTGCCATTTTGTAAGAGATGAGATCATTCGCGGAACTATTCCCCCCCAAACACATCTCGACCAAGACTCAACTTGCCTACATTATGACTAAACAATTTGAGGATCTCCTTCTCAAGCATGGTGTTTGTAAATTGTAACCTACACACTCCACCTTGAGGGGGTATTTGGGGCCCCTATGGTCCGTACGTTTCTATCTTGTAATTAGGTCATGAAATATGTCTTAGTTTATAGCTTGTATTAAATAAGAAAACCCTTTAATTTACAACCACTAGGGTTTCTTGACGATGAATCCTTATGTTACTTGTGTTTGATTTCTCCTTGTATCCATTTCATTATGAGAATATTGGTCCAATTCGTATTACATGAAATTTAACTGAAAAAACAAAATTACATTAAAAAATATTATTATATTTATAAGAACCTCAACTTTCTTTTATACCGATGGAGTTTCTCTAAAGGATCATGTTCTTTTCTGAGTCGCTAATTCAGTGACAGTGACAAGAAAATAGATGCGGACGGAGTCGTAGCGTACAAAACAGCCGCTACTACTATTAAACCGTGTCGCTGGAATTTTAAGCGACAGGTGCATCAACTCATTTGATCAGGAGCAACGACTCTTCTCTCTCCACATGCTGACGTCAAGGTCCCCCACTCAATATTTTTATTAATAAAAAATGATTCGTGATTTTTTTTGTTTTGGTAGAAAAAAATGATTCGTGATTTTTACACTGATATGAACTGAGCTTATATAGGCTCGTTATTAAAACTAATAATAGTCTAAGATAATTACAAGAAAAATAAATCAACATAAGTATACCAATCAACAAAGGATTAATTGAAATTGCATTTATGGGTGATTTTATTGGCCAAGTATTGGAAAGAAGAAGGTTATTTATATCTAGGTAGCTTGGGCATGAAGTTGTTCACTCTTGAAAGCTTCTTGAAGGTATAGAAGTCCTCAAAAACGTGCCTTGTAAGTTTGGTAGAGAGCTATTGGCGTTTTAATGCAATTGGATTTAAATAAGAAAAATCTTGTCTTAAATGAATTTGTTCGATCATGTGCGGTTCGGTGCAACTATGAACGAGTATAGAAGCCTCTTTTATGTATTTCATGATCTTTAAATTTGATTTCCACATACGAAGTGATCGTTGCACCCTCCAGTCTTTTGTGGGAGTCACCTAAGGTTTAAAAAATATTACGAACAACAATAGATTTTTCGCGAACACATACAAAAAGAAAACTATTCATAATTAACTAATGTCTCTGGAATACTGCGTAATCACATAATACAATGAGAATATGTATAAAGTAACATTTGACTTAAAAAAATTAATAAAATAACCTTTGACCAAATAGTACTCATTTGCTACAGAATTTTTGATAATTTTTTGTCTATTTCGTCTTTTTGCTTTCTTCTTCTTTTTCTTGTTTATTATTTTCCCTCTCACGAGATTTCAACCATTAAGCTCTCTTTCTCTCTCATTGAATCTCTTTTTTTTTTTTTTTTTCTAAAACTCATTCACCAAGGAATCTCTTTTTTCTTTTTTCTCCTTCTCTCTTTCGCGTCGAATCTTTTTCACAACCGGATCTCTTTTTTTTTACCCATATCTTTCTAGTATCAGATCTCTTCACGACATATTCTCTCTTTCTTTTTCCTATAAATCTCTTCCTCTCTCATCCCTTGGTCGTTCTCTGTTTTTCCTCCTCTCGTCAGTGTGATATAAGAGATTAGATCTGATTTTAAAACACATGTCTGATTTTTAAAATACTTCGTGTTATATATGAGAATTGCATGCTTTTTGTAACTGGATCGTGCTATTTTAAAGAATCACATAATTTTCCACTGTTTATCCTCCTCGCTGGATTTCTCCACCACTCGCCAATGTGATATAAGAGATTATATATGATTTTAAAACACATGTCTGATTTTAAAAATACATGTATTCTAAAGACAAAACATGCTATTAACACTGATATATAAATATTTGACAAGCTATCCAACAAAAACCATGAAAGTTTGTAACAAATACATATATTATATAATACTTGGTGTTATGTAAGAGAATTGCATGCTTTCGGTAAATAGATCGTGCTATTTCAGAGAAACACATGATTTTTTAATAAGAGTTGTACACAATCATTAAAAACTTTATAACTACTACCACCGACATTGTTGTAAAAACAAGAAAATAGAAGGATATTTTAGTATTTATCTCACTCCACAAAAGGTTATTTACTTATGTTTTCTGACACAAAGCTATTCTCTTAATTCTTTTCTATTCTATGGTTAGTTTGTAATATTACCCTAATACAATATGTAAAATAAAAAATTATAGAATGAAAAATTACAAAATAAAATTACTTTATAAATTGTGGAATTGTATATATATTGCGGAATGAAAAACGTAATATTACATTCCCAATATAATTATTTTTTAATAAAATAATATTTTTAATGAACTTTAATATGTCTTAAGTAATATTTGATAAAAAAAGTTATATAGGAATATTAAAACTATACTAAGAATTGTTAAAAATTTGTGAAAGATTTAGATATTATTGAAAAGTGGTATATTTTTCATTGTAAACAATTTACTACTTAAATAATTCTTAATTTTTTTCATAGGTAAAACAAAATAAAAATATCTAATCACTTGTCATGAAATAAGTAACTATATACCCACTTATTTGTAAAATGTATTTTTAATTGAGATTTTAAGCAAAAACCGATTTTTATTTATTTTATTTTTGTGTTTCGTCGAAAATATGCATGTTTTAATTATTGATAAATTAATTTTTTCCATATTGATTTATATATAAATTACTTGCATAATCTCAATAAAAACATTATTTTCTCTATTATGTGTGTTATTATAGTTGGAGCCATATTTATAAAATTCGTTTTGTGACCAAGTTTAACTAGTTATTTCTGAAGCTATGCAAATGCACACAACTATACGAATACAAATATTTGATATATATACAACAACAGCTATAAGAAGTAATATTTACAAACACATATACCAATTTGTGACCGAGATCTAATTGTTTTATGTGCTTACATTTGCGACTCTAACAAGTGGGAAGCAAAGGCAAATCAACCTCATCACACCACTCTACACATCTAGTCTCATAAAACAAAGTGTTCAACTTGTTTGGCCAATAAGTTAGCCAAATTTTGCCACCCATTCTCCACTTCAACACACTTCCTTCCATCTCTCTCCCTACTCTCCACCCAACTTCATCTCCATACGCATCCCTTCCAAATACCATCCCTCCACTCTTCGTAAACACATTCTTTAAACCCTCTTGGTTTGGCTTCGGCATAACCGTTGTCACTTCTTGGCCGCTCTCTCTATCGTACAACACCGCATCGAAAACAGCTGCGTTTCCTTCACTCTCCTGCTCGATTCTCCAATCTTTAACCTTCCTCTTCGTTGACATTCTTGCTCTTGCCTTGACTCTTGGAGCCACTTTACCTTTTCCGAAATTTCCCTTTAGCACCCTAGTCACCTCAATATCTCTCTCTTCGTTCTTCGTTGACTTTCCTAGGCTTAGCCCCGATACGTGGCTCGACCCGAGTTCTGGCCCGAGCCAGACCCGTACCCGTGACGGGAAGTACCTCTCCTCCGAGTAACAATCCGCTATCTGATTCTCCACGCCAACTCCTCCTTTGTTAAACCCTAACTTTGATACGTGGATGCGTATGTTGTCTACACGTGCGTTCACTTTTATGTAGTTCTCGTAGAACCTAACGGAGTATTCAAACTGTACTAGTATTTCCGCTTGTTGATGCGACAAAGCGTAACGTAGGACAGCTTCTTTAGGCTCTACGAATGGAAACTTGATGATCTTGTTGTGAACCTCGTTAGAGCTATTATTTGTGACGTTCATTGACAAGATTGGGAAATAGCCTTTCAAGATCCAAAGCCCATGAGCTTCTGTTGCATACGAAAATCCCAATGAATGACGAGGCATGAGGCTGCTACTTAACTGTTTCAACCCGAGATTCCCAAGTCCTATCTCTTTAGAGATCATCCATTTGGATAAGGCGTAAGAAGCGGCTCGTACGATACACAGCTCGGCGTCTACACCAAGTGAAACGAGAAACGTTCGTAACACAGGTGCGTGTTGACATGTAAGCGCGTTCACGTGTGGACCTAGTAGGTGTTGGAAGAAGAAAGAGCCTACTTCGCTAGGCGCGTCAAATACACACAACCAGAAGAGGCGCGTGAGGAGGATTAGATTAAAGACTGATGAGAAGGATTCAGGTGAGTGAGAGTCCATGACCCAGCTAACCGGACCTGGTTTGATTTCAAGTTGTTCAAACTTTGTGCACGCGCCGGCACGTGAGGTAGGGGAATGGGTGATTAGTTCTTGAAGAAGCTGGAGAACAAGAGGGAGGAACGGTTTCTCCGACGACAAGGGACATGTGTCCGAGACCCAAATGGTCGATGACTTAAGGAGGTTGAAACCCTCTGCTACCACTTTGAAGGTGAGAGAGTGAGACTCTAGGTCAGAACCCGAAGCCCGTTCGGCTCTAAGTTTGATCGAACGTGTCAAATCGCCTGCAAGCTGAAACACTGCGTGTGAATCAGACTCGCTGAACTCGGGAGCTTCGGGAAGCTCGCATATCCATGACCAAGGGTCCATTTTCTTGGTTTATTTTTTTTAAGGAAAATGTGTGTTTAAGAGAATGGAAAAGAGGAAGATAAAATTCTTTTTGCGAGGAATGGAGGTGGAGAATTTTATAGAGAGATCGTGTGGTGGAAGGGAAGCCATGAAGGAGCTGAAACTAATCAAAGATCCTTCAACGAAGGGATCACGGATTCTATGAGGATCGCATCACATTAAAAAAAATATGTGGCTTTACAATATCGTCATTAATGATTCACTTTTGTTTTCTTATTTGGATATTTGGCTTATAAAGAACCACGACCACTCTTTTTTGCATGGAGGAGGTCTCAAGGAAGGGACGTGGAGTTTTAACGTTTTCTCGTTTGTGGTATAAGGTACGTGTTGCATGGATTGGAACGCGAATACGTACATTCATTTTTCGATCACATAAAAGAGTGACTATAAATAAAGTATAGGTACAAATATTTATGGTTGAAAACGACATAGTTAGACATTTTCTTTGATAACATTAAAATTGCCGAGAATTTTCCATCTATATTTCTAACATTTACAGAGAATTTCGTTGGTTATTATTACCACGGAATAAAATGTGGGTAACATTTAAAATGACGGATGTACTAGAAATCTATAAGAAAACATGTGATTACCGACTGTTGAATCCATGGGTAATCACTAGGATTCCGTTAGTAATGCCAATTACCTAAGACTTAACAAAAACAGAAAACCTTTTGGTATATATAAGTATGAATAAGTGACATGGCTGTTACTTATTCAAGAATCTTTTCGGTTGAGACCTTATTATACAACTATACAGTTTATATATATATATATATATATATATATATATATATATATATATATATATATATATATTGAGCATCAAAGATAAATCAAAAGACGTATAGCTGCGTTTTTGCCATGACGGTCTGTGGCTAAACTAAATCTAGTCACGAAATAGCCACTAAAAATAATTCAAAACAAACGTGGCTTCCGCGTGGGTATTTTGTGGCTAAATAGCACATCCCTAATTTGGAAACAAACAATGCAACACTCAAGGAAGATATGGTTGTGTTGAAGGCTGGACATGGGCACAGTAATTGATAATATCGTATTTTTGCCCGTTTTAGCTATTGTTTTCTCATGATGTATGAAGAGTTTAGAATGATTTCAAACTTAAAAGGGTTATTTCCAAGTATTTTTAGTGTCAAAAAAGCTTTTATAGGTTTGAAGGCAAAAACGACTAAAAGGGGACAAAAATTCGTTTCATGACAGATTCGAAGCACCAGAAGTTTGACATCCGTTGGAGACCCTCCCGAGAACCAAATTGAGAGCTGTTGGACTATATGGAAAGCTAGAAGAGAGTCAATATTACAGTAGAGGAAGAATAACCTCAATATAATCTGCTAAACGGATTCTACACCAGATTGCACTCAACCTATCAGAGACCAATCACAAGGAGTGTGGCCGGTGGGAAGCTACCTCTTGGGACCGGCCACAACCCATGTGGCCGGCGTGAAGCCTTCTCCAGAGACTGGCTAGAACCCTAAATCGACCTCTTGGACCCCTAGGCCTATAAATACTTATTCCTAAACCCTAAAAGATGTTTGTCTTCAAAGTGTGGAGTTAGTGAAAACCCTAAGGAGACACTAGAGATGCAGCAGACATCACTCTACCTCGATCCGAAGCTTTGAAGTCCACCAAACTTCTTCTTTTCTCTTATTTGTTACTTAGATCTATAAGGGAGAAGTCTTGACCTCTTGTATTCGACATTAAAGAAGTAATCTCTGAACCCTATTCAGTTATTATTCATCTTATTCTTATGAGTTTATCTAACCTTGCTTTGATGATTCCTTTAACCATGCTAGAGTAGTTTACTAGTTGGGGTTAAAGGGATAATCAAAGGGGGAACATGATCGATTGTTAGGTGGCAATATCTTTGGTTTTGTTTGTTCGTTTACACTGTTATCTTTCGTTATAAACTATCTCTTAATGCATTGATACAAATCTCGGAATCACACCAAGACTCACAACAAAGATTCTATGCTTAAAGAGGCTTATTGAAGGGGTGGAAGCGTTGGTAGAGATGGGCTTTGGCTCAGGGATGAATTGACTGAGACAAAGGGCTGAGACTTGGCTTTCTTGGGGGTATTCCTCACACTAGAAAGACAGGACTCAATCGATTCTTAAGCAAGGGGATGATCCACACACAATACTTAAGAGAAATCGACAAAGCAGAACCAAACTCAAAGGCAGTAGCTTTGATACAAAACTCAAGTTTTATGATGATAAAGATGCGTGGCTACTAATGAAGAATAGAATGAGCTTATATAGAGCTCAAAAATACAGAAAACGAATAAAACATAGAAGGAAAGGCATTAATGAGAAATATGGCCGTTGGCCTTAGTTGAGAGCTAGGAGGAAAAGGAAAGCTTGGGGACAACTCTTGACACTTTAAGAATGTCGTGGAGGCCTCCTCTTCATGGTAAAATCTCGAGTCTTTAAAGCATATAGCTGTTGTGTGTGAACACGTCCATTTAAGGTAAGTGCGGGTCCATGTAGACTCTTCTTGGTGTGAACACTCTTGGACGAATTGAGCTGGTTTCTTGCCTTTCTTGGAACCCTCTTATGCTCCTAGAAGCTTCAAAAGTCGCACTTTTAGTTGGCAAGAAATTAGAGTCAAAACTTTCCATATTTGGACCCGGGTAAGGCCAAATCAAGGGCTGTTGGTTATGGCTCGTTCTTGGGCTGACATGGGCTGGTTTCCCTGGATCAAAGGTCTTCTTATAAGTTTTTTCTCTTAGAATATTCAATATCTCAGCCTTTGTTTGAGCAGAATCATCTTTGGTCCATGTTGGTGAAATCTCTTGAACAAAAGACTCCTCAGGTTCAAGCTCGATCGAGTGGTTCAGTCCATGGTCGAGCTCAAGGTCGAGCTCCTTCTCCAAGTTTATTTTTTCAAGCTCGATTGAGTGCTTGAGTGTGCGGTCGAGCTCATGGTCGAGTCTATCTGCAGCTACAAGCTCGTCTTCAGGTTCAAGCTTGAGCAATGGTTTCTGGTCCGGTTCAGTTGTGAGGTGAGCTGAGTGGTTTGATGGCTTCTTGGTGATGGAATAGGAGTCTAGGGAGAACAAATCAATGACAGTCGTCTCCCCTCGTCATCGACTTGTTCAACAAGGGAGATCGTCTCTCCTTTACCCTTGTCTAGACTCGCATGTTCGTTGCACCTAACTTCTCCATGGTTCCCGGTACTGAAGCTTATATCATGCATGTAGTTAGCCTCGTGAACTGATACAAGTGTCTAAGTGTCGCTTATCGCTTACTTAAATACTTGAACCTAGTTTAGATGAGTATCATGTTATAACAAGCAAATACCACTTAGTCATAGGGCTTTATGGACTATAATCGAACCCGATCTTAATGCTTTGATGTATGCGCCGTTGCCTGCATGAGTTGAGTAACATAGTATAAGAATTTTAGACGGTTAATTCTATATCATAGGGTTAATTGAATATTCGTGTTTCGTATATCCGAGACTTGGAAGTAAACAAACATTCTCTTAAAATTACCTAGATAAAAAGATCATTGAACCCCCTACGATCCCTTGAATGTCCAACGCTTGTCTTTTATTGATTTACACATTCGTTTATTTGCTTAGTACTTTAGTCGTGGCATGAAATCAAATACCTTTTTTATTGATTAGTCCTAGCCTTATCCTCTTCTGACGGATTCGTAAAATAACGTCCTCTCTCTATGAGATTTGATCCTTAAATACTACAAACGATTAATTGTGAACTTGCAGTCGTCGTGTGGTCCTCTAAGGTAAATCCTTGAGGTGAAAAAAATACGCATCAGTAATGAATGAGCTGTCTACAACCAGACTTGCGCTCACGGTGATTATGCAGTCACTTGGAGTTCAAATCCCTCAAACTGCTGCTGCTCCTCCTAGTGTTGCTCCTGATAGTGTTGCGGCTGTTCGTGATGGTGCTGCGGCTCGAGTTGGTGCTAAGGCTCGTGATGGTGATTGGTGAAGCTGCTCTTTCTCGGACAACTTCCCCGGGAGTCCCTCCCACAAAAACAAACCAAAGCAACTTAGATGCTTGGTGTGCTTCACTAGGTATATACGTATAAATATTTTCATGTTTTGGTTAGCTTTTGAATGACTTTTGCAACCCTTTTGGACCTGGTAATGTATGATATAAGATATATTGTTATTAGGATTTCATGTTTTTTTTTAAGTCTTGCTTTTGAACATGAACCTATAAAATATTGTTTTCAGGTTTAGAATTATAATTATTTCTTTGGCCAAATACAACATGATTAACCACAGATATTACAAGTAAAACATGGCTTATATTCGTAGCAAGTAAGCCGCCGATATACTCACGAAAAATTCAAAAAATCAGTGGCTACTTTGCAATGATTATGCCACTTTCATAAAACATGGCTTAATCAAACTAGCCACGACTATGCCACTTGCTAAAACGTGGTTTAAGGCTTGATTGGTTCTCCTACTAACACGTGGCTAGCGGTTGTTAATTAGCGGTCGGTTGCGGTTGTTAACGGTTGGTACCAATTGTAGAAACCGCTTCATACCGCTTCGACCGCTGGAAATCGGTGGATTTTAAAAGCTCTTTCCCGCAAGCGTTTGCGGTTGGTTTGAAAAAGGAAAGATACTAAAAAAGGAAAATGAACAAATTCAAATATATATTATCAAATCTTATATATATTCACGTTAATTCTAAAAAAAATAATTATTATATAACTTTAACTTGCCAATATTAATAATTATTTTTGTTTTCAATACAAAATTTATTTGAATAATGATTTAGTAATTATTTATGGTTTTTAATCATTAATCATGTTTAAAAAATTTATACTTTTTCATATAATAATAGAATTTGGTGTTTTTATACTTTTTCATAATTATATATTAAATTTATTTCTGTAAATTTTGGTTTAACCGCTATCGTACTCGCTGATCAACCAGTCGTAAATCTCCTGCAAATGCACCTGTTTTTAACTGCTAAACCAGTCGATCAAGACGCTAAATAACGCTTAAAACCGCAACCGTCCGCTTCCGCAAACTCCCACAACCGCAACGACAACCGATGCGTTTAAACCAGTCAAGCCGTAATTAGTCACGGAATTCGGGTGTCATAGCCACGAATTATATTAGTGACTATTCGCGGCTACATCGGCTTACATCCACGGATATTCAGGCTCAACCACTAAAATTGAAGTGGCTATACGTACTTTGTTTAATAGTAGAGTCTGATAAGAGAGATAAAACCTTCATGAAACTATTAGTGTATCGTCTTTGGAGTAGTCACTGAAGAGAAGGTACATGTAAAGAATAAATGCTCACGAGTTTCCATCGGGGCTTGGCAAAAGATGAAAAGAAGCACGATGGAATCACTCCCCTGTTCCAAGTAGACATACACTTGCCAGTAGTAAGCCTATTCTTTGCAGCGAGCCAAAACAAAAGGGAATATTTCGGGATAGATTCGGAGAACCAAACACTCTTGTAGCAGTCTATTGCATCTTTTGCTATGTATTTTGAGATAGTAAAGTAATATAACTTAATTTTTACGAGTTGTAGTTTTTATTAAAAGAAAAACCATAAACTAGAGTAAGATTTCAATGATCGATCCATAAAGATATAAAACCAAATGAATCACCACAGATCTTCGAACTTAATGTTGTAACCTATTGGGTCTCTAAAGTCACATTCGAGACCCAGAGTATAAGAAAGATTTGGGAAAGTTAAGAACAATATGATGGTTAATGTGTGGATTTAAACTTAAGATATGTTTGAAATGAATTTGGATCATGATCCAATCATATTGCTAAGTCAACTATTAGAATGTCCCACATTGCTTGGGATTAAGATCTTTGGGTAGTATATAAAGGATGTGACAATCCTTAACTCTTGAGCTAGCTTTTGGGTTAAGTTAGACCACATTCCTAATATGGTATCAGAGCCCAAGGTTGGTCCAACAAGCAAATTTCCCACAAAAATAGTTTCCCACCTATGTGGCCCATATAAGTGGCATGTCTTGTTGTATTTCCGAGATGTTGGGCTTGGGCTGTTTCCTGTTGGACCGTTTCCCACCCACATCTCGAGGAGGCCTATTAGAATGTCCCACATTGCTTGGGATTAAGATCTTTGGGTAGTATATAAAGAATGTGGCAATCCTTAACTCTTGAGCTAGCTTTTGGGTTAAGTTAGGCCACATTCCTACAACAAAGGAAGCAGCCACTGAAATTGACTGAAAAATGATTTTTTAGACAAATCAATTTTAATATATCATCCCTGTCTCGTTTAATGCCACGAGGAACTCCTAACCTAAAGTCGTATCTTGACCGTCCAGGATTTTTTTTAATTATTGTTCGTCAGTCAACTCCTGTTTTTTTTATTGAGCATACAAAGATATAGGAGAATGAGACGATGTTATTATCATAAGTTCCATTTTCTTGCTTTTTCATTATTGATACCCAAGAAGGTAAAAAAGGAAAATGAAAGGCTCTTGGAACACAATCAGTCTCATTCTTATAACTACTTTTTGTCTCTTCTTTTTCACTTCTAATTATCGAGACGTGTTTGCGGCTCCTACTAGACACTTGTGTCATAAAAAACAAAGAGACGCAATTCTCGAGTTCAAGAACGAGTTTGAGATTCATAAGCCTTGTGCTGAAGGGACTTTGAAGACTGATTCATGGGTGAATAACATTGATTGTTGTTCTTGGGATGGTATCGGATGCGATGCCAAGTCTGGGGTTGTGATCGAGCTAAACCTTAGCAACAGCTGCCTTCATGGCCAGCTCCATTCCAATAGTAATATTTTCATGCTTCAAAACCTTCGTTTTCTTGACCTTTCAAATAATCATTTCAGTGGTCAAATCCTATCTTCACTTGGAAACTTTTCTAATCTCACAACTCTAGACCTTTCTGAAAATCATTTCAGTGGTCAAATCCCATCTTCCCTTGGCAATCTTTTGCATCTCACATTTCTTGACCTCACTGATAACAATTTTGTTGGTGAAATCCCAACTTCACTTGGTAACCTTTCTCATCTCACCATTCTTCTCCTTGGTGCTAACAAGTTTGTTGGTGAAATCCCATCTTCAGTTGGAAATCTTTCTCATCTCACTGATCTTGCCCTCTGTGAAAACAATCTTGCTGGTGAAATCCCATCCTCATTTAAAAATCTTTTACATCTCACCAATCTTGATCTCTCACAAAACAACTTAGTTGGTGAAATACCATCTTTTTTTGGTAGTTTTAACCGGTTGGTCAGCTTATCTGTTGAAAACAACAAGTTTAGTGGTAACTTTCCCCTCTCACTACTAAATCTAACAAATCTGTCAGAATTATCACTCTCCAGCAACCAGTTCACAGGCATGCTTCCTCCTAACATGAGTTCACTCTCCAACCTGGAGTTCTTTTACGCAGACGCCAACGCTTTCACTGGTCCTATCCCTTCGTCTCTCCTCAACATTCCTTCTTTGACTTATTTTGGCTTGAGTTATAACCAACTCAACGGTACTCTTGAGTTTGGGAATACATCTTTATCACTCGTAGACTTACGCCTTGGCAATAACAACTTTAGAGGGCCAATCCCCAAATCCATTTCCAAATTAGTAAACCTTGAGGAACTTGACCTTTCCCATTTCAACACCCAAAGCTTCGTTAACTTTAGCATCTTCTCGCATCTCAAGTCACTCGGAAGTCTTCAGCTCTCCCATCTGAACACTACGACTACGTTTGACTTGAATGTAATCTTATCAAGTTTTAAATCACTATATACATTGGACCTCTCAGGAAACCGTGTTATAGCCACAAACAAGAGTTCAGTTTCAGATCCTCCATTGTTAGGGCAGTTTAACTTGTCCGGATGCGGTCTCACCGAGTTCCCAGAGTTCCTAAGAACCCAACACAAAATGGCGAATTTAGACATTTCCAACAACAAAATCAATGGTCAAGTACCTGGCTGGTTATGGATGCTACCAAATCTGGAGTACGTGAATCTTTCCAACAACACTTTCAACGGTTTCCAAAAATTAACGAAACCTGTCTGGCAACCATCTATGAGTTACTTGTTTGGCTCCAACAACAATTTCACTGGAAATATTCCCTCTTTCATATGTACGTTGCGCTCTCTAACCGTTCTCGATTTATCTACCAACAAATTCAATGGTTCAATCCCTCGTTGTTTGGGAAATTTTAGTAGTACTCTTCAAGCTTTAAATCTAAGAAAGAATCATCTTTGTGGAGGTTTTCCAGAGAATATATCTAGAAGTGTAAAGTCGCTTGACGTGGGTCATAACCAATTGGTGGGAAAGCTTCCAAGATCTTTGGTTCGTATCTCTTCTCTTGAAGTTCTCAATGTGGAAAGCAACAGAATCAATGATACATTTCCTTTCTGGTTGAGATCTCTACAAGAGCTACAAGTTCTTGTCCTTCGTTCCAATGCATTCCATGGACCGATACAACAGACCGGGTTTTCTAAATTGCGAATCATCGACATATCCCATAATCACTTCACTGGAACTTTGCCATCAGATTTCTTTGTAAATTGGACGGCAATGTTCTTACTTGGAGAAAATGAAGATCAGTCTAATGGAGAGTACATGGGTACAAGCTATTATAGTGATTCAATGGTTTTGATGAATAAAGGCGTAGCAATGGAGCTGGTACGTATCTTGAAAATCTACACAGCACTCGACTTTTCGGGAAACAAATTTGGAGGAGAGATTCCAAAGTCCATTGGTCTATTGAAAGAGCTCCATGTGCTCAACTTGTCAAGCAATGCTTTCACTGGCCACATCCCATCATCAATGGCAAACCTGATAGAGCTTGAGTCACTAGACGTTTCCCAAAACAAGCTTTCAGGAGAAATTCCACAAGAGTTAGGGAAACTCTCATACCTTGCGTACATGAACTTCTCTCATAACCAGCTGGTAGGGCTAGTACCAGGGGGCACTCAGTTTCAAACACAGCCTTGCTCTTCTTTCGCGGATAACCCGGGACTTTTTGGCCCTTCACTTGAGAAAGTTTGTGATATCCATGGGAAAACACCGCAACAATCTGAAATGCCAGAGCCAGAAGAAGATGAAGAAGAGGTGATAAGTTGGATAGCAGCTGCAATTGGATTCATACCTGGTATTGCCTTTGGATTGACGACGGGATACATATTGGTTTGCTACAAACCAGAGTGGTTCATGAACCCTTTTGTCCGAAACAAACGCAGAATATAACTCATTGGAGAGGTAATGTTCTGAATTTGGAAGAATTTGGACTATATAATATAATATATATTTTTTGGATGTATGAACAAATGAAACTAACGTATTTAATCGTTCTTTGTTTGTATAGCGTTCTAAAACCCAAGCTGAAGAATCACTGAAGTAGAAAATAAAAGCAACCAAACCAGACGAAATGTAGAGAACAAGGCGTGGGGAAAAAGAAATCTAATTATAATTTTTTCTTGTGGATGGGATTATCATGTTGTTTCTTGTTTAGCTTCGTGTTTTCTGTTTAAATATGTTCAATCTTCATATTTATTTGAACATCTATGTTTTTAGTATAAAAGATAAGTAATCTAGCCGTAACACGAATGTGGATTGCAATTTTTTTGAACAGTTTAATTGGAAAACGAGATGTTTCTCACTAGGGTGGAAAAAGGAGTGTCATGAAAAAGATTATATTTGATCATTTGATCGTTTGCATCTAAATGCAACCTGATAACTGGCTATGATTAGGGATTGAAACTGACCAAAAATTTTGCAAAATAAACGATGTCTTATCGAACCATAAATTAAGTGGAGACTGGAGACAGCAGGCCCAATGAATCATATTTATTCAGCTCCAACCAATATTGGAAGCTTGTCTTATTTTTGAATGAATTATTTTTATTAATTGGTTCTTGCAGTTAGGTGGTCGTAATCAAAATAAATATTTTCTTTGTAGAAAGGACCCACGAAATATGATTACAAAGTTTGTTTGAAAACTTTGATTCATAAAAAGCAATTATTTTTTTGTTACTTTACTATTCCCACCTAATGTTAATCAAGCCATAATTGTAAAGTTTTGTACTAGGTGACACTCAAGGACAATCATGTATTACTAGATATGTGGCGAATGGTGTGAACGATGTAAATAGATTTAACTAGTTATATAATAGGGAATATCGAAAAAGAGAGTATATATTCTTTGAATTACTCACAAAGTCGAGATAGAGAGTATTCTTCGAACTACTCACAAAGTCGGAGCTGCGAAGATGAAGTTCGATGTGCTTTCTTAAAATAGGGAATGCAAGTTTCTACGAAATTTGAAAATTCAGAGAACGAGAATTTCCGTATTTTGAGTTAAATTTTTCAAGCTAGTTACATTCTATTATTGAGTGGATCTTCAATTCGCTTTTCTTCGGTAGGTCATACCCTTTATTTTTGTGCCATCGAACATATTGGTAGTTCAAAAAAAGTATTGAATTATAATTGAGATCATAAAAAAGAAAAAGTTATGAAAGTTGAGACACTGCAGTGATATACCAACTGGATCCTGACCAGCACGTACGTGCGGGAATTCATATTTAAAGTATCGAATTCTAATTGAGATCATAAAAGGAAAAATTTATGAAAGTTGAGACACTGCAGTGATATACCAATGTGCGGACGATCCAGTGGTATTTTGTAACCGAATGGAGCATGACTCGCGAAACCTGATATTAATCATCACAAATACATTAAATCAAAATAAAGGTGGTGACTGGTGAGAGGGAAGAGGCGTGATAGAAACCTGATATGATTGATTATATGAATCACAAATACATAACTCAAATTAATAACACATTTGGTCTTTCAAAAATTTAATTTCCATTATAAATTATAGATGATTATTAATAAATATTGAGACCCACATGCCAAGCAACTACCTGAGAATTCTTCCTAATTTAAAACAACATTTTTTTTTGGTTAAAACAAATCATGCAAATGTCTTCAAAACTTTTTTTTTTATCTAACCAAATTATAGATGATTATGAATAAATGAGACGGAGACCTAAGAAGGGTTGACGGGTACTTAAGTTAATTTTTATTTGTTAAAATAAAACCATGAAAATAACTTATTTTCTAAAAAAAATCCTATTAACTTTTAGAAACTTTTCTAATCCCTTTAATGTTATTTTAGTATGCTGACGTGGAATATTCATATCCCTTATATATTAATTGAGAAGCATTTTTTAAAAATAACCTTACCCTCATGTGTGATTAACGAAAATGCCATGCTGACGTGTCGTTCTCACAGAGCTTCTCAATCTATTTAATTAAAGACCCAACATTTATTAAGATATTTACAGATTTTGCCATTAGTTTTAGTTATGTTTATTTTTCTAATTAATTTATGCTTTTTATTTAGCTCAATTAATTAAAACGAAAATACAATTAAAATATGTAATGAAGAGATACAAATCTATACAAAATGGAGTAGCTAATATTTTGTGTATCTATTAATATAACAAGATATATATCATGAATCATGATAAACACAAAACATTAATACATAAATAAAAAATTTCACTAATCTTGATAATTATTAATACACTATTGTTTATCTAATAATATAAAATTCGAACACCTTCAATATAATTAATACATTAAAATATATTTAATAATCATTTTGTCCCGCACATAGTGCGGGTTATTATCTAGTTGGCTAGTATAATCCTATGTTAATATTATGTTTTTTTTTACTTAATTAAGTCTTTAGACCCTAGACAACTTGATCAAAGAACTTCCAAATTTCTATTTGCTAGGTTTTCCATCATTTATTAATTTTAAATTTGGTGTTTTTTATTATAAGAAAGATATATTGGTTATTAACTCCGTTTTAATTTTTGTTGTCAAATTGTTCTTTTAATAAACTACGTTTTGAACCCACGCTACGCGTGGGTTTTTCATATTTATTTTTATGAAAATCTATACTATATAAAAGTCGAGGCTATAAGCCTCTGAGACCGTCCACCTAAGATTTTAAATCACCAATTGTGAATAGACATCTCATTAATTAACATTTTTTAGCCATCACTTTAATTAACATTTTTAAATTCTACTATTTTCTATAATAAAATATTTATCAAAAGGAAAAAAAAACATATGGAAATAAGAAAACGGAATGTAAAATTCAATTTTTGTAATATAGAAAAAATAATATCATTATTAGTCTCAATATGTTAGCTTCCAAATAAATTAAAAAAATTCTAATTCTAAGATAATATAATTAATTGAAATTGGAAAAAAAATTCGAATATAAGAAGAAGTTTTCCAATTAACAAAAATGTATTACAAAACAACTAAGAAGAAAATTTTCCAAGGAAAATAATAAAGCCCTAAATTCTAAAACAGTGGTTTATATATAAATAACCATCTATGGCCATTGATCGTTGAAAGTTCAAACGAAGAATTTATTGACTTACTATGACACATACAACTTCTCCACCTTCAACGACCTCTTGACGAGCTTGAAAAAGGCTTTTACTAACAAGGAAAGAAAGGAATTTTCGAAGAATAAATATGGAGCCTATGAAAAGTTTGGAAGGTAGGGCACGTACTGCTTAGACAAAATCATAAGAGGATGGAAAGACAACGTGAAAGAAATTTTCACTAGAAGGTGAAGTGAAGAGGGATTAAGGTGTGTTTGGTCTGTGAATATTTGAAGAAGAAATATGGAGCCTATAAAAAGTTTGGAAGGTAGGGCACGTACTGCTTAGACAAAATCATAAGAGGATGGAAAGAGACACCGTATCTGAAAAAAAATTTCACAAGAAGGTGAAGTGAAGAAGGATTAAGGTGTGTCTTGTCTGTGAAGTTTTAAAGCAACGATGACATGAATGTGTTGACGATAACACGATGGCAGCAACCACAAAGAAAAATATTGGTTTATATATAAATAACCATCTATGGCCATTGATCGTTGAAAGTTCAAACGAAGAATTTATTGACTTACTATGACACATACAACTTCTCCACCTTCAACGACCTCTTGACGAGCTTGAAAAAGGCTTTTACTAACAAGGAAAGAAAGGAATTTTCGAAGAAGAAATATGGAGCCTATGAAAAGTTTGGAAGGTAGGGCACGTACTACTTATATATTAATTGAGAAGCATTTTTTAAAAATAACCTTACCCTCATGTGTGATTAACGAAAATGCCATGCTGACGTGTCGTTCTCACAAAGCTTCTCAATCCATTTAATTAAAGACCCAACATTTATTAAGATATTTACAGATTTTGCCATTAGTTTTAGTTATGTTTATTTTTCTAATTAATTTATGCTTTTTATTTAGCTCAATTAATTAAAACGAAAATACAATTAAAATATGTAATGAAGAGATACAAATCTATACAAAATGGAGTACCTAATATTTTGTGCATCTATTAATATAACAAGATATATATCATGAATCATGATAAACACAAAACATTAATACATAAATAAAAAGTTTCACTAATCTTGATAATTATTAATACACTATTGTTTATCTAATAATATAAAATTCGAACACCTTCAATATAATTAATACATTAAAATATATTTAATAATCGTTTTGTCCCGCACATAGTGCGGGTTATTATCTATTTGGCTAGTATAATCCTATGTTAATATTATGTTTTTTTTACCTAATTAAGTCTTTAGACCCTAGACAACTTGATCAAAGAACTTCCAAATTTTTATTTGGTAGGTTTTCCATCATTTATTAATTTTAAATTTGGTGTTTTTTATTATAAGAAAGATATATTGGTTATTAACTCCTTTTTAATTTTTGTTGTCAAATTGTTCTTTTAATAAACTAAGTTTTGAACCCACGCTACACGTGGGTTTTTCATATTTATTTTTATGAAAATCTATACTATATAAAAGTCGAGGCTATAAGCCTCTGAAACCGTCCACCTAAGATTTTAAATCACCAATTGTGAATAGACATCTCATTAATTAACATTTTTAGGCCATCACTTTAATTAACATTTTTAAATTCTACTATTTTCTATAATAAAATATTTATCAAAAGGAAAAAAACATATGGAAATAAGAAAACGGAATGTAAAATTCAATTTTTGTAATATAGAAAAAATAATATCATTATTAGTCTCAATATGTTAGCTTCCAAATAAATTAAAAAATTCTAATTCTAAGATAATATAATTAATTGAAATTGGAAAAAAATTTCGAATATAAGAAGAAGTTTTCCAATTAACAAAAAATGTATTACAAAACAACTAAGAAGAAAATTTTCCAAGGAAAATAATAAAGCCCTAAATTCTAAAACAGTGGTTTATATATAAATAACCATCTATGGCCATTGATCGTTGAAAGTTCAAACGAAGAATTTATTGACTTACTATGACACATACAACTTCTCCACCTTCAACGACCTCTTGACGAGCTTGAAAAAGGCTTTTACTAACAAGGAAAGAAAGGAATTTTCGAAGAAGAAATATGGAGCCTATGAAAAGTTTGGAAGGTAGGGCACGTACTGCTTAGACAAAATCATAAGAGGATGGAAAGACAACGTGAAAGAAATTTTCACAAGAAGGTGAAGTGAAGAGGGATTAAGGTGTGTTTGGTCTGTGAATATTTGAAGAAGAAATATGGAGCCTATAAAAAGTTTGGAAGGTAGGGCACGTACTGCTTAGACAAAATCATAAGAGGATGGAAAGAGACACCGTATGTGAAAAAAAATTTCACAAGAAGGTGAAGTGAAGAAGGATTAAGGTGTGTCTTGTCTGTGAAGTGTTAAAGCAACGATGACATGAATGTGTTGACGATAACACGATGGCAGCAACCACAAAGAAAAATATTGGTTTATATATAAATAACCATCTATGGCCATTCATCGTTGAAAGTTCAAACGAAGAATTTATTGACTTACTATGACACATACAACTTCTCCACCTTCAACGACCTCTGGACGAGCTTGAAAAAGGCTTTTACTAACAAGGAAAGAAAGGAATTTTCGAAGAAGAAATATGGAGCCTATGAAAAGTTTGGAAGGTAGGGCACGTACTGCTTATATATTAATTGAGAAGCATTTTTAAAAATAACCTTACCCTCATGTGTGATTAACGAAAATACCATGCTGACGTGTCGTTCTCACAGAGCTTCTCAGTTCATTTAATTAAAGACCCAACATTTATTAAAATATTTACAGATTTTGCCATTAGTTCTAGTTATGTTTATTTTTCTAATTAATTTATGCTTTTTATTTAGCTCAATTAATTGAAACGAAAATACAATTAAAATATGTAATGAAGAGATACAAATCTATACAAAAAGGAGTACCTAATATTTTGTGTATCTATTAATATAACAAGATATATATCATGAATCATGATAAACACAAAATATTAATACATAAATAAAAAATTTCACTAATCTTGATAATTATTAATACACTATTGTTTATCTAATAATATAAAATTCGAACACCTTCAATATAATTAATAAATTAAAATATATTTAATAATCGTTTTGTCCCGCACATAGTGCGGGTTATTATCTAGTTGGCTAGTATAATCCTATGTTAATATAATGTTTTTTTTTACTTAATTAAGTCTTTAGACCCTAGACAACTTGATCAAAGAACTTCCAAATTTTTATTTGGTAGGTTTTCCATCATTTATTAATTTTAAATTTGGTGTTTTTTATTATAAGAAAGATATATTGGTTATTAACTCCTTTTTAATTTTTGTTGTCAAATTGTTCTTTTAATAAACTAAGTTTTGAACCCACGCTACGCGTGGGTTTTTCATATTTATTTTTATGAAAATCTATACTATATAAAAGTCGAGGCTATAAGCCTCTGAGACCGTCCACCTAAGATTTTAAATCACCAATTGTGAATAGACATCTCATTAATTAACATTTTTTAGCCATCACTTTAATTAACATTTTCAATTTCTACTATTTTCTATAATAAAATATTTATCAAAAGGAAAAAAAACATATGGAAATAAGAAAACGGAATGTAAAATTCAATTTTTGTAATAGAGAAAAAATAATATCAATATTAGTCTCAATATGTTAGCTTCCAAATAAATTAAAAAAATTCTAATTCTAAGATGATATAATTAATTGAAATTGGAAAAAAAAAAAATTTCGAATATAAGAAGAAGTTTTCCAATTAACAAAAATGTATTACAAAACAACTAAGAAGAAAATTTTCCAAGGAAAATAATAAAGCCCTAAATTCTAAAACAGTGGTTTATATATAAATAACCATCTATGGCCATTGATCGTTGAAAGTTCAAACGAAGAATTTATTGACTTACTATGACACATACAACTTCTCCACCTTCAACGACCTCTTGACGAGCTTGAAAAAGGCTGTTACTAACAAGGAAAGAAAGGAATTTTCGAAGAAGAAATATGGAGCCTATGAAAAGTTTGGAAGGTAGGGCACGTACTGCTTAGACAAAATCATAAGAGGATGGAAAGACAACGTGAAAGAAATTTTCACAAGAAGGTGAAGTGAAGAGGGATTAAGGTGTGTTTGGTCTGTGAATATTTGAAGAAGAAATATGGAGCCTATAAAAAGTTTGGAAGGTAGGGCACGTACTGCTTAGACAAAATCATAAGAGGATGGAAAGAGACACCGTATGTGAAAAAAAATTTCACAAGAAGGTGAAGTGAAGAAGGATTAAGGTGTGTCTTGTCTGTGAAGTGTTAAAGCAACGATGACATGAATGTGTTGACGATAACACGATGGCAGCAACCACAAAGAAAAATATTGGTTTATATATAAATAACCATCTATGGCCATTCATCGTTGAAAGTTCAAACGAAGAATTTATTGACTTACTATGACACATACAACTTCTCCACCTTCAACGACCTCTTGACGAGCTTGAAAAAGGCTTTTACTAACAAGGAAAGAAAGAAATTTTCAAAGAAGAAATATGGAGCCTATGAAAAGTTTGGAAGGTAGGGCACGTACTGCTTATATATTAATTGAGAAGCATTTTTTAAAAATAACCTTACCCTCATGTGTGATTAACGAAAATGCCATGCTGACGTGTCGTTCTCACAGAGCTTCTCAATCCATTTAATCAAAGACCCAACATTTATTAAGATATTTATAGATTTTGCCATTAGTTTTAGTTATGTTTATTTTTCTAATTAATTTATGCTTTTTATTTAGCTCAATTAATTAAAACGAAAATACAATTAAAATATGTAATGAAGAGATACAAATCTATACAAAATGGAGTACCTAATATTTTGTGTATCTATTAATATAACAAGATATATATCATGAATCATGATAAACACAAAACATTAATACATAAATAAAAAATTTCACTAATCTTGATAATTATTAATACACTATTGTTTATCTAATAATATAAAATTCGAACACCTACAATATAATTAATACATTAAAATATATTTAATAATCGTTTTGTCCCGCACATAGTGCGGGTTATTATCTAGTTGGCTAGTATAATCCTATGTTAATATTATGTTTTTTTTTACTTAATTAAGTCTTTAGACCCTAGACAACTTGATCAAAGAACTTCCAAATTTTTATTTGGTAGGTTTTCCATCATTTATTAATTTTAAATTTGGTGTTTTTTATTATAAGAAAGATATATTGGTTATTAACTCCTTTTTAATTTTTGTTGTCAAATTGTTCTTTTAATAAACTACGTTTTGAACCCACGCTACGCGTGGGTTTTTCATATTTATTTTTATGAAAATCTATACTATATAAAAGTCGAGGCTATAAGCCTCTGAGACCGTCCACCTAAGATTTTAAATCACCAATTGTGAATAGACATCTCATTAATTAACATTTTTTAGCCATCACTTTAATTAACATTTTTAAATTCTACTATTTTCTATAATAAAATATTTATCAAAAGGAAAAAAAACATATGGAAATAAGAAAACGGAATGTAAAATTCAATTTTTGTAATATAGAAAAAATAATATCATTATTAGTCTCAATATGTTAGCTTCCAAATAAATTAAAAAAAATACCAATTCTAAGATAATATAATTAATTGAAATTGGAAAAAAATTTCGAATATAAGAAGAAGTTTTCCAATTAACAAAAATGTATTACAAAACAACTAAGGAGAAAATTTTCAAAGGAAAATAATAAAGCCCTAAATTCTAAAACAGTGGTTTATATATAAATAACCATCTATGGCCATTGATCGTTGAAAGTTCAAACGAAGAATTTATTGACTTACTATGACACATACAACTTCTCC
Organism: Arabidopsis lyrata subsp. lyrata; assembly: GCF_000004255.2. Taxonomy (NCBI): domain Eukaryota; kingdom Viridiplantae; phylum Streptophyta; class Magnoliopsida; order Brassicales; family Brassicaceae; genus Arabidopsis; species Arabidopsis lyrata. The sequence continues at coordinate 19,668,649 of NW_003302553.1, forward strand.
ACCTTCAACGACCTCTTGACGAGCTTGAAAAAGGCTGTTACTAACAAGGAAAGAAAGGAATTTTCGAAGAAGAAATATGGAGCCTATGAAAAGTTTGGAAGGTAGGGCACGTACTGCTTAGACAATATCATAAGAGGATGGAAAGACAACGTGAAAGAAATTTTCACAAGAAGGTGAAGTGAAGAGGGATTAAGGTGTGTTTGGTCTGTGAATATTTGAAGAAGAAATATGGAGCCTATAAAAAGTTTGGAAGGTAGGGCACGTACTGCTTAGACAAAATCATAAGAGGATGGAAAGAGACACCGTATGTGAAAAAAAATTTCACAAGAAGGTGAAGTGAAGAAGGATTAAGGTGTGTCTTGTCTGTGAAGTGTTAAAGCAACGATGACATGAATGTGTTGACGATAACACGATGGCAGCAACCACAAAGAAAAACGTAACTGTCACGAATGACTATGCCACAATTACGATTGCTTGCTAAATTTAATAATTTTAATTTGTTTTTTCGAATATTTAGTTGCTTTTTAGAATTTCATAATTAATATGTAATGTCCACCTTTGCTTTTACTTTCACATGTTTGTAGCTTTGCTTTTCCTTCTGTATGTTTGATGCCGAATTTTATTTCATTGACTTATAATTTGGCCTGGGAAAAAAACCGATAATCGAATAACCAACCGAACCGAACTGAACCGAACCGAACCAAAGTTTTCAAAATAACCGAATGGTTAGTAAAATCTCCTATACAACTAACCGAAACCTAACCAAACCAATAACCAAACGGCTAACCGAAATATCTAAAAATTTAGAAAATATCCAAAAATAATACCTAAAACTATGATTATAAACTCAAATAATAATTATTTTTAGAATCAAAACAATCAAATACTTTTAGTAATCAACATATCCAAATGTTAATAGTTATATTTGTCAAACTTAAATACTCTCTTACAAAATTGAACCAAATTTTAATTTTCTTTCTAATTTTTTCTTTTTTATTGTATTTTCTTCGGTTAATTTTGGTTAATTTCGGTTATATTTGGTTAATTTTGGTTGGGTAAAAACCAAACCGAACCTTTAAAAATTTTGGTAAGTTATAGATATCTATCTAAACATCTGAACCAAACCAAACAAAAAGGTAACCGAACTGATCCGATATGAACTGAAATTCCTAAAATACCCAAATAGTTATTATATTACCATATATCTGAACTAACCGAAACCATTGGCGGACCCATGTGGGAGAAAGGTGGGTCAGATGACCCCCCTTAAATATATAGATTAAACATTTAACTAAGGAATTATGATGTTTTGTTGGCTGAATTGGTTAGTTATTAATGTCTTGACCCACCTAAACCCACGTTCAATTCTCCCTTGCTCCCATTATTTCTCCTATTTTTTTTATTGGGCCATAGCCCATTATTTAAACTTTGGCAATAATTGTTTTGAAAGTAAATAAATTACTTATTTTCACTTGTTTTCTCTAGTCTCCATTTCAATTTGTTTGCAAATTAAGTATATAACTTTGTAAACAAATAAAAATGATAAAAAAATGTCTTAAATGTAGTTTGAAAAATTTATTCAAGTATATATTTTATATGAAGTGCAAAAATATTTTAAAACATATATTGATTTTTTTTATAAGTTGACCCAGGTAAAAAATATTTCTGGGTCCGCCACTGACCGAAACCAATCGCAACCGAACCAAAACCTAACGGTTAACCGAATGCACATGCTTAACTTATATAATAAGTAATGTCCTACTTTGTTTTTACTTCATATTTGTAGCTTGGTGCCAATTCCCATTTCATTGACTTCACATGATTGGTGTAAGTTAAGAATAAAGAGTCTTAATGTATCCGAAAAATTATTGAAACCAAGATTGTCTAATAGAAAAAGTAGCATATAATCATTTTAAATGAAAAATATTAATTTAATAATTAATCTCATTACAAAAATGAGAAAATTTATTGAGCTTTAAAAAAAGGAAACAAAAAACATTCACATTTACAAATTAAAAAGGAAAACTATTGTAAATTCGTGGTTTAACACAATGACAATTGATATATTAAAACAATCGATAAAAGTCGAAGCTATAAGCTCTTCAGACCGTCGTGGGATTTAAAACTACCAATCGTGACTAGCCATATCCATTATTAACATTTTTAGCCATCACGTTAATTAATATTTTTAAATGCTAATATTTTCTATACTAAAATATTAATAAAAAGGAGAAAGAGATGTTGATTTCATTTTTGAAATTAACAACATATAGAAATAAGACAAATGTAAAGTATAGATTTCAATATTATCTTTAGTCACATTTTACCAAAATTTATTTTATTAATAAATGTTGATGCAATATTTTCGAAATTAAAAGGTCATATAAAAAGATCGATTAATATCTTTTAAGAAATAGAAAGATTTTTTCTTGAAATTTTAAGAAGATAGTGATTAAAAATATTAAAAATGTTTTATTTTCTTTATTTGTACTTAACTTTTATCGAAAAATATTAATCCCGAAATCTTTGACCGCCTCTTTTTTCAGACCATGTATCTTTCATAAAATTAAGGAAATAGTTTTTTAAATAAGCTGATAATGATGTGTATATATAGAAAAATAATTATTTTTTTCTTATTATATAAAGTATGGTTTTCAAAGTTAATAACTCACGAGATCGTGACACATGTCAAAATTTTCGATCTGAGATTTTGACATGTGTTAAATAAATTTTTCCTTTTAAAAAGAAAGAAAAAGTAGAAAAATAATTATTAAAAAAAATTATAAATTTAAACAGTTTTAAAATGTAAATAGCTAATTATAAGGAAATTGTACATATATTTCCATAAGAGTGTATATATATGGTCGTTTAAAAGCTTAGGTGGACGGTCTCAGAAGCTTATAGTCTCTACTTTTATATAGTATAGATTTTGTCAAAAATATGCTAACTTTCCACAACCCGAAACTTATGGTTGTAGGTATTTTTAATTTACGTTTGTACAACCCAAAAATATATACAAAGAAACATGAAAATAGTTGTAGACTTGAAAAACGGACATATATTATCTGCATATACTGTGATTCGATATTTTAAAAACGGACATATATTATCCAATTGACGAAAATGTGTGTTCAACGTTCTACATCAATTAAAATATTTAGACAATGATTCAGAATCATATCATAAATAAGAACATTAATAAAATAAATGAGTTTTTTGGCGGGATGGGTTTGGCGGGACGGGTTTTTGAATCAACAATAATAAAAAGATTAAAATATCATTAATCCGTCGCTTCAATACGAATTTAATCCTTATTTTTTTTAATACAAATCACAGGACGGGTTAAGAAATTACGGAACGGGTTATATTTCGGAAATGATTTATACGGCGGACGAATTTGAATCAATATTTATATACCGCTTTAATACGGGTTAAATCCTCAGTTTATTAATAATTATCTCGTGGACTCGTGGTATACCGTTACTTAATAACAATTGTAAACTATATTATAAATAAATATGTTATAAGGAGATACAATTTACAAAATATTTTTATACTAACTTTAAAATTAAATCATCCCGCGGTGTACCGCGGGTTAAAATCTAGTTAGTTGTATAAAATCATAATTAAACAATTTGAGAGGCAAATAGCTTCAACTTTTAGATAAATAAATCTTTATTGTTTTTATGTTACCAATCGGACTTGACTTTCTATTAAAAATAACAATTAAGTTATCCATATATTTAAGAGCATCCTCAACGAGACTTCTTAACATAATACATCATAGGCTCTTATTATTTTTAATCAAAAAATAATGAAGAAAGGCCAAACAGTATAAGAAGCGAGTCTTAAGTTTAACTTTTTCAAAATCAAATTAAACAATTCATAAGAGCCTCAACTTAGTACCCCATGGTTGGAGATGGTCTAAGTCTTTTGTGGAAGCCTTCTATGGAAGCCTTCTAACACAATGGACAAGGTTCAAAGGTTTTCGTGCAAATTATTGGATGCAAAATTTATTGAAGATCCTAGAGTGATGCATGTAGGAGGGTCCATCTCAAGGATGTCATACATGCAGAACCAACATCAGTCGTAGATTCAAATGTACGGGAGAGCTGCATGATATTGTTGTTTGTGGAAACTATTAATCTTAATCACATACGCTATAAATAGATAAAAATTATGATAATAGTATTAAGTTAAATATCAAGAATCTTACCCAAGGGATACTGAATCTCAAGCTTCCCGACCCTTATCCGACCTTGAGGGTCACCCCAATCCTTGCTTTGTGAGTTTCTTGGAACATTTGGTTAAGGATTCGTTTTCAACGTCACAAGATCAAGTGATCGTGACTATTCATCAATTCCCCGAAGCATTCGCGGAAGTGATTTCAACTTACCTTTGGATCGCTTGTGGCAAGTCACTTGGTTGTTCTTGTGTCCAAGGCCTTATGGTTTTCATGTTGAATTATGGTTTTAAACCTATCTATCCTTCTCTTGCAAATTTGATCTTTGTTATGTTTATTGTATCCAACCAAGAGGTTAAAGACTTTGTAAGCTTTACGCCCTTTTGGGAATGAATGAAATCAACTACCTTTGCACAAAAAAAAAAGTATTAAGTTAAATATCCTTGATGATAATGTAATAGATGCAAATAAAAGTATTCCAAAGAAAAATAGGATGCCAAAAAGGAGAACAAATGCTTTTTTTTTTCATTTAAACGAGAACAAATATTAATAAAATATATATTGATAAATTTATCACTTTTCGAAAATATAGAAGTTAAATTGAAATATCCATCAATATAGTGGGAGGATCAAATTAAATGAGAGTAACAACTAACTACTCCTTTCTTCTATAGTCTCACATCCACATTTCATCAGATACGATTTGTTCTCTATATAAACTCTACATCACCCATCTCCTTTTGGAAACCAACAAAAAAACCGGAACTAGCTAATAGATATATATGGCTGGTCTTATGAAGTTGGAATGCTTGGTCTTCGTCTACATGATTGCGGCGTGTCCAATCACAGCAAAGGCGGCTCTGAGCTGTGGCGAAGTTAACAGCAATTTGAAACCATGCACTGGCTACTTGACCAATGGTGGTATCACTAGCCCAGGCCCACAGTGCTGCAACGGCGTTAGAAAGCTTAACGGCATGGTCCTTACAACCCTAGACCGTCGGCAAGCTTGCCGTTGCATTAAAAATGCTGCTAGAGCCATTGGTCCTGCTCTCAACGCTGAACGAGCTGCTGCGATTCCTAGGAGATGCGGAGTCAGAATACCTTACAATACCAAAATCAGGACCACCACCAGGTGCAACACGTATGTTACCGTCTTAATCTATAGAAGGCCCTTGGTAAAATAAAAAAAAAATAAAAAAACTTTCTTAACAAAAAATTTTTCTTAAAAAAATTGAACCCTTTTTCTTCACTAAACTTTTTTAAATGGCTTTGGACCCATGACAAATGCCTATGTTGCCATGGGGTAGAGACGAGCATTGTTAATCTCTTTCTCATATATATAAGGACAAAATTTTGCCAAAATAGGAATATGCGCATGCAAAAGGAAGTATCGAAACCATAATTAATCATAAAATTGGAAACTTGTATTAACGGTGTTATGTTTAATTGTATGTGGCTGCAGCGTGAGGTGAGCGGCGGTCAGATACTCAGATGAAACTACTAGCGGATATATATTTTCTTGTTCAGAAATTCGTTACTAATCAGAAGGTAAATAAAATGGCCCAGTATTGGACCAATTAATTGGACATAAATCGGACAGTACTCGAGGATTAGTTATTTTCTATAAATTTTACCTAAATACATGTTTATATAATATTTGTAAGAAATCATATGTCAATGAAATTACATGGTCTGGTTGTTAAATTTAATGGATAACTTTCAGCCTCAAGTTGAGAGCTTGGATTTATTTGGATCTATTTTTCCTCGTTTTAACGACTTTGATTTAATGAGTGATAAAATTACTTTTTGTCCCTTTCACTTCCTAGCTCGTCCTAAAGATTAATGACATTTTGTTCTTGTTGTCCTCTTGAAGACCATGATCTAAATTTACTGACACATAGTGGATACAACTACGAATAAAGTTTAGGATTATTACTGTGAACAAGATATAAAAAAAAGTTTCTAAGGAAAAAAGTATTATACAAAAGGGGAGACTTTATTTATTAAAAGCACGCAATGGATTAAAAAGACTCAAACACTCTTAAATTTTTTCTCTCTCACTTATCTTTGTTCTAACATTACATCAAGCTTAGGTATTTATAGCACAAAGCTTAGAGAATATTACCTAAAATCATGATCATCCAATCTACAGAGTCGAAGGTAAAAAGTATAAAATCAAAAGATATATTCAAGGACAAAAAATCTATGTGACGGAAGTAGCCTCTGACAGTGAAGAAGACGACATAAGGCAAACATCACTTCTCTTTTTGAAACAAGAGGAATAATATCAAAGATATTTTGTGGTTATGAGTGTATTGAATAAAGTTATGGTTATGAGTATGTAGAATAAAGTTATGGTTGTAAAATAAGTTTGTAAAATATTTTAAAGAATATTTTAGGTAATATTCCCTAGGCTTTGTTCTATAAATACCTAAGCTTGGTAAAGTGTTAAACCAAACTAAGTGAGTGAGAAAGAACCTAAGAGAGTTTGAAAGTCTTTGTAATCCTTTGAGTGTTTTTGATAAGTAAAATCTTCCCCTTTTTATAAGAAAGTACATTCCTTTTTTGGACCGATTGGAAGGAGTTGTAAATGCTGTAGAAAAACAATTTTTATTTCCATAGCCATATAGTAATTCAATCACTCATTGACTTAAAAAAACAAGCTATAGGCAACAAAAAAGAAAAGAAAATATATGGACTGTTGAAATCAAATTTTCTACGGCACAGAAAAATGAGATTTCTGAGATTGTATTATATTAAAAATATATTATTTCGGGGTGTACCGCGAGTCATATCCTAATTATAAATAAATAAAAGGATAATATTATTGAATAGCCAAAAAAAACACTGAAATTAAGAAAATAGCAGAGAGAAATTTTTTTGTTGCAAAATAGTCATAGTCCCACGTTGTCAGATGAAGTGAAATACCAAAACTATCATTTGTTTGTTGCGAGATCAACGATATGCGAGATAGTTTCGTGAGATTTTTCAAAATAGCATGTAACATTTAAATTTTACATGTTATATTTAACTTAAGGATATGATATTTCAAAAAACATAGTGAACTTTAAAAAAAAACATTGTTTTGTAATATTTTTTAAGAAAAAACATTGTTATGAAAAATTTAATCTGAATAGAATCTTTTTAAAAAGAATTCACATGTAATCTTCATAAAAATCATATATTACTAAAAAATACTCATCTTTTTTAAAAGAAATCATATGTGATCTTAATAAAACACGTGTATTATTACAAAATAACATGATAAAGAGAGATATTAAACTGAATAAAATGTTTTTTCCAAGAAATACCATGTGTTCTTTATAAATAACGTGTAATACGAGAAAAATACATGATAAAAAGAGATATATTATGCTATCACATGTAATTCGAAAAAAAAGCATGTTAAAAGCAAATTTACGTAATTACATATGCATTCCGGCATGTTACCGACAAGTTACTGTATCTCATAGTTAGTTTGTATATTTTTTTTGAATCCATGATTACTTTGTATAGATTCCCGAAAAAAAAACAAATCAATCACCATCAGTGAGGAGAGCACTACAAAAAAAGTGTACATTGATAGCACTATGTGATAGCACGGATTTCCTAATTGCTATTAAAGATGGTATCTGGAATTTTGTAACTATATCACAGCGTTTCAAAAACGCTAAGACAAATAATAGCAAAGCGGGAAGTAAAAATACTTATGACCGCCAACAATTTCCCAAAATATTAGATTTAACGCCCACCACTTAACAAAAAAAAAAAAACAAAAACTCGTTTAACCTAGTTCATAACACTCAACTTCTAATTTTTTGTTCTAAGTCTTTTTACTCGTCTTCTTCTTTTCTAAAAAAGTTCTCTCATCTCTAGATCCACACCACCGCCTAGCCACATACCTTCTCCGTTGACATGGCCTCGTCTCCTCCGTCTTCCACCGTTAAAGGTACTAGCCTATTCCTCCTCGTCTTCTCTCCACATCTTCTTCTCCTCCCTCCCTTCTCTTCTTCACTTCTTGATGAAATTAAGCCTTATGGATTGAATTGATGTGTCAAGGAGATGAATTCGCACAAGATGAATTGAATCGGTAAGGAGATCGGAAACCAGATGATGGTGACAAGAAGGAGAAGAAGTTCGAACGAGTCTCACCACCTGCTCGTGTTGGGAGGAAGCAACGGAAGCAGAAAGGACTTGAAGCGGCGGCTAAACTGAAGCGATCACTACATAAATGATTGGGTCATGACCCTCTATTTCCTTGATTCGAGTAAGTTCCTTCATCTTCCCGCAGACTCAATGACTCCTCCACTGTTCGTAGATCTCCCGTCTTCGTTGTCCAGGAAGTTGTCAAGGAGATGAAATCCACCAATAGCCTAGTATGCTTCCACTTTCTCGTCTCTCATGCTTGTAAATTTATGCGTGCTTTGATTTGTTGTTTTGAAATTGATTTTATTCACTGTATTTCTAAGGGGTTACGTTTTTAGAGTTCTCTGTGCATACAAGGTGTTCGACGAATTGACTGTGAGACAAACTAAGAAACGACTCTCTCAACATGTCTTCCTATGATGATCTTTCATGTTTGCTAATTGAGTGTAAAAATTTGACCTTTGCTTTTGTAGTCTAAAATGGTGGACTATATCCTTGGAGTCTCTAATCCTATGAAATGACACTTTGAGGTGAGCAATATTTTTTGACTGTAATTCTTAGTTCATTAGCTATTTAAAGCCCACAGATTTTAACTAATATTTTCTTATTGTGTGACCAAGAATCTGAAAATTAATTCAAATCACTATGCTTCATGGATGGTTCACTTGGTTGAGCCAGGCTAGTATACTTCTCTCAATATTCTATATTCTTGCAATGCTTATACGGCTTAGACAAATATTGAACGTGCCATAAGCTGATGATGATGTCTCTATGTTCTTGAGTGTTGTGTTTGTTTTGTGGGTTATAAACAAATCAAAAGCTGTCTCCAGAAAGTCAAACCATTTCGTTTAGATACACCACTTGAATATAGAAAGTGCATCATCTGTCAATTAAGTTCAGATTTGGTTTCATTTTTCTAGTCCAAATCACTTATTTGTAGAAACCAATGTTTAGATTGGTGATAAAACAGATTTGTTTCTTAAGCATTAATTAATGTTTATGTGTTTGTTTGTTTGTTTGTTTGACAGGATGAATATAAGGCAAAAGATTAGATCAAAATTTGTTCACGAGGTACTTCTAACACTAATTAAGTTTCTTAATTTAACATTGTATCTTCTTCGCATGACATGTACATTTGAATTTTAGTGCTTGGTTTGGTTAATTTCTCCGTTTGATATTATGGATTTTTTGTGGATGACTTGATGGTTAGCAAAATAAAGAACAAGGAAGGATAATTCAGGTGCTTTTGATATTTCTAACATCTTAATTAGTTTTATATTTTGATAAAAACATAGGTTGTCTTTTGTAGTTATGTATTCTCTTTGTGATATGAAGAGATCAGTTTATAAGACAAGTGGAAATAATGTTAATACTCTGCTGCTCCAAATACCTTTGCTTTAATGTTATTACAGATAGCTGAGCAGAATATACAAGAACAGGTAGTGGAAATCAATTCTTCTTCATCTTTAGGAGCTGTTAAGAAAGAGGTGGGACATGTTGAGGACGAATGCTTTTTTCTTAAGAATATAAGAATATAAATACCTTGCTTTTTTCTTTTCTTTATTCTGATGATTTTAAAACTGTTGTGTTTTCTATGGTGTGGTGTGTTTACTATGGTGTGGTGTGTTTATCGTTATTTGGTTTATATACATGGATTAGTTTAGCATCCTCTTTGTTTAATATTATTACCATGAGCTTCATCACCACTATTGAGTTTGAATCTCTTTACCATGTAAAAAAAATTAGAGACTGATATATGTATGAGTTATCTCTTTATTTTCTTTTAGATGTCTCTCTGAATTTGTTAAATTTTTGGCGTTTGATGCAGCATTGATTTTAAGATAAAAACTATTGAGGAAACAAGATTGAAGACTGTGATATATGTTGATGCTTTTGTACACATGATTACAGAGATTATGGACGGGGATGATATGGGAAGGCGAAACATATAAAGGAGATGTTAGCTTTATTTTGTTTAAAACTTTGTATGATGTTATGTAAAAAATGGATAATGTAGTAATACTTTTATGTATTTTGATGATTTATGAAAAAATAAAATTTATATTATAAATCCAATTAAATTTATTTTGCAAAACAGGATTTAAATATAAATCAAATTAAATATATATATATATATATATATATCAAATAGAAATATGCTACAATACAATATAAAATAACACTAAATGTGTGCTATAATATGGTATATTGCAGCATTCTATTACCGCTATAATTGAACGATCTATAATAGCACGTCAGAAAACGCTATCGTATGAGTGTCCTCTACCATAGCTGCCGAGAACATAGCGTTTGTGAATTCGCTATCTATAACGTAAGATAGCATATTTTTAGCGCTAACAATGAACAAATTTCTTGTAGTGGAGTTAGACAGCTAGACTATTAGTTTGTAATTTAAAAAATTTATTGTCATGACGAGAATTTGGATTAGTTAGGTTGTCAATCCAATCATGTGGACTCCTGATCAAGGAAGCAGCATCGCCACTGAAGTCGACGATATATGAGACAAGAATCAATTAATTGATAATATATAAATGTGGTGGAAATTTCAGAAGAAGAGATAAGACTTAACGACTTTTACTCAATGCATCCAGCGTGACTTAGAAGACTTCGTAGAAAGACTAGTCAAGCTTATCGGGTGTATCTTCGTTATGTATAGAAAGAGATGAACATGAAACCAGGTTACGTACTGACTTGCAAAAGTCGTAATGGAAGTATATAGTCAGAATGTTCTAACCGAGTTTATGTGATATGCAAGTCATATTTTATAATACGATTGTAGAATATTTATGAGCTCCCATGATTTTCAAACCATATCTCGTTCTTAGGCCAAGGAAGTTTGACGCAAAAACAGGTGTATGATGCCTTTAGATGTTCTGGGCCGCACACGCACTACACTGATGTAAAATGAGTTCATACCTTAATCGACACGTCCGAGTAATCTTTGAAATTTCTTGGTGATGGGGATAGATCATTATAATTAATGTTCTTCAACGAGGAATTCCTAGTAAGCAAGAGTCATCAAATCGTTTTGATTACGTCCTTGCCCTTTGTATACACCGTCCATCTCTCCTACCGATTGAATGATGTGGTGAAGTGTTTAAATCACGGTAACGTGGGTGGTTCACCACCCACAATGTCGCGAAAAGTCCACAAACCTTATCATTTAGATGAAAGAGAAGTCGTAATTTCCATAGGTGGGCTGGTTTCTTAGCCGATATCGTGCCCATCTAATCCGTTGTTTCGCATAACATCCCGGTCGGGAGCTCTATTTCGGTCTGGCCGAACGTTTAGTTTCTGATATTACAAAACCCCCATAAAAAGTGTCAAAAAACATGCAAACGTATGGCTGGCATTCGCCTCTCCGGAAACTATGTGTGCGCAGATGTTTTGCTGCGATCTAAAGTCTAAAACTACTCGTGGCAACCGATATTTCGGCTCTCGTATCAATGAACAACATAGCGAAATGTGATACTCGGTGTGTATTTCAAAATCCCTTGAACCATCGATCGAGTCTTTGAACATAAATTACACCCAAACCTTCTGGCAAAGGGCATATCTGTTTGGGTGTCACAAATCACTGTCCCCCACTATCCTTTGTGGATACGGGATGGAAGCTGGTCTCCCTTGTATTACCGCACGTGGTTGACCAAGGCAAGGAAGTCTTAAGTGTTCCCACATGCAGTGGGTGAACTTGGCCCATTTTCTTAACAAGGTTTTATATCTAAATGTTCTTAATGATAAAAATCGTCATGATTTATTTCTGAATCAATTACGGATTTGTCATTTTTTTAATGATATTTCTGGATTTTGCCATTTTTGAATAGTTTGTGGATTTTGCCTTTTTTCAGACTACAAAAATATGATGTAACATGCGTTTACCCGTTATGTTTGGGTTAAGTCGGTTTCATTTATTCATAGGATTTAGTATTTGGTATAAAGTACATGTTTTGCAGAAAAAACCGTAAATACGTACATTTTTAAATATTAAAAATAGCAAATTCATAAGATTTTAGTAAAGATGGCATTTTCAAAAGATTTTGATGCAAAAGGGTAAAATCAACAATAATCCCTTTAATGTAGGTCAAGGTGTTTCAAGTTAATATAAAAGTAGGTTGGACAGAGATGTCCTGGAAGATGAGTTTTATACTCCCTTTGTTTCAAAATGTAAGATGTTTTGGCTAAAAGCACAAAGTTTCATAAACTAATTAATCTGATTTGTTTTTATATTTTCTACATTAAGAACATAATTTAATATTTTATTAAATAAAATTTGGCCAATGAAAATTTATACTACATAATATAAATAGTCACAAATGTATATAAATTTAATTTTTGCATAGAAACTTGAACATTTTTGTCCTAAACATCTTATATTGTGAAACAAAATAAAAAACTAAAACATCTTATAATATGAAATAATTGATAACTTGGAAAACTTTTGAATATGTAATAGCCTTGATATCCAGCTAAGTGATTGTTTGTTGGACACATCGATATATTTTTTCTCTTGACTGTGTTAAGTAAACTCGGGCCATGGATTTTTTGCGCAGTAGTTAAGGATACAAGAAAGTTATGGATAGTAGTTTGGGCTACAGGTAGGAATCCAGATGTACTATATAAATTCAATTATGATCACTTTTTACTTTCTACATCTATCCAATTTACTATGTACTCTACTTATTCTTCTTAATTTCGCCCAAACTATTAATCCTATCCAATTAACCAAATTCATTTAATCTTCGTAATTACGATTTAAAATGAATCTCGCGTTTACTATTTCGAGATTTGAATATACCCGACTATTTCGAGATTTGAGTATACCCGAATATAAAATATTTCCAACATGTCAACAATACATTTAAAAGCTTTGGTGCAGTAGTTACATTTTTGTACTATCACGTACGTAGAGACTAATATGTTGTTAATTATAAATATAGGATTTTTAGTATTTTCTGGTAAAAAACAAGAATAATGGATTACAAAACTGGTGTAGAATATTCCAGAAGAAGAAAAAGAGTATCTTCAACTTTGAAGAAGTAGAATAGTAGCTTGGATAGGAAGCAAACTTATTATGCCCTAAAGGCTAAAGTCTACAACATTGAACATTACTTTTACTTCTTTTTTACTTGCCTAAGAAATATGGCCAAAATATTTTTAAAAAAAGAAACAAAATAATAACAGATGAGCAAAGTATTTATATATTGACTATTCAAAGCTGCAACGTTATTTGCATTAACTAAAAAAAGAAGTTAAGGTTTTCTTTTTAATAACAAACGAAGACCCAAATTAATCTACGATATTACATTATTACTCTATCGGTCTTGAACAGTTTCATTCGCTCATCTGGATGAAAGTCAATAAAAGGATATATGAAACCACTAAAATCAACAAAAACGATGTTATCCAGACAAAAATCAATTGATAATAATATCTATCCCTGTCTTGTTTTAATGCTACAACGACCTTTGGATAACAAAAATGTGGTGGAGATTTCAGATGGCTCTCTAATGTGGTGGCAAATTTCATATGCCTCTGGACTGTTCTTCTGGAAAAATATAAAATTTGAATCATTACCAACAAAGTCCACAATGAATAAAAATGGTGGAGACTTTTACACAATGCGTCCAACGTGAAGAAGACTTGGTAGAAAGACTGGTTTATCTCTATTCTGTATATAAAGACTTGAATATGAAACCATGTTATCATCACAATTTCCATTTCTTGCTTTTTCATTATTGATATTCAAGAAAGTAAGAAAAAGAAGAAAAAAAAAACACTTAGAAAAAAAAAAGATGAAAGGCTCTATAACTCTTTCTTTTCTCATCATTTTTATTTTTCATTTTCTTGACGTGTTTGCGGCTCCTAGCAGACACTTGTGTAATCCTGATCAAAGGGATGCAATTCTCGAGTTCAAGAACGAGTTTGAAACTTTGGAGGCCTCTTGTTTTGACAGCATTCCTCCGAAGACGGAATCATGGACGAATAACAGCGATTGTTGTTATTGGGACGGTATCAAATGTGATGCCAAGTTCGGGGATGTGGTCGAGCTAGATCTTAGCTTCAGTTGCCTAAGTGGCCAGCTCAATTCCAATAGTAGTCTTTTTAGTCTTCCACAACTTCGTTCTCTAACCACTCTTGACCTTTCTAATAATGATTTTATTGGTAAAATCCCATCTTCACTTGAAACCCTCTCTAATCTCACCACTCTAGACATTTCTAGAAATCATTTCAATGGTAGGGTTCCTTCTTCACTTGGAAACCTTTCTCATCTCACCTTTCTTGACTTCTCTCATAACAACTTTAGTGGTCAAATCCCATCTTCACTTGGACATCTTTCGCATCTAAAATCTTTCAACCTCTCTTTTAACAATTTCAGTGGTAGGATTCCTTCTTCGATTGGAAATCTTTCTAGTCTTACCAATCTCTGCCTCACTCGTAACAGTTTTGATGGTGAACTTCCATCTTCACTTGGAAGTCTTTTGCATCTCACCTTTCTCATCCTTGATCGTAACCGTTTTTCCGGTGAAATCCCATCTTCACTTGGAAATCTTACGCATCTCACCTCTCTCAACTTCCATCATAACAACGTTTTTGGTAAAATTCCATCTTCACTTGGAAAACTTTCTCATCTCTCATATCTTGTCCTCTCTGTTAACAATTTTGTTGGTGAAATCCCATCTTCTTTTGGTAATTTAAACGAATTAGCAATATTCGTCGTTGATTACAACAGCCTTAGTGGTAGCCTCCCCCTTGCACTACTAAACCTAACAAAACTGTCAAAATTATCTCTTATTTACAATCATTTTACTGGCACTCTTCCTTCTAACATGAGCTCACTCTCCAACTTGGAGTTGTTTGATGCAACAGAAAATGATTTCACTGGAACTCTCCCTTCTTCTCTCTTCACCATTTCATCTTTGGAAACTATTAGTTTGGTAAATAACCAACTCAACGGCACTCTTGAGTTTGGGGATATATCTTTACCATCTAATCTAACAGTCTTACGGCTTGGCAATAACAACTTTAGAGGGCCAATCCATAAATCTATTTCCAAATTAGTTAACCTTAAGGAGCTTGACATTTCCAATTGCAACACCCAAGGCTTAGTTGACTTTACTATCTTCTCGCAGCTTAAGTCGCTCGAACATCTCTACCTCTCCCATTTGAACACCACCACTACGATTGACTTGAATGCAATCTTATCAAGTTTGCAGTTACTAGATTCACTGGATCTCTCAGGCAACCATGTTTCTACTACAAACAAGAGGTCTCTTTCTGATTCTTCATTGGTATTGATAAGTCAGTTGTCCTTGTCGGAATGCGGTATCACCGAGTTTCCAGAGTTCCTAAGAACCCAAAAGCTTATGGTGTCTCTAGACATTTCCAACAACAAGATCAAAGGTCAAGTGCCTGGATGGTTATGGATGCTCCCTGATTTGCAGTACGTGAATCTTTCCAACAACACTTTCATCGGTTTCGAAAGAATAACTAAACTTGGACTCTCCTCTGTCCAAGAACCAACTATAAGCAAGTTCTTTGGCTCCAACAACAATTTCACGGGCAAGATTCCATCTCTCATATGTGAGTTGCCTTATCTCAGCACTCTTGATTTGTCTAACAACAAATTCAATGGTTCAATCCCTAGCTGTACGGGATATCTTCAAGCTCCATATCTTCAAGCTCTAAATCTTCGAAATAATCGTCTTAGTGGAGGCCTTCCAAAGAATTTATTTGAAAGTCTAATTTCCCTTGATGTTGGCTATAACCAACTAGTGGGAAAGCTTCCAAGATCGTTGACTCATATATCTTCTCTTGAAGTTCTGAATGTGGAGAGCAACAGAATCATTGATACGTTTCCTTTCTGGTTGAGTTCTCTACAAGAGCTACAAGTTCTAGTCCTTCGCTCCAATGCATTTTATGGACCGATAGAGCAAACACAGTTTTCTAAGTTGCAAATCATCGACATATCCGGTAATCAATTCAATGGTACGTTGCCACCAAATTTCTTTGTCAATTGGACTGCAATGTTCTCACTGGAAAGAAATGAAGATCAATCTAATGTAGAGACCATGCCATTGTCTGAGTCAAAGTACATGAGTACAGACTATTACTACTTTGTGTCAATGGTTTTGATATACAAAGGTGTAGAGATGGAGCTGGTACGTGTCCTAAAAATCTTTACGGCGATCAACTTTTCGGGAAACAAATTTGAAGGAAAGATTCCAAAATTCCATTGGTCTATTAAAAGAGCTTCATGTGCTCAACTTGTCAAACAATGCTTTCACTGGCCACATCCCATCAACTATGGGGAACCTCACCGCTCTTGAGTCACTGGACGTTTCCCAAAACAAGCTTTCAGGAGAAATTCCACAAGAGTTAGGGAAACTCTCGTACCTTGCGTACATGAACTTCTCACATAACCAGCTGGTTGGTCTATTACCAGGGGGCACTCAGTTTCAAACACAGAATTGCTCTTCCTTCGCGGATAACCAGGGACTTTTTGGCCCTTCACTTGAGAAAGTTTGTGAAGATATCCACGCGAAAACATCACAACCAGGTGAAACGCCAGAGCAAGAGGAAGAGGAAGATGAAGAAGAGGTCTTGAATTGGATAGCAGCTGCAATAGGATCCATACTTGGTACTGCATTTGGATTGACATTTGGTACTGCATACTATTTTCCTACAAACCAGATTGGTTCATGATTCCTTTTATATTTTGTGGACCTAATTTTGTTTCAAATAAAGGTAAAATGGTCATTAAAAATTAAAAGAGGGCAAACTTAAAAATGGACTCTCAAAGGAGGCATTTTTGAGAAGGGGTATTGAAAAAGGGGCATTTTTAACAATTTCTCTTTAAAAAACCAGGAATTTAATAAATATTTATTTAGAAGCTTTCTTAATTTGAAAATTTAAAATATTTAATTTTGGTAAGTTTAATTAATATTTATATATATTTTGTATTCGATTTTTGAGTAATAAGAATAAGTAATATAAGTAATATATATAAATAAGAGTGTTTGGCAAAGAAAATAGTAGAATTAAAAAACAACATTGAGATTAACTGTGAGCTTCACACATAAGCATCAAAAATATCTTTTAATATAAAGATGATATATATAACTAGTAGTTTTAAAAACTTTTAATACATTATATAATCCATGATGCATTCTCCTAGATTTTTATCAATAAAATATATGTAATAAAAATCAAATTGATTATCTTACAATTCTGAAATTCATGCAAAATAAGTTGAATTAGTCTTTAAGAAATAAAAGGTTAGGATCCACATCAATTAGACCCTTCTAAGTATCATACATGTATTTGAAGTTTGAACTCTCAAAATTTAGATATCGAACTTAGCCATGTATTTCAGTTAGTTAGCCAATTTTAATTTTGTTATCTGTATAATTTTCATGTTTATATAGATTATGTCAAAAACTGTAAAATACTTAACCATATTGTTTTGATCTTATAATTAAACATATATCGCTTTTAGTTGGCATGTTATTACTAGATTCATAACTCATTCTCTTATTAGAAGTTTAGAACAAAAATTTCTTATGCATACGTCAAATGGATTTGAAATAAAAAAAAATAGTGAATCAAAAATTCAAGATCAGTTGGAATATCCTTTTTAGTTTTGGTGGTAAATTCAATGTGCGTTTATTTTATTGGTCAACCATTCTTTTCGGCACTAAACTCTCATTTGACCATTCTTGGTTGATGTTTTTTTTTTTTAAGATTTAACTAAAGCCATAAACAGATTACTTGATAAATAAAGGTAAAATGTTTTCCACAAACAAAAAGTATAAATTTCACACTGATTACTTTATTACTCCAAAAATTATATTTTTTCCTACAAAAATGAATTACTTCATAGGTTTGATAGTGATTATTATTATGAATGCTTGGTTGAATGAAGCTTGCGCGTATATTCAAATAGAAGTTATAAACAACCTCCCTCCTTGTACAATTCTCGATGTTCATTGTCGTAGCAAGAACCCAAACGCAGATTTCAGAGTTGTACAGTTAAGAAACGCTACCGTTCCAAAGAAATTTTTATTCGAAGAAGGTATCGTCTATTATAAAAAGAGAGAAATTTATTGTCGTTTATCGTATAAGGATACATTCGAAAACTATTATGATATTCCAGTACACAGAGCCGCATCTCGTTATCGATGTGGCCAGCTACGTCGATGGATTGCAAAAAGAGATGGAATTTACTTTACAAAAAATCATGATAAACCACCGGGATTTGTATTTCCATGGTTGGTGAAGCTCCCTAATTAATAACCCTCCTAAATAATAAAGCATTATAAACCATCAACCGCTTCTTTTATAGAACTAACTAATATTAATGTAAGATATCTTTGTGTTTCATGTCGTATGAACTAAGTCATAAGAGCTAGATAACCGTTCTAATTTTGTGTCAGAGCATTGTAATAAAATTATGAGTTCATCTCATATATATATATACTAGATAAGGACCCGTCCGATGGACGGGTTTATTTTTATTAAAATTAAAATTAAATTTAACAAAAAATTAATTAACAACGTTGTAAGTAAAAAATTTCTTTCAAAAGTAAAAATAATATTTACTTTTTCGCGGTTGCATTGTTTTTTTAACCACTAAAATTATTAATTCAAAATTATTTCGAATGAAAGATATATCACATAACAATAATTCATGGTATACTTATATGAAGAACAAAAATTAAAAATATTCATCATAAAGTTGGTGAATAAAACCGAAGTGATGTTTAATTAGACACGTTAAAAATATAAAGATGATAAATCGACTAAATTCTTTAGCCTTCCAAGCTAACGTTGCGGGTTCGATTCCTATATACTCGATTGCAATAACTTTATGATCAATCAATAAAAAATTGATAAATTCAATAAATTATAAGCACGATGATATATGAATCTTATATAATTCATATATGAACATAGAAATTGAAATAAACAATTTTGAAATAATATAATTAAATGCAAAATATCAAAAAGAAAAAAGAAGCATATATGTTTCTTACATATTTAAGAATTTCAAATAAAACAATATAAAACTTTACTTAAAATCATCACATATTTCTAATTAGAAAATAATATTGATATAAATAATGTAAATTTGTAATTTAAATCATGACACATGTCGCAATCTTAAATCATTAGAACTATGATATATTATAAATCTTATATAATTTAAACTGAATGTAGAAACCAAAATAAACAATTTAAAGATACAACAGTTAAACTAAAAAAAAAATTATAAACACGATGATATATGAATCTTTGATAATTAAAATATGAAAAGAAAAATTGAAATAAACAATCTAATTATACTACAATCATAATTGAGGACAAAAAAACAGTTAAGTAAAAAAATATTATAAAATAGAAAAAAAAAAAATTGATCTCACATATTTCTAATTGAAAAAATAAACTCAAATAAATAATATGAGGATTAGTTTAAGGGGAAATTGTTAAAAATACTCTTTTTGGTGTGCCCCTTTTCAAAAATGCCCCTTTTAGATGTCCATTTTCAAAAATGTCCTTTTTTAAATCTAAAATTTTTATAAAGTTTTATTAGGTTTATAAGGTACTTATGGATTGTAACTACTACTTGAAGACTCGATCCAAGTATTTATAAGGTTTTATAAGATGTTTTTAAAGGTTTTACAAGTTATTTTAAAGGACTCTGGCCAAGTCTGGAGATAGACCAGGAAAGACATCTTCAAACCTGCCCGCTGACACTAGTACTGCTATAAGTAATGCAACTATGAATCTCATGGAGAGTTCGATCCTTGCTCAGGATGAACGCTGGCGGCATGCTTAACACATGCAAGTCGGCCTCTCCTCGTTCCGCCTGCTGGCCTATTGGGATAGCAGCCTGCGGGCTTTGCCTGCCCATTAGAATAATAATCAAAAATTCCGGCTGAGTTATATCCCTTCCCCCATCAAGAAATAGAACTGACTAATCCTAAGTCAAAGGGTCGAGAAACTCAAGGCCACTATTCTTGAACAACTTGGATATTACAAGATATTTAAAATATTTTAAAGGTTTTTAAAGATATTTAAAATGCATTTATAAGGTATTTATAAAGTATTTATAAGATTTTAGATACATAGAAATGAAGTTTGTGTATGTTTTAATAATATTACATACATATTTGGGTAAATCTTATATTCTTAAGAGCATTTTTTATAAGGTTTTAAAAAAGGTTTTTAAGAGCATTTTTTATAAGGTATTTTTGAAAAATGACATTTTTGCAAAAGCCCCTAGTTTAATTAAATGATCACATATTTCTAATTGGAAAAGATATTGAAATAAATAATATCAAATTTTAAATTAATATATAATAACGTATGTTTCCTTTTTAATAAATTTGCCTGATTTTTTTTCTTGTTTAATTGAAATATAAAAAACGTATAATTTCCTTATTATTATCTTTTGACATTTTAAATTTTTTTTATAGAAATATGAATTATTTACAATTATTCTTATAATTATATTTTACATTTTTAAAATTATTTAAATTTGTAATTACTTTCAATTATCTTCTTTTTTATTTTAAAAAGGAAATTTTTGTTTTACACGTGTCAAAATCTAAGATCGATAGATTTGCCACGTGTCATGATCATATGAGTTATTAACTTTGAAAACCATACTTTATATAATAAGATATATATATCATAGAATTGTAATAAAATTATGAGTTCATTTTATATATCTTATTATATAAAGTATGGTTTTCTAAGTTAATAACTCGCATGATCGTGACACGTGTCAAGTCTATCGATCAGATGTTGACATGTGTCAAAAAATATTTAACTTTCTTCATTAACGAAATAGGAAAACTAAAAAAAAAAGAATATTTACATATACTAATTTATATATCTATTTTTAAAAATTTGTTAACTTTATTTTTCTTAACCAAAAAAATAAAACTAACAATTTCTCTGCACATGTGTTATTGGTCGATTAAATATGGCATGTGTTAATTTTTTTCTATAAAATCATTTAGTATGGATATTAACAAATAAATAATAACAGTTGAAGTTTTAAATAACAATACAAGTTATTTAACATTAATTTAATTGGATAAAATTGTATTTATCATCGTAATTGGATAAAATTGTATTTATTCATTTTATTCGTTAAATGAAAACACAAAGTTTTTACAAAAAATAATGAGCTTATAAAAACGAACGAATATTTGAATATTTGATAAGAAAATTAGTGTGGTTATACTTAATTTTATTTTAAGAATTTTAGTGCATGTAGTCATAATTATAAACTAAAAATATTTGGGGAAATGGCTTATATGATTGAATTTTTGATTACTTAACGAGAATGTTAATATATATATTTTTAATGATTTATTTATTAATTTTAACTTATTTAAAATTAGTTTGCCATGAGGTAAAACTAGCTTATGAGATTACGTTATATAGAAAGCTATATTTTAAACAATGTTTGTTTTCCATAACTTTTGTGGATTTCTATTTTTTATTAAATGTTTGTTAATTGTTAATTATATTTAAATTTTTAATATTAACTAAGATATAAATTTGATATGATATATATACGATTTTGATACAAAATTTATATGATATATATACGATTTTGATACAAAATTATTATTAGCCGTTTATTCATTAAGATGAACTATGAAGACTTAAAATCAAGATTGTGATGTTATAAATAGTTAAATTATATTGCAAAATGGAGAGTGTAAGATTAAAAATTTTTTTTATTAAAAAATACTAAATTAAATATAGAAAATGTGTGTTGGTTACTATTTAGGATTTTAAATATCATCAATACGAAAGAGTCTGTAGAATTAAAATTCAGTTTATTACGAAGAAATAAATAGTTAAAATGTATAGAAAAATGGAATCTGTAAGATTTAATTTTTATTTAAAACAAAAAATATTAAATTATTAAATATTAGGGAAAGTGAATGGATTACTATATTAATCAAAATTCAAATATCATCGATAACAATTTATATTTATATATTATACCCGCCTATTTAGGTGGACCTTATCTAGTATATATATATAATATATATACTATTAATTGGGAATCATTAGATAAGAAAATACCTTTAAGTTGTAAGATATTACAAAGAATGCCATTGGAAAAATTACATTCAAAGAGTAAATGAGAATATTCGTTCAGGGGTAAAAGTATAATTACAACTTAAAAAACCGCGGATCATGGATCGGATCAAGACGTGGATCTTGGATTTCTTTGGTGGATAGACACGCGGATCATGGACTCGACCCAGACGAAATAGAATTGTCAATTTCGTTACTTGACATGTGATGCAGCGTATATTTGGATAATTCCAAATATCTTTATTATTTCCTAATATCTTTATTTAATTATTTAGATAATTTCTATTTATTGTTTCTAGAATATTCTAGGGTTTTTTTTATGTTTTATTATAAATAAGCCGTTAAGGCCTCCTTTTGTATACAGTTGATTTGATTAATATAATTATAGAGCTTTTAGCTTTTCAGATAAAAGTATTCTCTAATCCTTGTTTTCGGTAGACTCGAGAGATCTCAACGATTATAAGAAGACGTAGGATTCGGTATTCGGGGAGAATCAACGAATTCCTAACGTTCTCTCGTTTCTGGTATTCTAAGGAATCAACAGATCCGAGAAACCCTAGTTTTCCGGTATTCCGAGCAATCAACGGATCTCTAGTTCTATCCTTAGAAGCTTCCACTACTTCAACATGGATCCACGACATGATCTTGCTTGTTGAGATTTGGTAATCTGCACAAAATTACCATAAACCATAAATGACATTTACGGATTTAAAGATATTACCAAAACAAACATATCCCATTGATTCCGAATAGTAAATAAGGATATATGGTAAATGTAACAATAATTTTTGAATAATAAAAATATGTAATATATAGAAATAAGATTGTTTGGCAAGGAAAATAGTAGAATTAAAAAAAATTGAGATTAATTGTGAGCTTCACACATAAGCATCAAAAATCTCTTTTCATATAAAGATGATATATATAACTAGTAGTTTTTAAAAAATTTAATACATTATATGATCCAAGATGCATTCTCCTAGATTTTTATCAATAAAATATATGTAACTAGTTTAATAGGTGATGTTACTTTTGTAAACTCTTCTCCTCCTAATTGGACAACCAATCATGGAGTTGTTTTTTAATGAACGTGTGGTTGACAAAAAAAAAAAAAAACTAGTTTAATAGGCTGCGCTTTGCGCGGTCAAATCAGTATAGCTATTTATTTTTTACTTAAATGATTAGCAAATTGTAATT
This sequence comes from Arabidopsis lyrata subsp. lyrata, assembly GCF_000004255.2. Lineage (NCBI taxonomy): Eukaryota > Viridiplantae > Streptophyta > Magnoliopsida > Brassicales > Brassicaceae > Arabidopsis > Arabidopsis lyrata. The sequence goes on from NW_003302553.1 coordinate 19,692,320, forward strand.
TTTTCTTTAGTAATTAGTTACAAATTTGTGTAATAGTATTTTGTATATACATTGAGTCAAAAAGATTTTTCAAAAAGATATTGTTGAGATTGTGGGGGATATGGGAAAGAAGAACAGTTTTTTAATTTTTATTTCTTTTTTTTTTTTCGTAAATTGATTTTAAAAAGAAAAGAAAAAAGTAAAAGAGTAGAATTTGAGACTTAAGACAGGTGTCAAATGGAGAGAGCTGCAGTTATTTGGAAAGTGACCTGTGATTTATTATAATAGGATAAGCGCACTAGTTTAATAGCCCGCGCTTTGCGATGTCAAATCAGTATAGCAATTTATTTTTTACTTAAATGATTAGCAAATTGTAATTTTTTCTTTAGTAATTAGTTACAAATTTGTGTAATAGTATTTTGTATATACATTGAGTCAAAAAGATTTTTCAAAAAGATATTGTTGAGATTGTGGAGGATATGGGGAAGAAGAACAGTTTTTTAATTTTTGTTTCTTTGTTTTTTTTTTGTCGTAAATTGATTTTAAAAAGAAAAAAAAATAAAAGAGTATAATTTGAGACTTTAGACAGGTGTCAAATAGAGAGAGCTGCATTTATTTGGAAAGTGACTTGTGATTTATTATAATAGGATAAAATCAAATTGATTATCTTACAATTCTGAAATTCATGCAAAATAAGTTTAATTAGTCTTTAAAAAATAAATGTTTAGGATCCATCAAATAGACCCTTCTAACTATCATACGTCCTATACTATTATTTGGGGAGTACAATTTATAATTACCCTTTAATAACCTTCCCCTTTGTAAGTTATTACATTAAAATGCCATTAGAGATAAAAATTTAAAGAGTAAATTAATTCAGCTCATTATTGATAATCAAATCAAATACTAATTTATGCAATTTAATCAATTTAATTATTAAAAACAAAAATTTATTATTAACTTAAAAAAAAGAATGACCAATCAAAATGACCATATAAGATTTGATATCTAACTTACCCTATTAATTTGTTATTAATCATTATACTTCACCTCTCATCTTTATATGATTCTGTTTTTTTGAAACAAATAAATCATCATATCATCTATATAACAAAAAAAAAAAAAAAATTGCATATGCCAAGATTAGAATTTTTTAAAACGAATATAAATTGTTAAATCTATGAAAAAAAAAATTTAACTGGTCAAGAATTCACATTTGAGTAATATATTTCTTTTAACCAAAAATAAGTTCAACAAAAAATTTGAAATGTATTATTTTATTTACTACAATAAGATTTTTAAATATTTTAATGTGCAACATATAAAATTAGTTTTACTTGATATTTTTCAAGAATATCATCAATATTTAAAGAATATCATCAATAAATACTCTAATTTGATTTTTTAAAACAAATATTTATAATAGGCCGTGGGTTAAATATAATTTATTATATTAACAAATGAGTTATGATCCTTATAACTGTTTGAATATTTCTATTTAATTTTTTATAATTCTTTTTTGAAATTCATAATTTTTTATACTACAAGATATATTTTTAAAGATTTTAATTTGGAACATTTAAAAATAGTTTATTTAATATTTTAATGAATATCATAAATATTTAATAGATTAGAAAGATAAAAAACATTATAAATACTTTAATTTGATTTTCTAAAAAGATATATTTAAACAAAAGAATTAGAAATTAAAAAAAGAATTTTCTAAATTAATTCAAAATAATAGCTAATTTTTTTAATTAATTAAAAATAATCTACGTTTTAGAAGTGATTCATTTATAATATTTTGATTTTTGATCTAACCGAATTATATGCAATCTCATTTTGTGGTTGTTGTTGGGGTCGGATCCCACACATTTTCAGTAGGATCCACTTGGATCTGTCCACATCATTATTACATAATAATCTTCTCGGAATTCAAGATATTTAATTATAAGTATTGAACTTGACCGGTCGGGAGTTCGATTCAGTCCACTAGGAGAGTTCGATCTTTGCCAGTATGGAGTTCGCTCTCATTCGATATATAGTTCGCATAGAGAAAGACCGAAGCGAGGAGAGTATTGTTAGAGACTCGCAGTAGCGTCAAAACGCGGGAGTTCGGAGTCAGCAAGAAAGAGTTCGGAAAACCCATGTGAAGCCCAAGATAGTTCAAATTCAAGCCGTTTCGGTCAAATTGTAACTTACATGATTAATGCGGATTAATATGATTATGAGCAGTAAATGACCGCATTAATCATGTTTTCTCTATAAAAACAACCTCAAACGCATGTGTTTGGGAGACAGAATTTTATACACTACGATTAAGCAATACAACATACTTTTCCTCTTTACTATTTTGCAAGGCTTTACGTTTTCGTTCTTATCAAATTTCTTTACTTTTTCTTCTTGGTTAATTTCCCTTTCGAATTCCCATATTCGTTTGTTGATTTTAAGAGTTTTTCTCCACTGAAATACTACATCCACAGTTGTTAATTGAGTGTGATTGAGTGTGAATCCTACATCCACAGTTGTTAATATAAATTAACTCATTGTTCAGACCATATTAATTTATTAAAATAATTTTATTTTCCGTTTTCATATCTTCAAAAAATATATCCATAATTGAGTGTAATTAAAAAAAGAAAATATATTCATTCTAATATTATATATAGGGATGGACAAAAATCTAATTATATTTTTTCAATTACTATTATAATAGATCACAACTTTATTCTAAAATATATAATATATAAATTTTGTAATAAATAAAATTTAACCTGTACTGATCTAGTGTATTTGAAGTTTGAACTCTCATAATTTAGATATCAAACTTAACCATGTATTTCAGTTAGTTAGCCAACTTTAATTGTGTTATCTGTATAATTTTCATGTTTATATATATTATGTCAAAAACTGTAAAATACTTAACCATATTGTTTTGATCTTATAATTAAACATATATCGATTTTAGTTGGCATGTTATTACTAGATTCATAACTCATTCTCTTATTAGAAGTTTAGAACAAAAATTTCTTATGCATACGTCAAATGGATTTAAAATAAAAAAAAAAAAGTTTAGTGGATCAAAAATTCAAGATCAGTTTTGAATATCCTTTTTAGTTTTGCTGGTGAATTCAAAGTACGTTGGCATACTAGACACGTGTTGGCCAAAAAAAAAAATATTTTATTTTATTGGTCAACCATTCTTTTCGGCACTAAACTCTCATTTGACCATTCTTGGTTGACGTTTTTTTTTTTAAGATTTAACTAAAGCCATAAATAAATTACTTGAGAAATAAAGGTAAAATGTTTTCCACAAAAAAAAAAGTATAAATTTTACACCTTGATTACTTTACTACTCCAAAAATTATATTTATTCCTACAAAAATGAATCACTTCATTGGTTTGATGGTGATCATTATTATGAATGCTTGGTTGAATGAAGCTTGCAAGTTAAATCAAATAGAAGTTATAAATAACCTCCCTCCTGGTAAAATTCTCAAAGTTCATTGTCGTAGCAAGAACCCAGACGCAGATCTCAGAGTTGTAGAGTTAAGAAACGCTACTGTTCCAAGGAGTTTTTTTTTCGAAGAAGCTATCGTCTATTATAAAAGGAGAGAAATTTTTTGTCTTTTATCGTATCAGGATACATTCGAAAACTATCAAGATATTCGAGTATATAGAGCAGCAGCTCGTTATCGATGTGGCCAGCTACGTCGATGGATTGCAAAAAAAGATGGGCTTTATTCTACCAGAAGTAATAATACACCACCGGGATTTGTACTTCCATGGTTGGTGAGGCTCCCTAATAACTCCTAAATAATAAAACATTATAAACCATCAATCGCTTCTTTTAAAAACTAACTAATATTAATGTAAGATATCTTTGTGTTTCATGTCGTATGAACTAAGTCATAAGACCTAGATCATCGTTCTAATTTTGTATCAGAGAATTGTAATAAAACTATGAGTTAATCTCATATCTAGGTCTCTATTTTAATGCTTTAAATAATAACATGATATTCATATCATTTGCAGTTTTTTAATAAAGAGACTTAGACCATCTTTATATTAACTATATGAGTAACCGCACGTATCTGGTTTAGCTTTTAAATTTATTTTATATAATAATTTTATAGTATACGATTATGTTTTATTTTAAGTATAGCCGAATGCATTATCGATAAAGTACAAATACAATTCGTAATTATCTAAAATAAATCTAACTATATTGGTGTCTTTGACAAACGAAAGTTTGTTGAATCCGAAGTTCTTCACCACAAAAGAGAATATTGCGGGAAAAAAATCGGGATATTGTAAATAAACGACACAATTTGATATTCCATTTTGGAATAAAAAAAAGGGAGACGAAACACTTTTTAATTTTAAAAAAGTTTTTCTTTCATGTACGTAATCTTTAAATTTAGAGTATTAATAACTGAATACGAAGAAAACTCAAAAAAGTAATTTGGTACAATATTATAATATGAAATTTTAAAATAAAGAACAATTATATATTATAAAATTTTAATAAATACAAAAAATGTTAAAATACTATAACCAAAAAATAAATATATTGATTCTTGTTATTGCAAGGGTTAATACATTTAAAGTAACCCACTTGTAGCAAACCATTTGAATTCTCTAAACAAACAATAGTGTGGCTGTTCGAAGATCAAGAAAATATTTCCCCTCTTCGTTAATACGTTTATGCATGTCTCTCTTCTTTTGGGATGTGTATCATCTTGCATCAATTGAGTAATACGTTGTAGAAAGCATATTGGAGGTTGTGTTCGAGAGAAACTCTTCTTGATATATGAACAAATAAAATTCTAACTTTCTTTGTTTGCAAAGAATTCGTTACCCAAGCTGAATAATCTTAATAAAGAAAAAATATTAAAGGAATCAAACTTGACGAAATTTAGAAAAAGAAATTTGTGAAGAAAGGACTCTATTTTAAATAATCTTGTTTTTCATATGGATGGATAAGATAATGACTGTTCAACTATTTGTTGTTGTTTCGCATTCACTATGGTCTTTGTTGCTGTATTTTTGAAGACTACTGTTTCTTAAGTCAAAAGATAAGTAGTTAAAAGCGAAAGTAGTTAATTCATGTGCAAAATAAAATTATATGTACTTATATCTACAAATGTCATTCTTAACATAACTAAATAAATATTGTCAAAATAGATCATTTTTTCTCGGCACTATTTTCAGTCATTAAACCATGTAATTACACCCACTATTTTACGTCTATGTCCAATGAACGAAACTTATTAAGCTGCGACATTGTAAGCTTATCTTATCCTGGGATGACTTGTTATTTTTCATATTGGTTCTTACAATCAAGTGGTGGTCGTAATTAAAATATCAAATTTTTGTGGAAAACTAAATTATATGTCATATTTTACTCTTCCAACCTAATGTTTAGGCATGGGCATTCGGTTTACTCGGTTTAATCGGTTCGGTTTTTTCGGTTTTTCGGGTTTTTCGGTTATCTAAAATTCTGCCGAATTGAACCGAATAAAAGTTCGGTTCGGTTCGGTTCGGATCTCAGTTTATTTGGTTCGGTTACTGGATTTAAAATCAGATCTGAAATAAGCCGAAATTATTTTTTTCTCGGTTAATTCGGTTAACCAAAAATTTTCTTAGCAAAATCAGCCTTTCCATGAGAAAATATCTGACCTAAAAATCCAGAAGAAGCCGAGTCAAACCATTCGAAAACAAAAAGGAGAAGAAAAGATAGGGGGATTCGAAGTGAGATTGAAAATAAAAAAAATTGAATAAACAGCTGTCAATGGAATTTTGAGTTAAATATAGGGTTTCTGTTTTATATAAAGATTGTGGTCTGTATAATAAATATTGGGCCAAATAAAAAAATATTGGGCTTATGGCCAACTCAAATTGATTATATATCCAATTGAGAATATTTTGATTATTGGGCCAACGACCATAGCCTAAATACAAATAAAAATCCAGATTTAAGCCCAAAAATATTGAAGTTAATTAGGGTTTTGTAATGTCAACGCGGCGGCTGAGTCTTCTTTTTCCTCTTACACACACAGAGATGCAGACGCGAAGAAGAAGATGGAGTGATGAGAACAAAACCGAATAACCGTTCGGTTTCAGCTCGCCGAACCGAACCGAACCGTTACCCGAATTCCCCAAATTATTTTGCCGATCGGTTCACTCCCCTTCATCATGTGTTTGCCGAAAACCGAAAATTTCGGTTTGTTCGGTTCAGTTTTCTTGGTTTTTGCCGAATGCCCAGGCCTACTAATGTTGATCAAGCAAGGGTCAACGCTTATTATTGAAATTATAATGCCTCAACTAGATACTATCCAGCGTTCTGCATGACTTGGGCTTGTATGCTACGAGAAGGATCTCTATATCGTGGCTCCTGTGAAACCCCTTTTCGAATAGACAAGACAATGAGCCTGTTGCATAAGCAATTTTGAGAAACCTAATAATTCGTCAACTTTTTTGTAAACACTTCCAACCAAACTTTGTCCACATGTTACATTCTGATTGTCATTCATAATCAATTCCAACAACAACCAGATATGATATATCATCAGATCATCACTATATGATTTTTTTTTCATCACTATATGTTAATGATTATATAAAAATAAAATCTCTATAAATTAATAATGTTAAACTCACAATTTGAATCTCGGAACCATTTGTTTTTTGAATGTTGGTATTCTTCAAGTATTTGGGACATCTTGCTCGACAAATTCTGCAGAATCGATACACAACTAGCTATGATGATCTCTTTTTTGCTGCTTTCCGGATCCACATATACATCCACTACAAGATTTATCCTTAGGTGTCTCTTCCAAACTTTAGCTCACTCTATTTGGCATTAACGGAACTGTCGAAGGCATGGTGACATCCCGACGCCTCTTGAGTGTGGATGTAGGATTCACACTCGATTATCTTTAAGTATTTCAGTGGAGAAAAACTCTTGTAAAATCAGGAAATGAATATGAGAATTTGAAAAGGAAATCAATCAAGAAAAGAAGTAAAAGAAATTTGACAAGAACGAAGTACAAAATGCCTTGCGAAAGTAGTAAAGAGAGAAAAATATATTGTATTGCTTCGAAGTAATGAGTAATGAGATTCGTCCTCCAAACACATGCGTTTGAGGTTGTTTTTATAAAGAAAACATGATCAATGCGGTCATTTACTGCTCATAATCGCATTGATCCGCATTAATCATGTAAGTTACAATTTGACCGAAACGGCTTGAATTCGAACTATCTTGGGCTTCGCGTGGATCTTCCGAACTCTTTCTTCTTGACTCCGAACTTCCGCGTCTTGACGCTACCGCGAGCCTCGAACAATATTCTCCTCGCTTCGGCCTTTCTCTATGCGAACTGTATGTTGAATAAGAGCGAACTCCATACTAGTAAAGATCGAACTCTTTTAGTAAACTGAATCGAACTCCCGACTGGTTAAGCTCGATTCTCATAATAAAATATCTTTAATTCTAAGAGAATTATTATGTAATAATGATGTGGACAGATCCAGACGGATCTTACTAAAGATGTGTGGGATCCGACCCCAACATTGAGAAGCTCATTAAACTCATAGATAGGCTGGTCCGTAATCGACTCTTCTTTTTTACGCAACAAGCTCTATGTTTAAGGATGGGTTGCAAATTTGATTTGGCTCGAGAAATTTGGCAAGAGTTCAAAGACTTCCAACCAAATTTTCGATTTTGATTCAACTATTTTCAGTGGTTCCTTATAAAAACTCTACTAAAAGCTGCATTCATTGTAAATAAAGTTTTTTCGCTGAGTAAATTTTGCATTTATTAAAAAAATATATATAAAATATATCACAATATTATATTAGTTTATAAAATTATTTATTTAATTAGGACTCCGGACCCCCGCGATGTTGCGGGAAAAAATATTTTAAAAATCGTTTAAGAAAAATAACAAACGAAAAGTAAATTGTAACAATTTTGATTTTTTTTAATAATAAATCAATATATATTTACAAAAATTATGATAAAGAAAACTCTCACAAGCATTTATTAAGTATACAAGCATTTATTAAGTATATTAGCATTAGAAATACAGTAATTTGTTATAACGGTTTGATACATAAGACAAAATATTCATTAGTTTGTCAAATAAATCAAATGCTACTATGTTAAATTAAACGGTAGCAACAATTCATTTAAATATATTTTAATAATAAAATATTTTTTAAAAAATATGACGACCTTTAACCGAGAGAAGCGACCTTAGATATCAAATATACCAAAAGTTGCAACGATCCATCAAATATACCACATGTTGTAATGGTTCATCAAATATGCTAAAGATTACAATGGTTCGTAAAACAAAACCAAAAATTACAATGATTCGTCAAATAAACTAAATATTGCAACAGTTCAATTAAACACTTACAATCTCATTTAAATACATTTTAATAATTAAAAATTAAAAATTAAAATAATAATTTAGAAAAAGTTACACCGACGCTAGATGATTAAATGTTATAACGATTTATAAAATAAACTTAAAGTTGTAATTTTTCATGAAATAAACTAAATTTTGTAATGTTTCAAATAAACGGTTGCAACCGTTTTACGAAAAGTTACGATAAAGAGATGCAACTGTAAAAAACATTTACTCGGATTGCAACTTTCTCAAAAAACATAACGTAAAATTAATTTTTTTAATTTAAAAAAATAAACGAAATGTTGCGATATACCAAAAGTTGGAACGGTTGGTCAAGTTCGTCAAATAAACTAAATATTACAATGGTTCGTAAAACAAAACCAAAAGTTGCAATGATTGGTCAAATAAACTAAATGTTTCAACGGTTCAATTAAACTATTACAATCTCATTAAATACATTTTGGTAATTAAAAATTAAAAATATTAATATATGAAAGTTATACCGAGAGACACGACGGAAGATTAGATGTTATAGCGATTTATAAAGTAAAGCAACGGTTGCAATTGTTCGTGAAATAAACTAAAATATATAAATCAAATGTTGCAATCGTTCGTGAAATAAACTAAATATATAAATCAAAGGTTGCAATTGTTTATGATATAAACTAAATATATAAATTAAATGTTGCAATTGTTCGTGTAAACTAAATATTACAATAATTACAATAAGAGGTTCCAACTATTTATGAAGAGTTATAATTAAAAGTTGCGCTTGCAGAAGACGTTCTGATTGTAATTTTAAAAAAAAAGCCATAACCGTAAAATATATATTTTAGTTTTAAAAAAATTTAACGAAAAATTAAGATAAAAGATACAACCATTCAGATGTGAAAAAATCATTTATTGAGATTGCTATTATATATAGATTAGAAATAATAATATATCTGAACATTTAATATATCCAATACTAATCTATAGTAAAAGTGTAAATTGTTTTGGTGTACATGTTTTCATTATTCTAATCGCATTGAAAGAATCATTAAAACCAATCAACGTCAACCTAACTGTGGTAGGAAATTTAAAATGTTATTGAAAGCTGTGCCTGAGTCTAGGAGGCTCCATTTTTTCTGGATAGCACTCAGGCCTATAATTAAAGTTTTTAATACGATGGCTAAACCTTGTACTATGATTTTGTAATCTTTAATTTCCTCAGACGTCACACCTAACGTCTTTATCAACATAAATGAGCAATATTGGTAGCAAATAAAGTAAATTGTTTCTTTTTTTCGTAAGTATTTTTTTTCTCTGCCTGATTTTAAAAAAGAAAAAGATCTCAATGCCTAAAAATGGGTAAAACATCATTTAATGTTGATTGTACTTTATATTTCAAAATGGTATGAAATTATCAAAAGTATATGAAATCTTTTTTTTTTTTTTTGAGCAAAAGTATATGAAATCTTTGTTTCGATTCACATAGTAAAATTCGCTTTACCGGCACTAATTGGTTATTTTTTAAAAGTTTGAAGTGTATACAAATGTTGAATGAGTTAAATTCTTAATCTACTTTTCATGGGTCTTTTTACATCACTTTAAGTTTTCAGGGACTGCGGTAAAACCGTAAGATTAGTTAATTTTATGTACTTTACCTATATTTTTTTGTTTTTTAAGCAAATGTATTTTAGCTAGATAAGATATTGAAATCTTATTAAAATATAGAGAAATTGTTAAAATGTCCCTTTTTCAATACTCCTTTTCAAAAATGCCTCCTTTGAGAGTCAATTTTTAAGTTTGCCCTCTTTTAATTTTTAATGACCATTTTACCTTATTTGAAACAAAATTAGGTCCACAAAATACAAAATATTTTTTGGCGGGAAAAGTGATCCCGCAAATTTTTGGCGGGAAACGTAATCCCGCAATTTTCCCGCCAAAATTTTTTTTTTTCGGGAAAAGTGATTCCGCAATTTTTTGGCGAGAAAAATTTACAAGGTATTTTAAAGATTTTACAGAGTATTTACAAGTGTTTTGTAAGGTTTTATAATGTATTTTAAAAGGTTTTACAAGGTACATATAAGGTTTTATAAGGTATTTATAACTTGTATAGGGTTTCATAAGGTATTATAAGATTTTACAAGCTATTTTATAAGGTTTTACCAATGTATTTTAAAAAGCTTTTACAAGGTACTTATAAGATTTTATAAGGTATTTATAACTTGTATAGGGTTTTATAAGGTATTATAAGATTTTACAAGCTATTTTATAAGGTTTTAGCAATGTATTTTAAAAAGTTTTACAAGGTACTTATAAGATTTTATAAGGTATTTATAACTTGTAAAACCTTATAAAAAACTTGTAAAACCTTATAAAATAGCTTGTAAAATCTTATAATATCTTATAAATACCTTATAAATACGTTGTAAAACCTTTTAAAATACATTGTAAAACCTTATAAATACCCTATAAAAATAAAACCTTTAAAATACCTTGTAAATTTTTCCCGCCAAAAATTTAACGCCAAAAAAATTGCGGAATCACTTTTCCCGCAAAAAAAAATTTTTGGCGGGAAAAAATTTTACCGGAATATTTTACAAGGTATTTTAAAAGTTTTACAAGTTTTTACAAAATCAAATTTGTAATTTTGATGTTTGCACATTCTCGTGTGTTCCTTATATATTTGTGATATCTTTTATTAATAGAAGGGTAATTTAGTCATTTTGTACATAAAAAGGGGTATTTTTAAAAATTGACAGCCAAAGGGGATATTTTTGAAAATGAGTATTGAAAAAGGAACATTTTTGTGAGTCTCCCAAAAATATATAAAACCTTATAAATTAATGGATTGCAACTTATATAATATACCCATCTTGAGGGTATTTTAATTAGGTTTTTTTTTAGTATTTTAATTAGTTGATCACATGTGTAGGCTGAATCATTAGTTATAATTTACGACAAAGGTTATTTTTTTTTCCTTCAACCATACCACTGCCTGTATGGCCATCGAGATCTGCACAGAGCCCAGCGATCTTAACCGACTATTTTGGAACGCCATAAAAGATATTGGGTCTACTTGAGTCGCTAGGTACAGTACATTGAATAATTTATCTTTTATGCAACCATAATTTATGGCATTGTTGAATATATCTTTTATCTTGGGGAATATTGTTGATTTTGCTATTTTTCATAAAATTTTTTTGAAATTGCCATTTTTACTAAAATTTTACGGATATGCCATTTTCTAACACTTAAAAATATACGTATTTCGGATTTTTTTTGGTAAAAATACGTAGTTTATACAAAATACTAAACCCTAAGAACAACCACAACCGACTAAACCCGAACATAACGAATAAAATGCATGTTAAATCATATTTTCGTAGCCTGAAAAAAGGCAAAATCTATAAACTATTCAAAAAAGGGCAAAATCCACAAATGTCATCCCAAAAAATTAATCCATAATTGATTCTTTATCTTGTATGAATGATAATATTTTGAGCGAGTTTTGTGAAACTTAGGTAAAAAGTGTATTTTAGAGTTGAATATAGCGGTTTATTATACTGCTTATTAATTAGCTATATTTCACTACTTAAGTCTTGTATATAAACCATTCGTAAATCACATTTTTTTTATTAATGAAGCTGAAAAAAATATTATCAAAAAAAAAATTTTATAGACAATTATAGCACACACTTCATAGTTATTCAAAAAAATCAACATTATTGAGTTTACACAATAACTATTTTACCCTTATCTAATTATGTAAAATAATAAAACTAATTATAATTTGAAATCATGATTATAATACGATTGTGTGAAACGTCAATCAAATGTTTGTATTAGTCTTTTTAATATTAAATTTGTGCTATTTTTTCAACTTTGGAGACTGTGCTAAATTTGGTAACAAAACTTAATTTTTTGCTATTTGTGAGAATTGCCCAAAAATTTCATAGTTTATTCTAAAATGTTATTAGAGCTCAACTAAAAATTTCTGCCATAAAATACATCATTTCCATTTAATATAATTTCAATGATAATTTTCTTTTCGAAATTATTTAATTAGTTTCAGTATTAAATAGAATATATGTGCTACTTAATCAAAATTTATTAGTATTAAAATATATCTTAAATTTATAAGGTTATGGTTTTTAAAAGGAAATAAATTTCCTGACTTCTTATTGTGTGTTGCTTAATAAATGAGAATATGGGTACATAAATGGTTTGAGGAATATAAGAAGCTGAATTGAAGATTCATCTGAAATTCACCATATACAAATATACAACAAAAGTTGTGGTAATATTTTCAATTATGTGTGTTTCAAACATAGAATAAAAACCCACCCTACAAGGCCACAATAACCGAGATTAAAAACTACCACTAGATACGGCTACGTTACCTTGTAATGGCATGTTTATGATATTCGAAGCACATAGTTAGAAGTATACGGACAGCAGTAAAATGAGGTAGTTGATTGTTTCGTCACTCCTATTTATTACTCATGAATGTGGGTAGATACTCCATAAATATAGCATTATCTAAACATACTGTTTCTTTGGTAATAATTCAAAGAACCACGACAAAAAATAGGTGCGGCTTCATTTTCATTTTTTTTTCTTTTGGTACTGAATTATGTTTGCTTACATACATATATGTATATATCTAAATAATGAGCATTTGTCAACGTTTATGTCCCCTAGAGAAAAGAATAATTTTCAGAACAAAAACAAAGTACTTAATTTCTGATTTCTGTTGAGTACTTGAGTACTGTAATATTCATAGAACAAGAAAATTTAAGCCCACAAAGTATACGTAGTTTAAGTGTTTGAATTCAAGTTTCAAGTGTAATAAGTGCGTGCCAATTATATCATTTTCTCGGATTTAAGAATTTGTTCTGATATTTTTTCTTCACTTCTGAAACTGAAAGCAATTAAAAAATAAAATAAAAATATCTTATACAACGCGGAGCAAGAATAATTAATACGTTTGGTCATCACTCTCTCGATTCACACTCAATTTTCTATATATGTAAACCAAGCCAGCTAGAACCAAATGTCACGGACACAACTTAAAATAGGACCAAAGAGTAAACACTTAAACAAGACTTTTTTTGTCCTCTTCTTTCTACTCTTAGGTTATATCCAATGAAGAACTTAAATATGGTTTTCTTCAAGATCTTCTTCATCTCTTTAATGGTAGGATTAGCCATGAAAGGATCTTGGATCAACTTAGAAGATCTCCAAAACTTCTTCCTCCACCATATACAAAACAACCTCCAAACCATAAGCCTTCTCTCGTTTCTTGTCGGTTTTGTGTGGATCCTCTACATGTTAACCCGTCCTAAACCCGTTTACCTTGTTGACTTCTCCTGCTACCTCCCACCGTCGCATCTCAAAGTTAGTATCCAAACTCTAATGGGACACGCAAGACGTGCAAGAGAAGCAGGCATGTGTTGGAAGAACAAAGAGAGCGACCATTTAGTTGACTTCCAAGAGAAGATTCTTGAACGTTCTGGTCTTGGTCAAGAAACATACATCCCCGAGGGTCTTCAGTGCTTCCCACTTCAGCAAGACATGGGGGCTTCACGTAAAGAGACTGAAGAAGTAATATTCGGAGCTCTTGATAATCTTTTTCGCAACACCGGTGTAAAACCTGATGATATCGGTATCTTGGTGGTGAATTCTAGCACGTTTAATCCAACTCCATCACTCGCTTCCATGATTGTGAACAAGTACAAACTCAGAGACAACATCAAGAGTTTGAATCTTGGAGGAATGGGTTGCAGTGCTGGAGTTATAGCTGTTGATGTCGCTAAGGGATTACTACAAGTTCATAGGAACACTTATGCTATTGTAGTTAGCACAGAAAACATCACTCAAAACTTGTACTTGGGGAAAAACAAATCAATGCTAGTCACAAACTGTTTGTTCCGGGTTGGTGGTGCTGCGGTTCTGCTTTCAAACAGATCTAGAGACCGTAAACGTGCAAAATACGAGCTTGTTCACACGGTGCGGATCCATACCGGATCAGATGATAGGTCTTTCGAGTGTGCAACACAAGAAGAAGATGAAGATGGTATAATTGGAGTTACCTTGACAAAGAATCTACCTATGGTGGCTGCAAGGACTCTTAAGATCAATATTGCAACTTTGGGTCCTCTTGTTCTTCCACTGAAAGAGAAGCTTGCCTTCTTCATTACTTTTGTCAAGAAGAAGTATTTCAAGCCAGAGTTAAGGAACTATACACCAGATTTCAAACTTGCCTTTGAGCATTTCTGTATCCACGCTGGTGGAAGAGCTCTAATAGATGAGCTAGAGAAGAATCTTAAGCTTTCTCCGTTACACGTAGAGGCGTCAAGAATGACACTACACAGGTTTGGTAACACTTCTTCTAGCTCAATATGGTACGAGTTGGCTTATACAGAAGCTAAAGGAAGGATGAAGGAAGGAGATAGAATTTGGCAGATTGCTTTGGGGTCAGGTTTTAAGTGTAACAGTTCTGTCTGGGTGGCTCTACGCAACGTTAAGCCTTCAGCTAACAGTCCATGGGAAGACTGTATGGATAGATATCCGGTTGAGATTGATATTTAATTTTATGGTTAAGAGTCCAAACTATCTTATCTTGTTTATTTTGATTGACATTTTATCCTATGTTTGTTCTTTAAAGAGTTTGCATTGAATATTTGTTGTTGTCTATTTGGTAGATTTGTTTTTGGTACTTGTTTTAAGTAAGAAGTGATGGATGATACTGAATTTTCTTTACATAAGAGTCATTTCAAGAGAACAGAGAATTGGTCACTGAATGTTTTTGGCTCTAACCACAAATTTTGTCAGTGGTAATATGTGGCCAAACTGTTTGCAAAGCGATCACGGATTAAATCGATAGATGTAAAACTGATATACTGTATTTACAAAAATTAATTTTATGGTTGAGATTGATATTTAATTTTATGGTTAAGCCCTTATGGCTAATAGTTAAGGTTGAGCTTGATATTAAATTTTATGGTTAGGCCCTTATGGCTAATTAATTACTCCCTCCGTTTCGTTTTAGTTGTCGTTTAAAGTTTTTTCACACAAATTAAGAAAAACATTAAATTTTCTGTTTTATCCTTTATTAATATATTTTATAAAAAATTTCATTGACCACAACATTAAAATAATAGGGATAATACTGGAATTTTTACAAAATATTTGCTTGAAAATCTAAAACGACAACTAAAACGAAACAAAAATTTAAGTCCTAAAACGACAACTAAAACAAAACGGAGGGAATAATTAATAGTCTAAAGTATCTTATCTTGTTTAATTTTGTTGACATATCTTATGTTTTTGTTTTATATGAACATTTTAGTCTTATGTTTGTTCTTTAAAGAGTTTGCATTGAATGTGTGTTGCTATCTTTGATACCTTTGTTTGGGTACTTCTTTAAGTAATAAGACTTGATGGAGGATACTGAATTTTCTTTAGATAATCGTCATTTCAAGAAAACAAAGAATTGGCCGCGGAATGTTTTTTGCTCTAACCCTTATGTGGCTAAATTTAGTTTGGTCATAGATGGCCACAAATTTTGTCAATGTTAGTATATGGCTAAACTGGTTTGGTTGCAAAGCGGCCACGGATTATATCCATAGATTTAACACTGATATAGCTAGTAGCCCAGTTTCTAAGGATGGCAAGAAATATCAGTGGCTAAATGGCTATTGACAGAGTGGCAGTCACGATGGAAACAACAGTGACAAGTGGTTTGAGAAACTGTCACAAAAAATGCCTTAGGATATGGCGATGGTAACATATTAATACTTACGTACCAGTACACCGAATGGCCAACGCCCCATCAATAAATAAATGTTATAGACTAACCACGGCACACTACACGCATACACAATACATATAGAGCCATGTTATTTTTATTTTTATATAATTATCTAATAATATTAATAATTTGGGTTATGTAATAATAATCTCAATGAATAATTTGGTCTTCAAAATTAAATAGAACGTTTAATAAATAAATAAATAAGCCTTTGCCATCTATTCGTATTCTCTTATGGTGTTGTAAGTTTCAATTGGAAAAGTCATATACATTACTATCGAAAGGTTATTGACAATTTAAGTGAAATTTTGTGCATTGATTTATTAAATGTAGCTTTGAAAATAAATTCATTTGTTTTTTTTTTTTGCTTTTTTTTATAACAAATAAAATCATTTGTTAGTATTATCAAGATAATGAATCATTCATTTAGAAGAAAAAAAATATATATGAATACTTCTTCACAGTATAAGCTATGTTGCATGGAAACTCTCTTAAAGGTCCGTTTCCCGTTTCCAAAACGTTTCGGAATCAGAAACTCTTCGGAAGCACCAAAAACGTCACGGAAACGCGTTTCCTAAAATTTATGTTTGGAAACACGATGGAAACTCACGTTTCTAAAATGGAAACGCGACAAATCGTTTTTATTGACTTTGGAAACTTAATAAATAAAGATTGGAAATATTAAGATTTATAATACATATAACTAATTTTGGAAACTCTGAGTTTTAAGATCATTCTCTCGACAAACCAGATTTGGAGACATCTTTATATGATCTTTGGTGAAACTAATGAAAATAGAATGAAAATAGGTATAAATTAAATATTTGAACTTGAACTTTTTAATCTTTATCTTTTAGTATTTTAGGTTAACCTATTTCATATTGATATTTTGGACTTGTATTGTTTAAACCATTTTATCTATAATATAGTTTTATGTTAGTGTTATATATGTGTGTGTATGTGTGTACGTTTCCAAAACGTTTCCAATCCTTAATTTTAGAAAAAATCGTTTTTCGTTTCCGAAACGTTTCGCTTCCGCGTTTCCGTTTCCGTTTCCATGCAACATAGAGTATAAGAATCTACCACTCATTTTTTCTTCCAACCATTGAAGCCGATATCCATTCTCCAACAATATAGTGGTCCTCTTTAAGCATACTACGAGTGTTCTTGGTGACATGATTTATGAATAACCTTTTCACCATTATTAATATGTTGGGTATTTGATATATATGTTTTTAATTTATTGTTGGTAACCTGCATACTACAAGTCGGTACGAAATGTATTCTTCTCGAAATGGCATTACAAGTGCAAATCTTCAGTCGAAAAGTGCTTCCAAAAAAACTAGGACTCTTATAACCTAAAAGGAAAGATAAGTAGAATTCCACATCAATTAGGAGCATAAATAGAACATATGATTCTGATTTAGAAATAGTGTATTTCTAAATTTTAAAAGACTAACAGGGTCAATTAAAACTATAAGTTCAAATGAGAGAAAATCATTAGGATTTATTTGCATACAACATGGATTGTACCGAGGGTTGAGTGGACTATAAACCTAGGTTGATTATGATTGTTCTCAGTTGAGTATGGTTCACAGCAGGAGTGGACCAAAACAAATATGTGAAGGTCCGGCTTGGTTGCTTGAGATTGATGGATGACTTCAGCAGATCAAGTATGTCTCTATGCGCAACTGCGGCCGAATCCTTCTAATTATAAAAATCATTGTATTTGATAGATCTTTGGTTACGTAAATTAAAGTTGAAGCCATTGTCTCCCACCTGTGATGTCCACAATCTCTAACCCTACCGTTACTCACATGATGGTCGTTACTCGTCGTCGTCCAAGTCTACTTGCGCCGGCCTTATTAATGAGTCTACCATTGTTGTGGGATCCACTACCAAAGGAAAGGTCTTCGATTGACTAGTATCTCGATTATTTTTCATCGTTCCATGTTCATAATTCCATTTATTTTCTATATAAAGCTCCCTCTAAATCTAAACAGATGCAAACAAGATCAACAAAAGAACAAAAAAATGACTTGTCACAAAATCTTCCTTGTAATCTCTCTAATGCTCGCCATCTCATTGGTTAATGCAGTAGACTTCTCAGTCGTCGACACCACCGGCGACTCTCCTGGAGGAAGGAAATTCCGGGAAGAGATTGGCGGCGCCAGTTATGGCGAACAAACACTGAGATCTGCAACGGACTTCGTGTGGGGTTTGTTGCAACAAACTAACCCTTCAGACAGAAGGGACATTAAAATGATCACACTGTTCATGGAGAACGGTAACGGCGTGGCCTACAACTCGAACTTGGGAAACGAGATACATTTCAACGCGGGATATCTCGCGGGTGTATCGGGAGATGTAAAGAGGGAATTTACCGGTGTTGTTTATCACGAGGTGGTCCATTCTTGGCAATGGGACGGTCCGGGTGGGCTTATCGAAGGGATAGCGTATTACGTGAGGCTTAAAGCAGGTTACGCTCCAAGTCATTGGGTCGGGCCTGGTCGTGGTGATAGATGGGACCAAGGTTATGATTTTACGGCGAGGTTTTTGGATTATTGTAACGATTTGAGGAATGGATTTGTGGCCGAGCTGAACAAGAAGATGAGAAATGGTTATAGTGAATGATTTGCTTGGAAAGGACGTGAATCAGCTCTGGAGAGAGTACAAGGCCAAGTATGGTCAATGATTATAAACTAGTATGTAATAATAATCTCAATGGATAATTTGGTCACCCAATATAGTGGTGAGTGTTTATATGGCAAGTGAAAAGAAACAAATAACTAGTGGAAGACAAAATACTCGAGAAATATTTTACTTAGCTAATTTGGCGATGTGTATTTAATCTGTGATGTGTAAGCGATGATCTACCAAGTTAACGTCACCGCATTAAATGCTTATGCACAAGTTAATGTCACAATGTCTTCAGTAGAACACAACACCGATGCATGTTATGAAACTCCCTTATTTATTTGTTCATTGTTACGCGAATTAGTTTGCTCTCTTATTGATCCTCAAAATCACACAAGTACGTATTCGGAGTCTTAAGGGAGAAAGAAGAATCTCTTATTTAATGACGAGCCGACGATTACAAAAATAGACGAGCTGAGAACTTAGTATACGAGCTGAGCCGCAAAGTGCTCTGACGGTTGTACGAAATTCTCTGTGAAAGCGGTTATTTCGGGATCCCCCTATAATCGTTCCTTTTTTGCTATTTATAGGGTACAAAAGTAGGGTACCCTGTACGTGCGAAACGTCCCTTTTACCCTTTGGTCGGTGGGAAGGTGTGGCCTGGGCTTTTCTCGGGCTTCTGCTGGATTTCAAGATATTTAGGTTTGCTGGGCCGTAGAGAATCGTGGGCCCGCTAAGGGGTTTTGAGCCCAAGCCTAAAACCCACCATCAACAGTAGCCCCCCAACCCTAGTGCGTAGTGGTGACGCGGCTAGGGTTGCAATCATTTCGCCGTTCTCGTTTCAACTTCCTTTGCGCATTCCCGAGGCGCGTGTGTGAGACGCTCTTTCTGGTTCCCCCATTGCCGCTTTCGAGGCATCGGGAACCGGATCGTTCGCGTGTAATGGCGGCGAAGACGTGATGATTACATCGCTATTCGAGGTAATGATGACGCGGGTTTCTTCGACCGAATCCCTCTATAAATATTCTGCCCCCTTCTCATTTCTCTCATTCTTCCTCCGTACCAGCAGAAGGTATTTTTCTCTGTTCTCTCTCTTCTTTTCTTCTGTTCGTCGCTTTCTTTTTCCGATAATGTCTTCCAGCTCCGGTTCCCGGGGTTCCTTCTCCGATCACTGTCAGTCTCGTACTACCGAGGACTCCGCTGTCCAATCCGTTGATCGCTTTCTGAACGAGTCGCCTGATAGTCGCCGGGGTCGTAGATCTAGGTCTTCCAGTACGTCGGCGTCGTCTGTTGTGAGGAGTTTGGCAGATGCCGCGGAGTTGCAACGTCGCGAGCTCTTATGCCGAACAGGAGCTGCCGGGCCAAGCGCCGCTGCCAGACCTGTTACGACAATGTATCTTCGTGATGAGGATAGCAACGCGGCGTTTTCGGACGAGGACGACGTCCCGCTAATTAGATGAAAAACTGCTTTGGCTAGAACGGGCCCATCTGGCGGTGCGGCGTCTATGATTCCAAGTCGTCTGGATGACGTTCCTGCTCAACCAAGGGGTCCGGCGCCTGGTGTTGCGGATCATCTTCGCTCGTCGTCTTCGACGGATGAATCGATCGAGCTTTCGCTACGCTTCTGTGACGCCCAGGCTAATCTCGTCAAACTGGTTCCAAGTGCTTCGGATCGACCTTGGATGGCTCTGCCGGGTTATCTCTGCGTTTATGAGAAGCATATCACCGATTGTGGGCTGACCTTCCCGATTCCCGCCTTCCTCTTGCAGTACGCTTCGCGGCGACCGATGGCTTTTGCGCAACTATCCCCTGCTGCAATTCGAAATGCCTACGGTCTGATCCGTCTAGCGGAGAGGTGCGGCGTCGAGCCTCGTTGTTCCCTGTACGAGGAGTTGACGACGAAGAAGAATTTTGGGAAATCCAAGCCAGGCCTGGTGTATACCCAGTCTTCGCTGACCCCAAAGTTGGTTGTCGGTGCGAAGAACAAGACCAACGATTGGCTTCGTTGGTACTTCTTTGTTAAAGTTAACAACGAGTCCTCCGGGGACGTAGTGGTTACGAATTACCATGGGTGGACTGTTTCAACCGGTAGTTTGCTTATCTCTCCGAGATCGATCCCTTCTTATCTGATAGTTTTATTTGACTTGTTTCTCTTGTTTCTTTCTTTTTGCAGTTCGTTGTCCCAAGATCTTCGATCCGTACCCCGAGAAGCTTCACGACGACGTTCAAAAGATTCTAGCTTTGTATCCGTATACTTGGTCAGGTGAAGAAGATCCGGTCCGCCGTCCTTCATTGAAATCGAAAGGAACGAGCCGCAAGAAGGTTCCTTTGAAGTCAAAGAGAATCTCAAAGACTCCAGGTTGGTTTCGGCACTATTCTCTAGCCCCTATTTTGTCTTTTCTTCGGGAGTCGGAGCGTACTCATACATTTTTTTTTAGCGCCTCTTACTATCATAGGTAAGCTAAACGTTGAAGCGGTGGGCAACTATTCGTCGCGGTACAAGAAGAAATCGTTGGTGACGCCGACGAAGAAGATGACTCGGGAGAAGGAAGAGGCCACGGCTTTGGCCAAGCGTTTGTCTCTCGAGGAGTATGAGACGAAGGAAGTAGAGGGACGAGCTGAAGCTCGTCAAAGGAAGGAGTCCGGAGATGATCGTCGTGACCGACGTAGTCGTGACTCTAAGGAGAATAGGGAAAGAGAGGTGGCCGACGCGAGGTCAGCTAATCTGCCTGTTACCGAGACTTCTCGGGATATACCTTCAGGTGGCAGGGAGGTCGTCCTGTACGACGATTCTCAGGCTGAGCCTACCCGGAAATGGGCTGCGGATGAGTCCGAAACGACGTGCTCGGACCCGGCCAAGAAGCAGAGGACGGCCTGGGCCCCGGACTACCGCTGGCAGTATGATTATGGCGGGCGCGATGTCCATATTTCGACCGACTCTACGTCCTGTGCGGAGCTGTTCCGCAAGATCCATGTCGGTCCGTCTCCTTTTTTTGAACTCTAAGATATGTACGAGAGGACGGCGTTTACTGACGCCGCGAAGAAGACCGTTGCGGTAATGTCTTAGGAATTTTTTGCTTTACTCTGTTATTAAGTGTTTCGCTTCCTGACCGAGCCCTGACTTCTGTAGGCCGTTACCGCGATTGACTGGATGGCGTACATGTACGAGCGTCGCCTTCGCGTTATTGCTGAACAGAACACGGCTTCGAAGGAGTACCAGAGAGCCTTGGCGGCCGAGACGAAAAGGGCCGATCAGGCATCGAAGGGCCTGGAGAGTGCTATCTCCGAGGTGCAGCTTCTTCGCGAGGAGGTCGCCAGATTGAAGGAAGAACGAGATAATGCTCTCTTAGAACGAGAGCGCTGTCTCAAAGAGTTGTCAAAGTCCCGAGTCGACTTCAAGCATTATGCTGAGCAGTCGCAGGCCGAGGAAGCAAGGCTTCGGGAGCGGCGTACCGAATATGCTCGCATCCACATAACCAAGGCTCTCAAGGAGGCTGCTGACCAGTTCCAGCAACGTCTTGACGGGATCCAGAGGCACTTCACCACTAGGGACGCGGCGCATCCCAAATTTCTTGATTACAATCAAGCTACCGGGAGCGTGAATCTGCTGAAGACGCTGGCTGAGTCTGGGGAGATCGTCCTAAACTTCAAGGACGTAATCGAGAGACTCGAGCCCGATGTGGAGGATCTTAAGAATGAGGTGAACGCGTTCGAATTTGCCGACCTTGAAGAAGGTTGGGCTGATGTTCGGACTTTCTTCAAGGATCATCTTGTCGTCGAAGAATTTACTCCCTCCGTTATTAATGCTGATAAAGGGATTGCTGTTGATGCGGACGCCGTAGATCAAGTCATTGCGGATCCGGTTGCTGGCGACGGAAGTGTCCAGGTCGAAGATCTTCCTCAAGATGAGGCCGCGTCTTGAGACTTATGTTGTTGTTTTGGTTTTTAAGTTATCTGCCGCGTAGTCGGCCTTTTGTAAGACTCTTCGCCACTTTTGTTGGCTTTTTATCAAATATTTTAATGTTTTATTATTGTGCGTATACTGTTGAGGTCGGTCTTTATGTGCTTCAACCTTTGGGTCGGGCCCAAGACACTCGGTGATACGACCTTCGAGGACGTACCGCGCAAGTTATTGAGGACGACCTCAATAACTTGGTCGATAATCGTGTTTGGGACGGGTCCAAAACACTCGGTAGTACGACCTTCGAGGTCGTACTGCACAAGTTATTGAGGGAGACCTCAATAACTTGGCCGATAATCGTGTTTGGGTCGGGCCCAAAACATTTATAGGTGCGACCTCCGGGGTCGGCTTATCCTGTTCGAATGATTAAAACGGGCG
Organism: Arabidopsis lyrata subsp. lyrata; assembly: GCF_000004255.2. Lineage (NCBI taxonomy): Eukaryota > Viridiplantae > Streptophyta > Magnoliopsida > Brassicales > Brassicaceae > Arabidopsis > Arabidopsis lyrata. The sequence goes on from NW_003302553.1 coordinate 19,715,493, forward strand.
TGACTGCGAGTTCAACCTTGGCTTACGCGATCAGTCGTTTTGATTATGCGAGTACGGAACTCGGCTTTCGTTCGATTAGACACCGGGCCAGGGTGCTAATGTATTTCGTTTCGTTTGTCTTTAGAAAGATAGATTTTATTAATATTTGCAGCTGTGCCTCGTAAACGAGGCTGCCTACGTACCCTCTGATCGGAGGGATCAAGCCGCTCGTAGTTCACATTACATAGTGAGGCGTCGGTAAGGCCGAGCTCTTTTTTTTTTTTTTTTTTTTGGTAATAGTATCGCTTCAGGTGCATCGAATTCCATGTGCGGGGGACTTCGACGCCGGACATTGTGAGGAGCTCATAGTCTCCGGGTCGGACGATCTTCGATATCTGATAGGGACCTTCCCAATTTGCGCCGAGCTTCCCGGCGTTGAGTTTGGCCGTGTTTTCGAACACTTTTCTGAGGATAAGGTCGCCTTCGACAAAATTCCGATTATGGACTTTCTTGTTGTAGTACTTTGCAGCGGCGAGCTGATAATTCTGGATTCGACATAGTGCGGCGTTGCGGTTTTCTTCTAGATCGTCGAGGCTGTGTCTCATCATCTCGTCGTTGAGGTTGTTATCCTGTACCATTATGGAGCGACGGAGGCTCGCACATCCTACCTCGGCTGGGGCCATTGCTTCCATTCCATAAGCTAAGGAGAAAGGCATATATTCGGTAGCGCTGCGCGGGGTCGTTCGATAAGACCACAGGACACCGTAGAACTCGTGTGCCCAGACTCCTTTCTTGGCTTCGAGTCGTTTCTTGAGTCCTGCTAGTATTGTCTTGTTTGTTGCTTCAGCCTGGCCGTTGCCTTGGGGGTAACGCGGTGTTGACTTGTTCAGACGGATTTTCCAGCTAGCACAGAAATCTTCGAACTGCAGTGAAATAAACTGCGAGCCGTTGTCCATGATTATTTCGTACGGTAGGCCGTGCCGACAGAAGATGTATTTCCAAACGAAGTTCTGTACGTCTTTGGCTTTGATCATTGCATAGGATTCAGCTTCGACCCACTTGGTGAAGTAGTCAGTCATGACGAGGATGAAACGTTTTTGCCGCGAAGCTGGAAGTGGACCGACGATGTCCATGGCCCACCGCATGAAATGATATGGTGCAGCTCCAGCTTTCATTAGTTCGGTTGGCTGGTGGATGACGGGGGCGTGCCGTTTGCATTGCTCGTACTTGAGTATGTAGTTTTTACAATCCGAGATCATCGTCGGCCAGTAGTAGCCGAGCTTTCTGATTTTGACTGCGAGAGATCGTCCTCCTGAATGGTTTCCACCTGCTCCCTCGTGTGTCTCCTTCATGACTTCTGCCGCGTCTGCCTTATGGAGGCAGCTGAGTACTGCCCCGGAGGCATTGTACCGAAGTAAGTGTTCGTGGTACAGCGTATATCTTGACGCTTTGGCGCGTAACCGCCGGGCTTCCCATTTATCCACCGAAACCGTCCCATTTGATAGGAAGTCGTGTATTTCGAGGCGCCAATCGTCGGGATTGCTTATCGGATATGGTGCGGCACGGCTGCACACAAAATTGACGGACTCGACTCCTTCGATGCTGGGGTGGTCGATGCTTTCGACTGGTATCATGCGGCGAAGGTCCGGGTTGGACGTCGAGGCTAGCGCTGCTAGCGCATCTGCTGGAGCGTTATCTCCTCGTGGTATCTTGCTTAACTCAAACTCCGTGAATTGTTTAGACAGGAGTTGGACGACCTTGAGGTAGGCGTCCATTCTATCGTTTCTGGCTTCGTAGTCACTGATGTATTGGCTTGCTACGAGCTATGAATCGATCATGGCTCGGAGCCATCAGATGTTCATTCCAATCGCGAGTCGGAGTCCAGCGATGAGTGCCTCGTACTCGGCGACATTGTTTGTGGCCGTGAAACGTAATCTGAAGGATTGTTCTAACATTTCTCCGGTTGGAGAAACGAGCCTGATGACGACACCTGACCCATGTGAAGAGGACGATCCGTCAGAATAGAGGGTCCAAGTTCCATTCGTCTGACCGGTGTTTGGCGAGGTGTCATTCGAATCCGCTGTTAGTGACGGTAGTTCGACGATGAAGTCGGCGAGAACCTGGGATTTCATGGCTGACTGAGCCCGGAAGTCGATGTCGTATTCGCTGAGCTCGACGGCCCACTTGGTCTTTCTTCCTGATAGGCTAGGACTGTGCAATGCGGCTTTAATGGGCTGGTTCGTGAGAACTGCTACGGTATGGGACTGGAAATAGGGACGCAGCTTCCTCGCCGACGTAACGACTGCTAGCGCGGCCTTTTCCATTGTAGGATAGCGGACCTCGGCCTCGATTAGCGATTTACTTACGTAGAAGATTGGCCTCTGTTCGCCGCGGTCGTCTCGTACTAATACCCCACTGACGGCCCAACTGGATACAGCTATGTATAAGAATAAAGTTTCGCCGTTTTCAGGTTTTGCGAGTACTGGTGGTGTCGTCAGATACGTCTTAAGCTCGGCGAATGCCTTTTCACTTACGTCGTCCCAGGTAAACTTGTCTCTCCGCTTTAGGAGGTTTTAGAACGGTAAATACTTATCCGTCGACCTCGAGATGAATCGGTTGAGGGCCGCGATCCGGCCTGTCAGCCGTTGTACTTCCTTGGCGTTTCTGGGAGAGGGTAACTCCAGTATAGCGCGAATTTACTTCGGGTTGGCTTCTATACCTCTCTTGGTGACGACGTAACCCAGGAACTCACCGGAAGTTACCGCAAACGTACATTTGGCTGGGTTCAACTTCATTTGGTATTTGTTTAGCACGTCGAAGCATTGTCGGAGGTTCTGAACGTGGTCGTCTCCTTTAAGAGACTTTACGAGCATGTCGTCAATGTAGACTTCGACAGTTCGACCGAGCTGTTCGGCGAACATTTTATTGACGAGGCGTTGGTACGTTGCTCCGGCATTTTTCAGACCAAAAGGCATCACCTTATAGCAATACGTTCCCCGATCAGTGATGAAGGATGTCTTTTCCTGATCGTCTTTGTGCATGAGAATTTGGTTGTATCCAGAGAAGGCGTCCATGAACGATAAGAGCTCGTTCCCTGCGGTGGCTTTAACTAGCCGGTCGATGTGTGGCAAAGGGTAGCTATCCTTTGGACACGCTTTGTTTAGATCGGTGAAGTCGACGCACACCCGCCATTTGCCGTTCTTCTTTTTTAATACGACGGGATTCGCCAACCATTCTGGATATCGGACTTCGATGATGGAGCCAGCGCCTAGCAGCTTTTCGACTTCGTCATTTACTGCTTTGGCTCGTTCCGGACCCAGTTTGCGTCTTTTCAGCTTGATAGGCTTGAATGTTGGATCCACGCCTAGCTCGTGAGACGTTATCGAGGGGTCGATTCCTGGCATGTCTTCGACGCTCTAAGCGAAGGTCGACGAATTCCCTTTGAGGAGGACTACAAGGGACGTTTTGATTTCTGGACTAATTTTAGCTCCGATACTAACACATCGTAGTGGATCCGACGCGTCAATATTCACAAGTTCTGTTCGGTTTAGCTCTGATTCTTCATAGGATTTGCCCGGCGCTTTTACTATTTCGGGGCTGGGCGCGGGCTCCTCTCTCTTTGGTTGTTATAACTTCTTTTCGGCGCGGTTCTTGTGTTTGATCAGGAAACACGTTCGCGCTATTTGCTGATTTCCTTTGAGAGTGAAGATTCCTTGATGAGTGGGAAACTTGACGCATTGGTGGTAAGTAGATGCGACGGCCTGCATTTGATGAAGCCCCGGCGTCCCTAAGATTACATTATATATCGCCGGTTTATCGATGACAACGAATTTCACCCAGGCGATCGTACCACCAACGAACGTGGGCTACATTCATCGCGGTGAGAGTATCTTTAAAAATTAGGTCGACTGAGCTGCCCGTATCGATCATGACGCGTGTGAGTCGGCTGTCACTGACGATGAGCTCGACGACCAGGGGGTCGTTGTGACGAAGGTCGATTCTGACGAGGTCTTCTTTTGTGAAAGAAATGGGTTCGATCTCCTCGGAAGGTTGGCTTGGCGTTACCGGCCACGTCTCCATCATTTCGGCTTTCTTTCAATACTGCTTGATTGAACGGACCGAATCGTTGCAATTTTGGAGGCCGCCCATGATCATGTGAATTTGTCGGACGACGTTGGGATCATCAGCGACTGCTTTGCCTTGGCGCTGTCTTTTGGCCGGGTCGTTTGCTTGATCGTCGCCTCCAGCTGCTCCGTCGGCTCGATCTTAAAGGAATTGCCGAGCAGTGGCCTCGTTCCGTCTTTGGTTTTTATTACTCCCTTGGGCGCGGTCGCATTCGATTGCGATGCGGCCGCTCTTGTACTTAGCCATGAGGAGCCCTTGCAGGTAGCGGCAGTCCTCCGTCGCGTGGGCCTTGCTTTTATGATACTCGCAATACACTGTCCCTGTTGCAACGTCGTCGGTGTCTTTCGTCCATTTATACCAAGGTTTGGGCGCCGAGCCTTGACCATTTATGGTGAACGTGGCCGGCTTTCTACCTTGGCTAACATTGCGGTCTAGATGTTGTCTTGGCTCTGTTGGTTTTACCACGGGAGCTTCTTTCGGTGTCGATGCCTTGTTTACACCGTGCTTTTGTGAGAGGACGAGCCGCTCCTCCTCTAACTCGATGTACCTCATCGCTTTATGGAGCGCGTCCTCGAGCGTGTTTGGTACGTGCAGCGTGATATCGTCCCTAAATCTTGAATCATACCACACCGCGTTGCACAGGGCTACGATCGCGGCTTCATCTGGAACGACGATTCGGGTAATGACGTCTTTAAAGCGATTGATAAATAGTCGGAGGGATTCTGTGTGTCCTTGCGAGAGGGACCAGAGGTCGGCATTGGACGTCTGGTTCTGTATGAGCGGCGAGTAATGCTAGAGGAACGTTACGGACAGTTCACGATAGCTGCTGATCGAGTTCGGCTTAAGTTTTGAAAACCAGTTGAGGGCGGCGCCGGTTAGATGTTCGGTGAAAATCTGGCATTGTCCTGCTTCGAAGTTTTCGTCGGTTAGTTCGGCGCGGTTGATTGCGATGCTGAACGACGTCAGGAATTCTTTTGGATCACCATTCCCGTTGTATGGCTCGAGCTTTATTTTCTGGCGCCCTCGAAGTGAGACGCTGGTTATTCTCCGAGTGAAAGGAGTTTCCTGCGTTTCTTCCAGGACGCGGTCAAGTTCTGGTGCGGCGCTTGTGGCCTTGTGAACCTTTGCGTTCATGTCTTGGTCAATGCGTCATAGCTCGGCGAGCTCTTGGTCCCGGGCACTTTCGCTTGACGAAGTAACAGGTTGAATTTGCCGAGCCGGTCCTTGGTTTCCTTGAGTGGGTCGGACATCCTGTCCTTGCGAGAGGGACCAGAGGTCGGCATTGGACGTCTGGTTCTGTATGAGCGGCCAGTAATGCTTGAGGAACGTTACGGACAGTTCACGATAGCTGCTGATCGAGTTCGACTTAAGTTTTGAAAACCAGTTGAGGGCGGTGCCGGTTAGATGTTCGGTGAAAATCTGGCATTGTCCTGCTTCGAAGTTTTCGTCGCTTAGTTCGGCGCGGTTGATTGCGATGCTGAACGACTTCAAAAATTCTTTTGGATCAACCTTCCCGTTGTAAGGCTCGAGCTTTATCTTCTGGCGCCCTCGAAGTGAGACGCTGGTTATTCTCCGAGTGAAAGGAGTTTGCTGCGTTTCTTCCAGGACGCGGTCAAGTTCTGGTGCGGCGCTTGTGGCCTTGTGAACCTTTGCGTTCATGTCTTGGACAATGCGTCATAGCTCGGCGAGCTCTTGGTCCCGGGCACTTTCGCTTGACGAAGTAACAAGTTGAATTTACCGAGCCGGTCCTTGGTTTCCTTGAGTGGGTCGGACACCCTGTGTTTGACTTGCGTTTATGCGGGTTATTTCGTCTTGAGCGCAAGCCTGGGCCGCTGCCAAGGACTCGAGTCGCATGTTCGTTCTTGCCTATTGCTGGCTCAGATGTGTGAGAATGTTTTGGAGCAGGTCGTTTGGTTCGCTGCAGCCCTGACTCTTTTGGTTCGTCCTGGCTCTGGCGTTGACCTGCGGGTTCGTCGCGTTACGTCCGTTCGAGGGCGTTAACTGAGCATCAGGACGTGGTTCTGGGTGCGGTCTGGTAGCTGCCGCGGTTGGTCCTTCTGGCGTCGGGGGAAGCAAAGGCGGTGCGGCTGCGGGCGTGCATGCTTCTCCTCCCGAGCTGGAGGCACTTGCGCCGAGTGCGTTGTGGAATGCGTCTGTCATCTTTGCTGTTTCGTCGGTTCGTAGTTATGAGAGAAATCTTCGAGCTTTTCCCCTACCTGGCGCGCCAATTGTTGATCCTCAAAATCACACAAGTACGTATTTGGAGTCTTAAGGGTGAAAGAAGAATCTCTTATTTAATGACGAGCCGACGATTACAAAAATAGACGAGCTGAGAACTTAGTATACGAGCTGAGCCGCAAAGTGCTCTGATGGTTGTACGAAATTCTCTGTGAAAGTGGTTATTTCGGGATCCCCCTACAATCATTCCTTTTTTGTTATATATAGGGTACAAAAGTAGGGTACCCTGTACGTGCGAAACGTCCCTTTTACCATTTGGTCGGTGGGAAGGTGTGGCCTAGGCTTTTCTCGGGCTTCTGCTGGATTTCAAGATATTTCAGGTTTGCTGGGCCGTAGAGAATCGTGGGCCCGCTAAGGGGTTTTGAGCCCAAGCCTAAAACCCACCATCAACATCTCCATCGGCTGAAATATATTTTCCTACAACATTAATTTTATTATTTGTAAGGAGGAGAAAAGTTTCTATTAATCAACTTTTATGTGTGGAAGCCCCCTTGGCTCATTGGTTGACCAAGGGTTGATTAATGCTTCTACACCAAAAGGTCTGGGGTTCGAGTCCCAGGTATTGCGATTTATTAAAAAATTTGCAGATTAATGGAGGCAAGTGTGCAAGAGATCTCCAGCGATGTACAATTATAGCCGTTCGCCAGGATTCTACGCATAGAAGGAAGTGTCGCCAGGTCGTGGATCATTGAAGGTATTCATCAAGATTACGAAGAAGGAAGTGTAGTCTGTCGTGAATCTAGTAAGGGTCGGAAGGAATTGTCAGTTGTAGAATCGTCTATGTAACAGTTCTCATAATTTGCAATTAATAATAAATCTAGACGACAAAAACAAAAAAAATCAACTTTTATGTTTTTTTTTTTTTTTTTTTTTGATAATAAATCAACTTTTATGTTATAATATCACATGAACAAAATAAGAAATTAAATTAGAGATATAGACATATAGTTAGTAATTCTTTTAACATACAATTGTTAGTAATTGTTTAACTGACCTAGTCTACTTTATAACTGACATAATCTACAACTAAAAACTTTTTAGTACAATCGACAATTATAGTTGAATCACTCTTCTTCGACTTAAAAAAAGAAAGAAAAAAGATATACTAACAAACTCACATTTCGTAAAAGAATAGTAAGTTAGTAACACACATTGTAGTTTTTGATTATAAAATAAAAGAAAGACCGGTCTTAGTTTCTTCTACCATCAAATAAACTAGAAAACTATGTTCCTCATTTCAAATTTGTTTTGTTACAATAAAATATGTAAAAAGACCAAGTCCCATTTGTACAAAGACACTGCCGAAGAAAAGGTTTTTGATTGACCATTCTTGATTATTTTTCTCAGAAATCCATTTATTTTCTCTATAAATACATCCATCTAAATCTAAACAGATCATTGTCCCAAAATACAAGCAAAAGACAAAGATGACGTTTCACAAAATCTTTTTTGTAATCTCTCTAGTGCTCGTTGTCTCATTGGTTAAAGCTGTTGACTACTCGGTCGTCGACAATACCGGTGACTCTGCCGGTGGAAGGAGATTCCGAGGAGAGATCGGCGGTATAACCTACGGCACACAGTCACTAAGAGCTGCGACCGACTTCGTGTGGCGTTTGTTCCAACAAACCAACCCTTCGGACAGAAAGCCCGTTACGAAAATCACACTGTTCATGGAGAACGGTGACGGCGTAGCGTACAACTCTGGAAACGAGATACATTTCAACGCGGGATATCTCGCAGGTGTATCAGGAGATGTAAAGAGGGAATTTACCGGTGTAGTTTATCACGAGGTTGTCCATTCTTGGCAGTGGAACGGCGCAGGTCGGGCTCCGGGTGGACTTATCGAAGGGATAGCGGATTACGTGAGGCTGAAAGCAGGTTACGCTCCAAGTCATTGGGTCGCGCCCGGTGGTGGTGATAGGTGGGATCAGGGTTATGATGTCACAGCGAGGTTTTTGGAGTATTGTAACGATTTGAGGAATGGATTTGTGGCAGAGCTGAACAAGAAGATGAGGAGTGACTACAATGATGGCTTCTTCGTTGATTTGCTTGGGAAAGACGTTAATCAACTATGGAGAGAGTACAAGGCCAAGTATGGTCAAGGAATACAAACGATATAACATAATCCCAATATATGGTATTGAAAATAAAATAAAATGGTTAATAAAAAAGTTAAAAATGTTTTGTAATCTCAATATGTGGTATTCAAAATAAAATAAAATGGTTAATTCGATAATAATAACAATCTCAATAAAAAACATTTTGTACTTGTGAACGGTTATGTTTTTTTATCGCTTATTTTTCGATAAAATATTTACGGTTATTTTTTCCGGTTATGTCTTTTTATCGCATCTCTTCGTTAAAATATTAATGACGTGGTTGAATAAAAGACAGAGATAAACATGATTGAAAAACAGAGCAAAACCAAGTTTGAAAAAACAGAGCACCACCTATTGAGTAATACGTGAGCTGAACCACCTTTGCAACAACCCTCGCAGATTCCTTCCCTCATAGTACCTCAACGACATGATCCTTGTCTTTATCACCCTCTCAATCGTGCGTGCCAGTTGGAAGTGTGTGCGGTGATGCGTATTGTGTCGCCTTTCGTTTCGCTCGCGCCATATATAGTAAACAGTAGCTTGGAAACATAGCCGGATGAGAATGTAGTCAGACCTCTCAAAGGAATGTGTTACTAGCCGCTGAATTGTGTCCGTCCAGTTAGGATCCGGGTCCGTCCTTAACAGATCGCCTGCAACATGAATCCACACCATGAATGAATAAGGACACGCAAAAAACAAGTGGTCTCGCGTTTCCTCAGGTTCTCCACATAAAAGGCAGGGTTGGTTATCTCCCCAAGCTCTCATCCATGAATCCACATCTCGCTTTTCGCACTTCTTAATGGTTGTGTCTTTTTATCGCAACTTTTCGTTAAAATATTTACGGTTATTTTTCGGTTGTGTCTTTTTTTCGAAATTTTTCGTTAAAATATTTATGGTTATTTTGTTCAGTTGTGTCTTTTTATTGCATCTTTTTGTTAATATATTTACGGTTATTATTTTCTTCAGTTGCGTCTTTTTATCGCAATGTTTTTTGCACTTCTGAACGGTTGTGTTTTTTTATCGCAACTTTTCGTTAAAATATTTATGGTTTTTTTTTCGGTTGTGTTTTTTGTCGCATCTTTTCTTTAAAATATTTACGGTTAAAAAACGGTTGTGGCTTTATGGACTGCCTCATCTCTTTATTATAGCTTTTTGTTATGTATTTTTCACTCATTAATAAATAAGTTTACATTTATAAAAAATGTTTCAAAAGTCTTTTTAATCATAAGTTTTCTTTTCTACATTTTTATTCATAAAACTTTTTAACATCTTTGAAAAATATATACGATATAACGTAAAAACATGGTAACTTTTATGTAATAATTCAAATATTTGAATATATTCTCATAATAATTTAATACATAAATACAATCAAATATTTCTTTGTAAATTTAATATATAAATACAAAAACTTGTTGGAATTGCCAATGGACCAATCTTTTGTAAGAGAAAGAGGATGGATTCTGAAGCTTATTACCGTCAATGTGAAGCAGCAGAAGACCAGGCAGTGATGGTTCATTTTCGTAAAAAGAAAAGAGCAGAGTCTCAGGGTTCTTGCTCCATAACAGGACGTGACGGAGGCGCGGGGGGCCCGGTACCCCCAGAACCAATATGAAGATTCTCTCCTGGAATTGTCAGGGATTGTGTGCGCCGCAGACGGATTCAAGGTTACATCGTTTGTGTCGTTTTCTTAAGTTTGATGTATTGTTTTTAGTAGAAACTCTAAATAAGTGTTCTATTGTACATAGTTTGGCTTTAAGTTTGGGATTTCCTAATGTAATAACTGAACCTCCACAAGGTAGAAGTGGGGGTTTGGCCTTAATGTGGAAAAACAATGTGTCTTTGTCCAAGATTTCTCAGGACGAAAGACTGATCGATGTACACATTAATAATAATAATCTAAGTTTTTATTTGTCATGTGTTTACGGTCATCCGGTTCATAATAGACGTCATGAACTTTGGGAACGTCTAGAAAGGATCTTATCTAATAGAGATGGAGCTTGGATTTTAGCGGGTGATTTCAATGAAATTATATCAAACTCTGAAAAAATTGGTGGTCCTCCACGTGATGAATGGAGCTTTCGAAGTTTCAGACATATGCTTTCACTTTGTGACTTAACTGATATGAAACATAGAGGAGACAAATTCTCATGGGTTGGAGAACGTCACACCCACTCGGTGAAATGTTGTTTGGATCGGGTTATTCACAACTCAGAATTTGCAGCCTTATTCCAACATTCTGAAGTTGAGTTTCTAGAATTCAATGGCTCTGACCATCGCCCTTTGTTTATCAACATTGACATCTCAAATCCTTTCATCAGAAAACCTTTCCGTTTTGATAAACGTCTATTTGATGTGCCGGATTTTAAATTACATGTTCGTGAAGGCTGGGAAGCTTGTAAACATTCCCAAAGATACTCGATTTTAGATCAAATTCGTACGTGTAGGAAGCACATGTCCTGGAGTAAACAAAAATTTCAATTGAACTCAGCCAAACGGATTAAATATCTTGAAGGACAACTAAACAGAAGGATGTCTAGTCTTCTTCGGTCAGATAGAGCACTCATTCCTCAAATCCAAGCTGACTTGGCGGCAGCTTATCGAAATGAAGAAATATATTGGAAACTCAAAAGTAGGAATCAATGGCTTTTTGAGGGAGACAGGAACACAAAGTTCTTCCATGCTTGCACAAAATCAAGATTCTCTCAGAATTATATTGTTTCAATCAAAGATGCCAACGATTTGGTGTATAGAGGATTTTCAGAAATTGGTTCTCACGCAGAACAGTTTTTTACTAATGTCTACACGTCCACTGGTCATCCGGTTTCACCAATGGATTTCGCGGAATTTGCACCAACGGTCACTCCTGAGATTAATGAGGATCTAACACAAGCCTTTACTAATAAAGAGATCTATGATGCTTTATCTCAAATCGGTGATGATAGAGCTCCGGGGCCTGATGGATTACCAGCACGTTTTTATAAGGAATGTTGGGACGTTGTCGGTGACGATGTAATCAAAGAGGTAAACAGTTTCTTTACTACGTCGAGCATGAAACCGGGCATCAACCATACCAATATCTGCATGATCCCGAAAATAAATGATCCTATCACTCTTTCTAATTATAGACCAATCGGTCTATGTAATGTTCTCTATAAGATCATATCGAAATGCCTGGTAATGAGACTGAAAAAACATTTGAACTCAATAGTGTCCGACTCGCAAGCAGCGTTTATCCCAGGACGTCTAATAACTGATAATGTGATGATTGCTCATGAGATTATGCACTCTTTAAAATCGCGGAAACGGGTCTCTCAAACATATAGGGCCGTTAAGACGGATGTAAGTAAAGCTTATGATCGGGTTGAATGGAACTTTTTAGAAACAACCATGCGACTCTTTGGATTTTCAGAAAAGTGGATTAGTTGGGTTATGGCTGTGGATGTCGGATTCACACACTCAAGTATTTTATTAAGTAGGAAAGATTATTCTTGAGGGACAAAAATGAATGTATAAAAACTTGTGAATTGCTACGAAAATTGCTATAATATTTCTCTCTTGAGAGGAAGATCCCTTTACATGGCCATTGGCCTTTATATTTATACATAGAGAATTGACATTAAAATGAATAATTAAGTACAATTATTCCCTCTTAAATGTGTCCGTTTTGATTCTTCAATTTTAATGCTCAACGTTTGAATTTGAGTTGACTCTGATCTTCGTGGGCCTCGCCTTTTCGGCCCAATTATCCTTGAACCATCTTACCCACGCCTTCTTCATCGATCTCATGTCGCAATGTAATCACTTCGGATTCTCGAAGTGGTGACAACCACTTCGACCGTTCCTTCGGCTGATGGGCTTCATTCTTTACGGGCCACTATCTTGACTACGTGGCAATCTTTGGTTGGTCTCGTACTTCTGGTGCGGGATCCGACACCAACAGTTAGCCCCCCAAGTTCTTCGAAGTGCTATTCCAATTCGGAGGACTTTAAATGCTCAAATAGCCAAAGATTGCGCTCGAGAATCTTTCTGATTTCCCGCCAAAAATCTCATCACTCCTTTAATTTCGGCACTAGCCTTTTTTAACTGAGTGACATCTGTCATCATTATGACCGTATATTGTTTAATTACTATTAAAATGGGAAAAACCTTCCCACTTCCCACACGACTTCCGAGGCGGTTTCATCATTAGCTTGAGGTAACTTCTTTTCACCATTACTCTCTTCTTTTTCTTTTGTGCTTTAGTCAAAAACTCTCTCTACTTTCCTTCATAAAAACCTTTCTTCGCCGGATCTTGAATTTTTCGTTTTTCCCAATGACTTCCGATTCCGATAGACCCGAGTCTCCGTCTTTCGATGAGAGGCGTTCTAGTAACGATGAGTGCACCCGCTCTGATGATATTGCCGGTCCGCACTATAGGTCCACTTGTACTCTTCAATCCCTCGAGCGGTTGAAAGAGCTTTGCCGGATTCCGTCGGAAATTATGGCGGAAGCACAAATAGCTTCCCCCACAGAATCCCCAGAGAACCATCGCGATGGTTACTTCTGTGTGTACGAGATTTATTTCAAGGGTTGCGGGCTGACCTTTCCTCTTCCCGAAGCCCTAGTTCTATACCTAGCGGCCCTTGAAATCGCTCTTCCTCAATTAACCCCCAATCTCCTCCGTACTATTCTTGGAATTATAACAATCGCGGCGGAGGCCGGTTACGTTGTCGGAGTTACTGAACTAAATGAGCTTCTAAGCGTAAGAAGTTCATCGAAGAAAACGGGGTATTTCTCAGCATATCCCAATGCCAACAGGAACATCATTTCTCATCTTCCGAACAAGGATGAAAATTGGCATCATCCTTGGTTTCTGATTAAGAAAACTCCCGCTTCGATTGGAAATCTTGCAGAGTTTCTCCCTTCGAAGTGGTCCGCGAAACCCGGTAGTGATTAGGTCGCCCGTATCTTTCCCGGTTGTTTCTTTATCTTTATTGACTAATACCGTTGTTTCATTTCGCAGCTTTCGTCGCTTCCACTCTCCCATCTGAAGAGTTCATCGAATTCTTCAAAATAATTCTTGAAGGGGAAACCCTTTGGAATTCTTTCACTCTCGAACGATTCCTAGAAGCTAACCATAGACTCAGGATGAGTCCTCCTGGTCATCTTCACCAAATTCCGCCTCCTCCTTCAACTCAGGGAATGTCATCTCGGGCCCTTGCGGCCAAGCGTAAGTTGCTTTCCAAGCCGATGGCTGAAGCTTGCGAGGAGAAGAAAAAGTTTCTCGCGACTTCTATAGACAAGAAGGACTACAGTAGGACCTTGCTGGTTGATGATGGCAGCACCGAGGGAGCTCGATCTGTGGCTTCCTTCAGATTAACTCCTCGTCGCGATCGTCGCGACTCACGTTCTCCTCGGAGGGATCAATCTCCTCGCTGTGACTCACCTCGTCCTCCCCGAGATGATTTTAGTAACGAACCAATTAAGAACTTGGTTCGCCGGAAGAGAGACAAGTCCTCTCGCAGTGATTCTTCCCCGCGGAGGGAAAAGTCAAGGGCCCGGACTGACCGCTCACCTCGATCATCCCCTCCTCCTGAACCAATGGGTCCTCCACGACCGGTTGATATGTCCTCCTCTTCCCAGCCTGATAGTGGAAAGACTGCCCGGAGTGCGTCTCCGAAAAAGGGGGATTCTGAATCTCGAGATGCTTCCTCGAGGTTAAAACCTGCTCTTGTCCCTCAAGTCAAATCGCTTTCAGGTTCGGTGGTTCATACAGTCTTCAACGTTTTTTTATTACCATTAAGATTTCGATTTTACAACTCTTCTTTCTCCGCAGCTATGGAGAAAGAGGGCAGCGTCTTCCGATGCTTCAAAACCCGATCGGGTTCGATCTTGCCAGACTTCGACAAATGGCGCCCTGCGATTCGTGAACGCTATTTGCTTCACGCGCATCACTCATCTCGGGTTAGTTCCGTTTTTTTTTTTTTTTTTTTTTTTTTTTTTTTTTTTTTGACACTCCATTCTGCGAACTGACTCGCTATCCCGGGTTTGTGTAAAATGCCAGGCTCATAGCGAATTTAACGACATGATCAAACAACGAAGGGCTGGTCATTGGACGGGAGAAGGAGATTGACATGTGGAAAAAGAAGTTCTCAGCTCTTGAGGCTGAACTCAATTCTTCTGCTGGCTCCAAGCACGATCTGGAGGATAAGGTCGATAGGTTGACGTCTGAGCTGGCGCAGGTAAAGGGGGAGCTGCAAGACTACTACGACCGGAATTACAAACTCCAGGACGAACTTTCTGGTGTTCAGGGTAGACTTCATGAATCCGAATCAACCGCCGATACCCTGAACAACCAACTTATCGAGCTTGACGCGAAGTACAAAGCGCTAGCCAAGTTGCGTGATTCTGAGTTGGCAAGGTCGGCATCGAAGGCCAGAAAGGAGGTTAAGGGATGCGGGATGGAATTGATCCAAGGGGCCATTCGCTTCATGCAAACCGAGAAAGCTAGGTCGGACTTGGACTCAGACATCAAGGAGCACGAAAGCAACCTGATTCTGCTGGATCAAATCTATGAAGCAGACTTCTCCGAGGAGCAAGAAAGGACTGAGCTGTCGACTAACCTTTCTGAAAAACGGAGTCGTTTGGCAGCTCTTCCCACTTCGATCTTCAACCCTCAGGACTTCGAGGAATTCTTCACTGAATCGCCTCCTATAAGTGAATCAGGTCTAGACTGGGCAGGTAATGCTTGGCTCCTGATATTTATTACCTTTTCTTACCTTGTACCTTTAATTGACTGGAATTATAATTCCTAGGCTCAAGTGAGACGGAAGACGTTGTCCCGCCAGTAGTTCCTATGGTACCGGAGGTCACTCCGGAGGTTGGTTGTACCGTGGAGAGTGGATCAGGAGTTCCATCTGACCAAGCGGCTGCCAAGGAGGCGAATGAAGCTTCGACTGTTGGGCCGGATTCCGAAGTGGCTGCTGCTCCGTAGTGGCTGTGTCCACTTTAAATTGGGAATTGTCCTTTTAATTTTAAGACTTAATTTCGAACTTGTCTTTGCCTAAGGAGGCTTTATTTTTTTTTTAAACAAGATATTTGCCTGAGGAGGCTTTTAAACCTTTCTAGGCTGTGACCCAAGGGGGTTTGGTTAAATTTATATGCGGGTTTGCAAAGTCCGCTTTTAACCTTTTGTGGCCTTGTGGCAATGCTTTCGAGATTTTTAGGCTGATCAGACCTTTCTCTTTAGAATGCGAGAGCTGAGCTCGGCTTAAAGCGAGTTCCCCACTTTGGGTTTAGTCAACTCGAAAGATTTATTGGGCTTGGGCCTTAGAAACTTTTGCAGTTAATGCGACGGTTGCTCTTTCCCTTCTTAAGGAAAACGGCTCGTCTTTTAATGCAATAATTGCCTTTTCTCGATTTTCCAAAAATGGTTTAAACCACTCGGACACGCTACCATTAATGGATTTATGGTTCCAAGACAAACCCTAAATCATTATAAATAAAGGCTCACCTACCTCTAATCTTTATTTAAACATGACTCTAGAATCTTACTTGAGAAACATTTTAAGAATGGAAAACGAAACAGTAGCCCCCGTTGATCCCGGCAGCCCACTCTTCTTGTCCGGCGACGGCTTTGAACCGGCCGGCGTTCTCTTCCCTCACGCCGTCTTTCACTTTCCTTCGAAGGAAAAGAAAGAGGCTTGCGATTTTATTGACAAGGTAAATATTAAAGTTTTTGATTTAAAAACTTCTTGTTTCGTCTTATTCACTCATTTTTATGTTAGGTTGCCGACAAGCACCGTCGCTTGTGTGAAGAGAGGCAGCGGCTGGGACTCAAAAGGCAGACGCTCGAGGCTCGCATCGCTCGGGTGGAAAGGAAGATACGGGCCTTGGAGAGCGATCCCTTTCAATGGGAGTAGCGGAACTTCGACTCCGTTGCTGAGATCCCGAAGATGCTTCGGATGTATCTCCGCGCTAGAGGAGTCCTGGGTCCCGTGAACGCTCCTGTCTGCGCCGTTCCATCCGACAGTGAAGAGGAAGAGGACTTGGAGGAGGAGGCCAGCAACTGCCGGAAACGCGTTCGGGATCGTTTCGAAGTGGATGCCAAGAACAAGGCGTCCACTTCGGAGACTAAACCGGCGATGAAGGAGCCTGTTCCTGAGCCTCTCCCATAAATGTTCTTTAACTTCTTCACTTCTTCTCTTTTTTTTTAAAACTCGTAATGGGCTTCGGCCCCCTTTTATTTATGGAAACGCTTGCAACTTTCCTCTCTTTTAAAATATTCTCGGAGATGCGCCTTTTAATGCAGGATCTGTTCGAGGGCATGAATCTCTCCGCGAATCACTCCATTCCTTGGATAGAATCCGTAGCTTGCTAAGGATATGGGGTTCCTATAAATTATAGGTTCAATTTCCCTTTACTTCTCACCCTTCTTTTCATTTTAGCAGGTATGGAGTTCAATCTTCGTTGTTCAGAATCTATGCCCGACTTCTCCAGAATCGGAATGATGAATGAAGATGTTCCAAATGAGCCAAACAGGCAGCCTCCTCCACTTCGCGGCTTCTTGAGATCTCAGATCCGAGCCCCCTGTGCTTTGATCAGGGATCTCCCAATCAGAGACCAAGGAACGGCGACGGCGTTCATAGAGGCACTCGAGCTTCAACACCGGAAGCTTATGTCGGAAAAGAGGAGACTTCGGAAGAGGATTAACCGGATGCAACGCAGACTTACTACAGTGTCAAGAGATCTTCACATCCTTGAATCTCACCCCGGAGAGTGGATTGAGCTTGGAATTTCTGACTTTGCTCGAATTCCGGACTGCATGATGCCGATCCTCGACCTTGCTGGTCAAGGAGTTGAAGTGTTCTGCTCATCAACAAGATTTCCATAATCCGAAGTGTACGATGAGGGACATTCCGTCTTTTAAATAACGCTCTATTTCCAATCTTTTGTATGTTCGCTTTAGCCGAACCTTCTATTTGCTTCATTTGTTCGCACAGTCGAAACTTTTTCCTTTAATAAAGAAATAAAACAAATTTTTATTAATAGCTGAACTCGTTTTCGAGCTGCCTACGTACCCATCTCGGGATCAAGCCACACCGTAGTTCAGGTACAAAAATAATGCATATAGCTTTAAACATAAAATTTCTTTAAGTTGATCACATTCCAAAGTCGCTTGACTGGATTGTCTTCTAGGTCTTTTAACCTATAAACGCCGTTTCGAACTACCTCGGTAATAATGTAAGGTCCTTCCCAATTAATACCGAGTTTTCCGGCACCTTCTTCTTTTTTGTTGTCAAAGACGCGCCTTAATACGTAATCTCCCACGAAGAACGACCTACTTTTAACCTTCGAATTGTAATACCGGGCTGCTGCCTGTTGGTAATTCTGGATCCGAATTAAAGCTTGATCACGCTTTTCATTTATGGTATCTAGTGAATCATTAAGCATTGCTGAATTTTCTTCCTCATTTAACGGTGCTTCTGTTCGGCGAAGTCCGGGCACATTGAGTTCAGCTGGTATTACCGCCTCCATGCCGTAAACCAAAGAGAATGGAGTTTCTCCTGTAGGTCGCCTAGGGGTTGTACGATAGGCCCACAGGACGGGTTGGAGTTCTTCATACCATCCTCCCTTTAGATGACTTAAGCGCTTCTTGAGGTTGCTTAATATTGTCTTGTTCGCGGCTTCAGCTTGACCGTTTCCTTGCGGATATCGTGGAGTAGAATAACTAACTTTAATTCCCCAGTCCGCACAAAAGGCATCAAACTCGTGTGAAATGAATTGCGGTCCATTATCAGTGACTATTTCGTATGGAATTCCATGTCGACATATAATGTTTTTCCAAATAAAGGTTTTCACCGCCGAATCCTTGATACCAACATACGCCTCAGCTTCAATCCACTTTGAAAAGTAGTCCGTAAGGACTAAAAGGTACTGTACACCTCGAGTTGATTTGTGTAATGGTCCAATGATGTCCATTGACCACCTCATGAATGGGTATGGGGCGGAAATGGAGGAGAATAACTCCGACGGTTGATGGATTAATGGCGCATGGAGTTGGCAGCGCTTGCATCTTTGGGCGAACTTAACACAATCTGTGATCATAGTGGGCCAAAAATACCCCATTCTTTTAACTTTAAAAGCCATAGCTCTTCCTGATGAATGACTCCCACATAATCCTTCATGCACTTCGCTCATGACGATTTCGACTTCGGGCCCAAAAATGCATAATAGGTAAGGTTCACTGACACCTCGTCTATATAACGCATCCTTTGATAGACAAAATTTCGCGCTAACGACTTTCATTTTCCTGGCCTGCCATTTATTCTTTGGGAGCTCGCCTGTCGTGATGTAGTGCTTTATTGGCTCCCTCCAGTCAGCCCCCCAGTCTTTAGCCGGAATTTGATCAACTTTTTGGAATATTCGTGGTTCTGGTTCGGGATGCTCGTTTGGTTCAAGAACATCTTCCTCGATTAACGGTTCGGTTTCTAATATTGTTTCTGGAATTACATCTTCAGCTAAGACAACGGGTTCTTTGTTAGATGTATTTGATCCTCTTGACTTCTTCCGTTTGTTGGGTGGTGGTTCGATCTCTGGTTCGCCACGGTCGTGTGCCGCCGCTCGAGATCTTGTAATGACGAGGGTTTCTTTGTTGTCTTGAATGCTTCGCTCCGAAATGCATTCCACTGGAATAACTCTTTTCAACTCAGGATCTGATGTTGACGCCAATGCGGCGAGCGCGTCCGCAGTTGTATTCTCTCCTCGAGGTATGCGGATTAATTCAAATTTCGAGAAATTTTTAGATAAATCCTTTACCACTTCGAGGTACGCTTCCATTCTCGAATCTTTGGTTTCATAGTCTCCATTAAATTGGTTAACTACTAATTGCGAATCGCAATAAGCCAATATTTCCTTAGCTCCAACTCCTTGTGCTAATCGAAGTCCGGCAATCAGGGCTTCGTATTCTGCCTCGTTGTTGGAGGCATTGAATAGCAACCGGAATGATTGTTCTAGAATTTCTGACGTTGGAGACTCCAACTTGATTCCCACTCCGGATCCTTGTTTTGTTGAAGACCCATCTACGTGTAATTTCCAAGTTTGGTTCTCCGATTGTTCTATCGTTCCAGGTATTGGTAGTTCAGTCAGGAAATCTGCTAAGACCTGAGCCTTCATACTGATCCGGCTTTTGAACTCTATGTCGTACTCGCTTAATTCCACCGCCCATTTCGCCAATCGTCCGGACTGACTTGGACTATGAAGTATTGTTCGGAGTGGCTGGTTGGTTAATACCTCAACCGGATGGGATTGAAAGTACGGGCGTAGCTTTCGAGCCGATATCACCACTGCGAGTGCGAGTTTTTCCATCATTGTGTATCTGGTTTCCGGATCCGTCATTGACTTGCTCACGTAGTAAATTGGCTTCTGCTCTCCACGGTCTTCCCGAACCAAGACTCCACTAACCGCGTGGTTTGAAACTGATACGTACAAATAAAGTTTTTCGTCCACTTCCGGTTTGGACAGTATAGGCGGAGTGGTTAAGTATGCCTTAAGCTGCCCAAAAGCTTCTTCACACTTCTCATCCCAAAGGAATCCTTTGTTCCCTTTTAGAATTTGGTAGAAAGGCAACGACTTATCTGTTGACCTCGAGATAAAACGATTCAAAGCCGCAATCCGCCCAGTCAACCGTTGTACTTCTTTGAAGTTTCTTGGAGATGGCATGTTTAGAAAGGCGTTAATTTGATTTGGATTGGCTTCAATCCCTCTTTCTATCACGATATAGCCAAGAAATTCTCCGGATGGGACTCCAAATGTGCACTTCGCCGGATTCAGCTTCATTTGATATTTATTGAGAATATCAAAACATTCCTCCAAATATTTAACATGATCTTCTTTCTTCAACGATTTAACCAACATATCATCTATGTAGACTTCCATAGTCTTCCCGAGGTGATTGTGAAACATTTTGTTCACCAACCATTGGTAAGTTGCTCCTGCATTTTTCAAACCAAAAGGCATTACCTTGTAACAGTAGATACCTCTATCTGTGATAAATGACGTCTTTTCTTGATCTTCGGGGTTCATCATTATCTGATTATAACCCGAGAAGGCGTCCATGAACGTTAACAGCTCATTTCCAGCGGTGGACTCCACAAGTCGATCTATATGCGGGAGCGGGAAACTATCTTTGGGACATGCTTTATTCAAATCTGTAAAATCGATGCAAACCCTATCTTTCCCATTCTTTTTCTTGACAACGACAGTGTTTGCTACCCATTCCGGATATTGCACTTCTCGTATGGACCCTATTTTCAAAAGTTTATCCACTTCATCATTTACTATTTTTGCCCGCTCCACTCCAAGCTTTCTTCTTTTTTGTTTCACCGGTTTGAAGCTTGGATCCACGTTTAGTTCATGACAAATTACACTCGAACTTATGCCAGGCATGTCTGCTGCTGACCATGCAAATGATGCTTTGTTTTTCCTTAAGAGTTCGATCAAAGCTTCTTTTATTTGGCCAGTCAAAGTCGCTCCAATTCGAATTTTCCGATCTGGTTTGTCTTCTTCCAATACCACTTCGACTACCACATCCTCTTTTTCCTGTCCACTAGGAAATTTCTGCTTTAGTCCTTCTTTTGCGGGCTTTGTTAATTGCTATTGGATCTTCAAACGGTGGCTAGCTAAGTAACACGTCCGTGAAGCTTCTTGATCTCCCCGAATCGTTTCCACCCCATTTGATGTTGGAAATTTGATACATTGATGATATGTAGAGGGGACTGCTTTCATTCGATAAATCCAGGGAGTCCCGAGGATAATGTTGTAAGCTGCGGGCTTATCAAAGACAACGAAGTCCACGATCTTCGATACCTTCTTGGCAAGGACCGGTAGCTTGATTGTTCCGAGAGACATGGCTGACTCGCTTGTGAACGCAACTAACGGAGATGGGGGTCCTACTATGTCTCCTCGGCTGATTCCCATTTTTTCTAGAGTACTTAAAAAGATCAAGTCGACCGAACTGCCTGTATCTATAAGGATCCTTGATACTTCGAAGTTAGCGACATCGAGAGTAATGACTAGAGCATCATCGTGCGGTCTTTCGAGATGCCGCGTTTCTTCTTCGTTAAATGATATTGAGGCACCTCGAAAATCAATTTCTTCGCTCAAGCTTGCTTTGAGTAAGACATTTCGTCTATGCTTTTTGATGGAACTTATTGAATCTCCGCAAAATCTGGAACCTCCTAGAATCACATTGATCTTACCCTTCGATCTTCTTGGTTCTTCCTCGTTGGATAACCTTGGTCTTTTGGAATCTTGATCTTTGGAGTTTTCCTTTGCTTCGTGGTATTCCTTCACAAAATCTTTTATATCGAATTTAGAAAGATCGCCGCTGGCCCAAAGCTCTGCGAGGTGCTTTTTAAGAACGCTGCAATCCTTGGTTAAATGTCCTGTTACTTTATGAATGTCGCAATATAGACTTTCATCACGGACCCAAGTGTTTGATCTTCCTTTCCCTTGGAATTGCTTCCCGACGGTATTGTTGAAGGGTTGCGACCCAAACTTCTTTGGTCCCTTGCTCTCCCTAGGCTCGAACTTCCTGGTAGGGACGGTGATTGCCGACTTTTCTTGTTTATTCCTTTTGGCAAAACTTTCTTTTTCGTCCTCTACCTCCATCCAGTTGTTCGCGCGGAAGAGTGCATCCTGAATTGTGTCTGGTTTATGAAGTATTAAGTCTTCTTTAAACCTTGAATCATGTCGCAATCCTTTTCGTAAGGCAGATAAAGCTGATTGCTGTGAGATTCTCGGGAGTTTTGACAGCACTCCTTTGAATTTGGTGATGAAAACTCGAAGTGATTCATTAGATCCTTGCGTTAAGTTCCAAAGATTGGCATCCGAAACGCTTTTATCCATAAGGATGGAGTATTGCTTTAAGAATACGGCTGATAGTTCGTCGAAATTGCTGATCGAACCCGGCTCTAATTGGGTGAACCACATTAGAGCTTGGCCACATAGATTCTCCGAAAACAGCTTGCAATAGCCTGCGTCCTCATCAGCTTCATCCAATTCGACTCTTCCTGCAGCGATCAGAAAAGCTGCGAGATAGCTTTTTGGATCCTCCAATCCGCTGTAAGGGTCCAACTTGAGTTTCCGGGAATCTTTGATCCTCAAACTCGCAATTCGCGAGATGAAAGGTGTTCGCCTAGCTTCTTCAATGACTCGATTGATATCTGGCTCTGAACTTGTAGCTTGATGAAATTTTGATTTCATTTCTTT
The DNA here is from genome assembly GCF_000004255.2 of Arabidopsis lyrata subsp. lyrata. Lineage (NCBI taxonomy): Eukaryota > Viridiplantae > Streptophyta > Magnoliopsida > Brassicales > Brassicaceae > Arabidopsis > Arabidopsis lyrata. The sequence goes on from NW_003302553.1 coordinate 19,738,187, forward strand.
TAATTCCTGGCTAACCTTCCTCATGGTCTCAAACTGGTCGAGGTTCTCCTGCTCATACTGAGCTGCAAGTTGTTCTTCATCCCCGAGCTGCGTCTCTTCCTCCAACGTCTGAGCTATATTATTAGTAGCACCGGGGGTTGTTTGTCCGCTGGTTTCATTTTGTGCAGCGGAACTTGGCGAGTTGAATATCCCTCTTCGGATTCCCACCGGGTTTCCTGCACTTAAAGAGCGAACACGAGTTTGTATAGTATTGACGTTTTGACTAAGAGATACCTGGGATGTTTGCAACGTATCGACGGCCTTTTCCACATCCGAGAACTTTTGTGATATGTCCGACATGGTTTGCTGCATAGCTTTGAGGGTTTCGGCCAATGATGTCTCAGCGGCGTCTCCTTCGGACATTGTTGCTTATCTCGGAAGTGTGATAAAGAAAAAATCTGACCACTCAAGAACCTAATATCCCCACAGACGGCGCCAAAATGTGGATGTCGGATTCACACACTCAAGTATTTTATTAAGTAGGAAAGATTATTCTTGAGGGACAAAAATGAATGTATAAAAACTTGTGAATTGCTACGAAAATTGCTATAATATTTCTCTCTTGAGAGGAAGATCCCTTTACATGGCCATTGGCCTTTATATTTATACATAGAGAATTGACATTAAAATGAATAATTAAGTACAATTATTCCCTCTTAAATGTGTCCGTTTTGATTCTTCAATTTTAATGCTCAACGTTTGAATATGAGTTGACTCTGATCTTCGTGGGCCTCGCCTTTTCGGCCCAATTATCCTTGAACCATCTTACCCACGCCTTCTTCATCGATCTCATGTCGCAATGTAATCACTTCGGATTCTCGAAGTGGTGACAACCACTTCGACCGTTCCTTCGGCTGATGGGCTTCATTCTTTACGGGCCACTATCTTGACTACGTGGCAATCTTTGGTTGGTCTCGTACTTCTGGTGCGGGATCCGACACCAACAATGGCTACTGTACGTACGGTTCATTATTCTGAACTAATCAATGGATCCCCTTTTAGTTCAATTACACCTCAACGCGGAATTCGTCAAGGAGACCCGCTTTCTCCATATTTGTTCATACTTTGCGCTGATATATTGAGTCATCTAATTCGTTCCAAGGCAAACAGTGGCGAGCTTAGAGGAGTACGAATTGGCAATGGCGTTCCGGCTATTACGCACTTACAATTTGCGGATGATTCACTATTCTTTTGTCAAGCAAATAAGATAAACTGCATTGCTTTAAAAGAGGCTTTTGAAGTTTATGAATACTTTTCAGGGCAAAAAATCAATACCTCCAAATCCATGATTACTTTTGGCTCAAGAGTTTTTGGATGTAAACAAGATGCTTTGAAATCAATTCTAGGTATACCAAATCATGGAGGTGGTGGCAAATATTTAGGATTACCTGAGCAGTTTGGCCGAAAAAAGAGAGAAATGTTTGATAACATAATTGAGAGGGTTAAACAAAGAACATCAAGTTGGAGTGCCAAATTCCTTTCCCCAGCTGGAAAGGAAATTCTAATTAAGTCGGTTGCCCTCGCAATGCCGGTTTACTCCATGTCTTGCTTCAAATTACCATTAGGAGTCATTTCAGAAATCGAATCTCTCCTTATGAGCTTTTGGTGGGAAAAAACAGCCCAGAATAAAGGAATTCCCTGGGTTGCTTGGGAGAGACTACAATTCTCTAAAAAAGAAGGAGGATTAGGATTCCGCGATCTTGCTAAATTCAATGATGCTCTCCTCGCTAAGCAAGCATGGCGGATTATCCGTTATCCCGATTCTTTGTTTGCTCGCCTCATGAAGGCTCGTTATTTTAGAGATGAATCAATCTTAGAAGCTAAACCACGAAAGTATCAATCGTATGGTTGGTCATCGATCTTGCAGGGATTAGACGTTATCAAAAAAGGCTCACGGTTTCAAGTTGGGGATGGAACGTCTATAAACATCATGAAAGCCAATTTAACTCCTACTCATCCACCGCGTCCTTTGACTCTTGTAACCCCAAATCCGGATCTGCACCTTAGTGATTTCATCTCTAATTTTGGTCCTTCCCGCCATTGGAATGTTTCCATGCTTGAAAATTTGAATGTTGCTGATCGTCAAGTCCTCCTTCGAACACATCTCCCGCGACTGATCTCTTTGGACAAGATTATTTGGCATTACCACAATTCCGGAGAATACACGGTGCGCACAGGATATTGGTTATTGACACATGATCCGACTCAAGTTCAACCAACCCCGATCCCTCCTTATGGTTCGATCTCTATGAAAAATGCCATTTGGAAGTTACCAATAATTCCGAAACTTAAACATTTTCTTTGGCGCATTTTATCACGAGCTCTTAGTACCATGACTCGTTTGAATACGAGAGGAATGAATTTGAATCCTCTTTGTAAACAGTGTGGCACTTCTGACGAAACAATTAACCATTGTCTTTTTACTTGTCGTTTTGCTATATTAACTTGGCGCCTTTCAAATATTCCGATTCTACCTTCATCTATATCGTCTACAGATGTGGAGGAAAACCTTTCAAATATATTGAATCTCCAACACTCCACTGGAATCTCGAAGGAGAATAAATTGTTACCTTTTTGGCTTCTTTGGCAAATTTGGAAAGCAAGAAATAATCTTGTGTTTAATAAAATCAGAAGCAGCCCCACTTTAGTTACTTTGAAAGCAAAAGCTGATATTAAGGAATGGCTAGACAGGCATGAATATAGACTACCACTAAACAACGACTTCCAAATGCCAGCATGTGTTCCAACTTGGACAAAACCTCCTTCTGATTATGTTAAATGCAATTTTGATGCTACATTTGATGCAAACACTAACCACACAAATGGGGGATGGATAATTCGGGACCAAAACGGCGAACCTAAAGCATGGGGCTCATCACGTTTGAATGACACAGGCTCACCATTAGAAGCAGAAGCACAAGCTTTACTCTCCTCGATGCAACAAACATGGATACGTGGCTTTACCAAAGTATTTTTTGAAGGAGATTGCAAAGTATTGATTGACAGCATCAATAAAGGTTTATTGGACGCGTCTATTAGAGGATTATGTGAAGACATCAAGTTCTGGATGCCTAAGTTTAAGGATCTTTGTTTTCTTTATGTTAATCGTTCTTGTAATCAAGTAGCTCATTGTCTTGCCAAATTTGGTAGCACCCAATCTTGTTTTTACTCTGCAAATTCAGATCCGCCTCCATGGATCGTGAACATTTTGTATGACGATATTTCAAATTAATATAAGTTATTTTGACGAAAAAAAAAATACAAAAATTTGTTGAAAATGAATTTCCCCGCGATATCGCGGGTTCATAACCTAGTAAAATAAATAAAAATGATTTGTAATCTCTTAAGGTGTTGTTAAGTTTCTATTGGAAACACACATACATTGTTGTCTTTGTATTAAAATATAGGGATTTTGGTCTAATGTGTCATTTACTGTAGCAAAACTTATACAAATTGCCACAAAAAGTTTTCTTTTCTCAATCTGCCATTTTTCCACTTTATGGCAGACAGACAAAGACGAAAATACCCTCAGACGAAAATATCTAAATATCAGATATTTGGTGGACAAAACTTTGTTTCGGAAAATTTTAGTAGACAAAAAATATTATCCACATTTGAAACAACAGATTGGGATGATATTTGGTAGACAACAAATATTGTCCACATTTAAAACAACAGACTTTAAAGAAATTTGGTGGACAAGAATTCAAAACGGCATATTTCGAAAATTTTGGTAGACAAATGTTGTCCACATTTGAAACAATAGATTGAGAAGATATTTGGAGGACAACAAATATTAGACTTCAAAGAAATTTGGTGGACAAGAATTCGAAACGAAATAATTCGAAAATTTTGGTAGACAAGAAATGTTGTCCACATATATCTTCTTCCTTCTCAGATTTAGATTCGCTTCCACTTTTCAAACCAGATTCAGACCCAGATTTTTAATCTCGCTAAATCGCCAACGATGTATTCCTAAATCGAAAACGTGATGAACTCTTATATCTAGGGAGATTGAGCTTCATTTTTTAGAGAAAAAGAGAGAGAGAGAGAGAGAGAGAGAGAGAGAGAGAGAGAGAGGGGGAGAGAGAGAGAGAGAGAGAGAGAGAGAGAGAGAGAGAGAGAGAGAGAGAGAGAGAGAGAGAGAGAGAGAGAGAGATGAGATAGAAATGAGAGGAATGGAGATTGAACAAAAAAAACTTTCTCTCTAAAGGATAAATTGGACTTTGCAAGTTGGGTTAGAAATTGGATTGTGGCACAATTGAAAGGGATTTGTTGGCTGTGGCAATTTTGGTAAGAATTGCTATATTGTGTGGCACATTTCTTAGATTTCTCTAAAATATAAGCTCTTGCTAAAAATGGTATTGTAAGTTTAGTCAAAGATAATATATTGGGAGTTGATTTAGAACGTTATGTCAGTGTTTGTTCGTGATCGTGGCCGAATAAAAACTCTTTCTTGTAATTGTCCATCAAGTTAACTTTATTATATGAGAAAAAAAAAAAAAGTAAAATCTGTGGGAATATAAAAGTTAACGTCTGGCAACAAGTGAACGACATGATTAAAGCCACCTAATTCCTATAGTTGATTAGAAACGACATGATTAAAGCCACCTAATTCCTATAGTTGATTAGAAAAAACGTTGCGAGAAAATCATGCATTATCGTATATAAATGATAGAAGTAAAATCGTATAAACCATATTTTATTCCATTTCGTTCATCAAACAAAAATATAATATTTTATTTTAGTCTTTTAATTATCATGATATCTATTGCCATATCGTAATTGTATTTACATTTTTATATTTTAAAGCTTTTTATTTTATTTTTGAGCCTCTTGCTAATATTTGCATCGACAATTCAATCATATATGGGAAGATTAATCGGCTACTACGTAATCGCCTAGTCTCCCTTCCACCCATTCCACTAGGCCTGGGCAAAAAAATCGCTAACCAAAAAACCGATCGAACCGAGCCGAAAAAAAAACTATATCCGAACCAAAGTTTTTAAAATAACCGAATGGTTAGTAAAATTTCATATCCAAACTAATCGAAACCAAACCGAACTGAACCGATAATCAAAGGGTTAACCGAAATATCCAAAAACATATAAGATACCCAAAAATAATATCCAAAACTATAATTATAAACTCAAAATATTAATTATTTTTAGAATCAAAACAATCAAATACTTTAAATAATCAAAATATCCAAATATTGTTTGTTATATTTGTCAAAGTTAAATACTCTTTTAAAAAATTGAATCAAATTTTAATTTTCTTGCTAATAATTTTCTTTTTTTGTATTTTCTTTTTGTATTTTTTTCGGTTAATTTCGGTTATTTTTGGTTAGTTTAGGTTATCTCTATACTATTAAAAGAGAAGTGCAAATGCAAATGGGTCGGGTCAAAATCAGAAAATTTACCCAAAATTCTGAAATCGGATCTTTAATTTATTTTTGAATATGATTTCTAATTAATATTTAATAATGAAAAATCAAACTAAAATCAAATATTTATGGAAATCAAATAAAATATGATTGTATTTATGGTAACTAATTATAAAAGCATTATAAAATCATATTCCGAACAATACTATACATTAATTACGTATAATATATTTGTTCATATATTTTTGGAACTAATTCCATAACAATCAACGTTTTTGTCATTAATTTTGCTTATTTTAGGCAATTATCATTAATTGAAAGATATCTTACTTGCTTTAAAAGATTTCTAGAAAATTTATCACAACTAACCCATCTATTTTATAAATTAAATAGATATTTTTATTTTGGTCATGTAAATTAAATAGATATGAAATCCATGTAACTAATTTTAATTTAATTAGATTAAATCGAAATTATGGTATTTTCATACTTATAGCTTACCAAAGAAGTTTAATTTTAAAATTATAAAGATTTCTTGAATATGATTTTTAGAATTATTTAACAAGATGATAAATATTTATTAAATTTTGTGAATCATGAAAAATAATAATTAATTTTTAATCATTATATTTCACCTTTCAAAGTTTCAATCTCTCATCTAACAAATAAGTTACAGATTCTATTATTCCTATGTCCAAACTCTATTTTGTTGTATGACTAAATAATATTCCCATTAGAGCTGTCAAAGCGAGTTGATTCGTCCCGTTAACCCCGTTTTGTGATAGGCAAAATATATTTTGACATATAGTTAGTCGGTCCACACGACCCGCGGGTAGCATATATGAAACACAAACCTGTCCCGCGAATGTATGCTGATTTGCGGGGTTGTCCGTGAATTTTGTTTAAATAATTTTAAAGTAGCAAAAATTTAAAATACTACTAAAATAAATAAATAAAACAAATTTAGAGAAAATAATTTTATATATCATTATATTTATAAATATTATAATTTCATTTATTAAAAGTTTTTTAAATTACCAAATGTTGAATAAATTATATTTTATCAATAAATACTAACATGCAGGCTGATCCGCCAACCCTCGAACGAAAACCGATTAAAACCTATGATCCGCTGCGAATCAATCCATATGGCCCGTTTATTTACGGGTTTAATATATTTTCCCAAATCTGCCCCATAGTGAGATGATTTGGGCTCGACCCATGGTTTTTGACCTATTTTGACTGTTCTAATTCCTATGAATCGTCTAATTTTTTAGAATTCTAAAACATAAAATTCCATTTTGTAATCATAATTAATATGATTGGTTTAATTATAAACAATTTAATATTTTCTCTACAATTCGTTATTATGAATATTTATAAGTACACTACACGATTCGCTCTACTTAAAACACGCACAATATTAAAATCAACGTATGTAAACCAATATTCTCCCGCGGTGGACCGCAGGTCCGATCCTAGTTTTGAGTAAAAACCCGAACCAAACCGAACGTGATAAAAATTTAGTTAGTTACGTTTATCAATTTAAATATCCAAACCGAACCGAATTGAAAGGTAACCGAACCGAACCAAACCGAAATTCCTAAAATATCCGAATGGTTATTATATTAACATATCCAAACTAACCGAAACCGAACGCAACCGAACCAAAACCGAATGGTTAACTGAATGCCCAGGCCTACATTCCACTAAACACTAGTGAACATTGATTTTCCCATATTTAATTCGAGGTTACCATTATCAAGATTTTTTTTTTTTTTCATTCTTGTTTCGCTTAGATTGATATATTTTAACATTGAAAAAGAGAAACAAAACTTTTGCTAAAATTAATAAGATTATAAATTAATAAATAGGTGACTTCAGTCAAATTAAACGTTGAGAACGAAGTTAAATAAATCAGCCTTTGGAATAATTTGTAATCTCTTGTACGTTTTCCTAGGGTTGGGCATTCGGGTACGGGGTCGGATTCGGATAAAACCGGATCGGATTCGGATCCTTCGGGTAGAAAAGTTTAGGATCCAATAGGATAAATCTAAAATATCGGTTCAGTTTCGGTTCGGATCCAATCGGTTCAGATCGATTCAGATTTAGAATTTCAGAACCGCTAAATACCCAAAAAAATTGGGTACCCGTCGGGTTCGGATAAATTATACCCGATTATACCCAAATACCCAAAATTGTACTCTAATACCCGAAAGTTTACCCAAATAACCAAAATTTTTACACGAATATCTGATTTTTACCCGAAATTTTATCCTAATATCCGAATTTTTACCCAAAAATTTACTCGAATAACCGAAATTTTGTCCAAACATCCGAAAAACTTACAAATATCGCGTGTATAAATATATTTAGTTTTAAGTATTTAAATATAATGTATTTATTTTTTGATAATTACTCTCGGATATTTGGATATAAATATATTTAACTCGAATATTAAATATATATATATATAAAGTTTTTATATGTAATTTCGGGTAATCGGGTATCCGTTCGGGTAATCGGGTACCCGTTCGGATATCGGGTTCGGATTGGGTTTTACCCTATACCCACGGGTACGACAATACAAGATCCAATAGGATAAATAGCTAATATCCGTACCTGCCTCGAACCGGTTTTTTCGAGTCAGTTTTGGTTCGGGTTTTCGGATCTGGGTTTTTTTGTCCAGGCCTACGTTTTCCATTGGAAACCAGACGACTATATACATTGTATTTTATTATTTTAAAGCTCTCACTAAAATTGATATTATAAGTTACTGAATTGTAAGTTAAGTCAGAGATAATAATGATAGAAGCTGATTATGAAGTTTTATGTCGTGGTCGAATAAAAAACACTTTCTTGTAATCATCCATTAACTACACTTTTAAGAAAAAGAGAAGATTTTTTTTTTTTTTGAGCAAATTAATCCACGAGAAGATGAGATTCATATCCGTTGACAAAAAATCCAATTTAGGAAACAGAGGATAAAAGGGTAATTTCACAAATTTCAGATAGAAACAGTTCCGTCTCCGGCGACGATGAAACTCGTCGCCGTTTTGACCACTTTTACGATCTTCTACGGCGAAACACAGTCCCATCTCCTCCATGGATCTCCGGTCAATTCTCTCTGCGCTGATCTCATTGATCCCGCTAATTACACCTGCACTGAACACAATGTAAATATCAATGGGTATAGTTTTTGAAAACCCGTGGATATCGGGTCGGTCCGGGTAATACCTGTTACCCAAACAGGGTACCCGAATACCCAAACATATAATTAAATATCAAAAATATTAATTATATATAATTTTAATATAATTTAATTATCTAGAATTACAGTTATAAATCTAAATATGTCAATTAACTTTAAACTTAAATATCCAAAACAACCAAACTATCTAAAAATTATTTGTTATGTTTGTCAAAATTTAGCAAAATGTATTCAAATATAACTAAATTTATTAAAATTTAACAAATTTTTAAGGTTTTTTTGGGTACCCGATATTTAACGTATAAAACCCGACATTTCACATATAAAATACACGAACCGAACGGATATCCATATTTCGGGTATTTATAGGGTCTAAAATTTTTTACACAAACCGATCCGAATCCGACGATACCCGAACCGGACCGGAACCGAATTTTTAAAAAGACCCGAATGGATCGTAAATTTATTATCCATTTAACCCGAATCCGAACGGGTTACCCATATGTCCAGGCCTAATATCTATCGATAGAGATGCTCAAATGATAGAAACTAAGTTTTAAGTCGTGGTCGAATAAAAAAATACTTTCTTGTAATCATTCATTAACTATGTTATTTTTCTTGTTGACAAAAAAAAAGTGTTATTTTTCTTTCAAGTATAGAGTGTAAATGGTAACATCGAAAAAATATTCAGCTGAATTCAGCCAGATTCAGCAATTCCGCAGTTACCATTTGCATAAAACTAAATTTAGCTACATTCAACAGTTCTCCCAACACCAAAAAGATACATAGTATGTTTATTTCAGGTAAAAATTCGGATTATAGCGATTACACAACTCGAATTAAAATATTTTGGATATCAAAAATTACACATCAAATTTATATTTTAAAATAAGTCAGATCATACAAATACGATATATGAATAATTCAGATACATAAAATCATTATCAGAATAGACAAGAGACGAATTTATGTTCGGATAACTGTAGATAACTTTAGATAATTTAAATAACTTTTAGATAATTAAATATATTTTTTCAAAATTTCGCAAAAACAACTCATACTTATGCTAAAATAAATATTTAAAATATCAAATTTTTTAAAAATTCTTAATCATCCTAATCATATTAATGATTTTAAACTACTAGAGAACAATTAACAATCAGTTAGATAATCTATACTATATTATCATGTTTATTTTTTCAATTAAATTTTCAATAAAACTTTGACAAAGCTTTTTATTAATTAATTACATAGTTCAAAAAATTAAATTTGGAAGAACAACTTAATTTTGCTAACAATATATTTTTAATAATAATATGAATTATAGTATTTATTTATAGTATAAGAGTTAATTAGACTATTAGATGATTTTATCTATTTTATTTAGATATTTTTCTTAGTTATTATATTAATATTCATAATTATTTGACGATATTTTTCAATTAAAGTCTTAATTATTTCGACAGCACTGCTAAAAATCACAAAAAAAAATTCAGCTAGATTCAGCGGTTACCATTTGAAAATGTAAAAATTCAGCCAGATTCAGCTAAAAATCACTAAAAATTCAGCCAGATTCAGCAATTCAGCCGGATTCAGCTAGATTCCTCGGTTACCATTTAGACCCATAGTTATGAATGATTACAAGAAAGTGTTTTTATTCGACCACGAGTTAAAGCTTCATGATCACCTTCTATCATTATTATTTCTTACTTAAATCACAATTCATTAATTTATGAATTAATTACGGATTTTGCCATTTTTTATAATGGTATTTATGGATTTTGCCATTTTTTGAATAGTTTGTGGATTTTGCTATTTTTCAGGTTCCAAAAATATGATTTAATATGCGTTTCACTCGTTATGTTTGGGTTTAGTCGGTTCCATTTGTTCTTAGAGTTTAGTATTTGGTATAAAGTACGTATTTTTGCAAAAAAAAAACATAAATACGTACATTTTTAAGTGTTAAAAAATGGCAAAATCCGTAAACTATTCAAAAATGACATTTTCGTAAGTTTTCCCCAAAAAATGGCATTTTAGACAATAATCTCTTAATTTATAATATCAATTTTAGTGAGAGCTTTAAAATAATATAATATTTCTTCTATTTCAAAGGGCAAAAATAAAAAAAACAAAATAAAAATCTACGAGAAGATAAGATTCATTTCCGTTGACAATAAAAAAAATCCCATTTAGGAAAGAGCGGACAAAACAGTAATTTCTCAAATTTCAGATTGAAACAGTTCCGTCACCGGCGACGATGAAATGGTTGCTCGTCGCCGTATTGACCGCTTTTACGATCTTCTCCGCCGTAACACAGTCCCATCTCCTCCATGGATCTCCGGTCAATTCTCTCTGCGCTGATCTCATTCATCCCGCTAATTACTCCTGCACTGAACACACTGTAAATATCTCCTCATCTTCTATTACCACTCTCTCTTAGAATCAAGATTTCATTGAATCAGTCGTAGAAAAATCTCAACTTTATTTGGTTTTGTAGATTCAAACAAAGGATGGTTACATATTAGCTCTTCAACGTGTAGCTTCTCTTGGTCCAAGACTTCAATATGGTCCACCTGTTTTGCTTCAACACGGATTATTTATGGTAAATCTTGTTTAAAGGCTTCTCTTTTCTTGGTGAAATTGCTAAAAATCTTATCTTTTTTGGTGGGTTTTTGTTTTTGTTATTAGGCTGGAGATGTGTGGTTCTTGAATTCACCAAAAGAGTCACTTGGTTTCGTTCTTGCTGATCATGGGTTTGATGTTTGGGTTGGAAATGTTCGTGGTACACGTTATAGTTATGGACATGTAACTTTGTCTGAAACTGATAAGGTATGCAAGAACTTATCTTGTATTTGTTCCTCTTTATGTATAAGCTTCACCTGAAAATGTCCATTTTAGGTTTGGTACAACATTTCATGTGTATGTTTCTCTGCTTTCACTTCTTTGATGTTGAGGAATAGTTTAAGAATATGGCCATTGTTCATGAGGCTTATTGGTGATTCCTTATGCCTGATTTGATGTTAGTAAAAGCGATTAATGCTGGCAAGAACAGGAGATGTGAATAATGTAGTTGACATTATAATGCTTATATATATGCAGGAATTTTGGGACTGGAGTTGGCAAGATTTGGCCATGTATGACTTGGCAGAAATGATTCAGTATCTATATTCAATTTCAAACTCCAAAATTTTCCTTGTTGGACATTCTCAGGTTATTATTATTCTCTTGAAATCATATAAGTGTGCCCTTTTGTTGATTTTTATAAGCTAACTCTTTTTATTTTTTTGACAGGGGACTATCATGTCTTTTGCTGCTCTTACTCAGCCGCATGTTGCGGAAATGGTTGAAGCAGCTGCGTTGCTTTGTCCAATATCATATTTGGATCATGTTACAGCTCCACTTGTTGAAAGAATGGTTTTTATGCATCTCGATCAGGTATTCATGGCTCTTGAATATCATTAAAGCGATTTTAGAGAATCAAGTTAACACGTTTGCTACTCTTTACAGATGGTTGTTGCTCTTGGGCTGCATCAAATAAACTTTAGAAGGTTGTGACTTTTGTCTTGTAGTTTTTGGGTGTGTTGATATAGTGCGACGTTTCTTTACTAACCATCTGGTGGATTTATTATGTGTTTCCAGTGATATGTTAGTTAAACTTGTCGACTCATTATGCGAAGGGCATATGGATTGCACTGATTTCCTCACATCCATAACAGGTTTTTTTTTTCTCTTCCTCTCATCTCCCTGTAGTGATACATTGACATGACATTCTATTTATATATCAGTTCGATAAGTATGCTTGTGAGAAGAAGAACAGAGAAACATATAACAATGTGAAAAATAGCGGAAAGTATTTAAAATTTTGTTTCTTTGAACTGAAGAAACAAAGGTTTTAGGATTATGTAATGCGAGCTCTCACCCTTTTCACCCAAATCAAGCTTGATTGCTAAACCCCATCAGCTCTGTACATTTGTTATCGTCTCTAGATGTCAATAATTAAGGCGTAGTTTCATTATGCCTTGTGTATTTTGTTCATCAATGGAATTAAAAACTTCTCAAGCTTAAGCACTTACTACTCTAGTTAAAGAGACCAACGAGCAGAAGCCAGGCAGTACATGAGACGAGCAAGTGTCCAAAGCTTGTTTTGGCTATAATTAGCCTCCATGTCCTTTGATACTTTCTGTGCATGAATTTGCGCCTTTTTGAATCTTTCTTTTGAACTAATATCAACGAATGGCAGGGACGAATTGTTGTTTCAACGCCTCGAGGATAGAATACTATCTAGATTACGAGCCTCACCCATCATCTGTCAAGAATATTCGACATCTTTTCCAAAGTAAGATTTCTAATCCTATAATCCTTGATTTAACTTGTTCATTGCCATAGCTTTTTGTGTGTTCCTTACTCAGACTCCCTTTTGATTTCCATATTACTGTATTCAATCTTTACGATCATTTACTCCAGTGATTCGGAAGGGGACCTTTGCACAATACGACTATGGGTATCTAAAAAATCTACGGATTTATGGGATGTCGAAACCTCCAGAATTCAAACTCAGCCTCATCCCGGCATCATTACCAATGTGGATGGGTTACGGTGGAACTGATGGTTTAGCAGATGTTACAGATGTGGAACATACTCTCGCGGAACTACCTTCCAGACCAGAGTTACTATATCTTGAGGATTATGGTCACATTGACTTTGTGCTTGGCACAAGTGCTAAAGAAGATGTCTATAAGCACATGATTCAATTTTTTAGAGCAAGGAGAAAGTCTAGTAGCTGGTAAAATACTCAATACACTGCTCTGCTTTGCACATATCTATTTTCACGAAAATATAAGTACGCATCTGATTGTAAATATTTCCTTAATGGTCGAAATTTTATGTTTGAAAGAGCTACATAGTACCAATCTAGATATGAAGAGATAGAACAGTCCAGTGAGTGACTCGAGGTGAAATATATTGGTCGTTGATGAGTTTAGAGAAATTACTACACATTTCATGTGTGATCTGTCTCCTACTTGTTACCAGTCATTTATATACGTTTACATCCGATGTTTGTTCGTGTGGCTAAGTTAATATTTGCATTTGGATGAAAAAATCGATTGCATTCAAAAACATTTTGATATTTTAGATGAAAAAGAATGAGCATTTGTATGCAAATTTTGCATCCAAAAATTACTTAATTTGTTGACCATATAGAGATGATCATCAGATCAAATATCTGACGGGTCGGTCCTTTAGTAAAACATTACAGAATTCGCGAGAGATCATGAGTTTTGTACTTAAGGCTCAATGAAACCAACGGTCGATCGCAACACTGTAACATATGAATTACCTAATTCGCGGGGAAAAAAAACACTACATTTAACAGAGCACTTGCTAAAAGGAGTCATGTTTAGAAAATGTCACTGGTTCTATTAAGTAGCCTTTTGAAGTTGTACCAGAAACTGAGCATTACTATGATCTGTTACGGGTAAAAAAAAGAAAATCATACTCTCTCAATCTTCTTGTTCCTTACTTGAATGATGTATGTGCAGTGCAAAAGCCCTTAGGATTCGATTGATGTGGCTGTTTTTTATAACCTTTGGCTGAAGTACATGTTCATGAAGTATCTTGATGGGTTGAATCCGCTTAAGATCACTGCAAAAATGGAAAACAAACTTAAGATGATGTTTACGCCTCTTTACGAAGAGGAAATCTGTGAAACCAATGAATTTGATTGAGCTTACGAATAGGGGACAGGACAATCACGACCCCGATTGGGTAGAGGAAGAAAGTTGTTCGCTCCAAAAATGGAAGCACTGTATGGATTCATAACAAACAATGTTTAGCTCGAAAATTTTACAGCATCTCAGTTGTGAAACAAGGAAACAAGGGAATTTATGAGATTAACCGTCATATCCTAGGAAGTTAAGATAATGGTAGTACGAAGCCCCGACCATGAAAAGCAGATTCGATAGCAGTAAAGGGATGAATCCGTGCGTTATCAGCAATGGCGATAAGAAATAATGTACGACTGCAACAAAAGACGCAACTATAAGTCATGAATCTCTTTGCAGAGATCCCGGTTTGAGAATTGAGTAATGTGTTTGATGATGAAATTACCGTAGAGCAGCACAAACATTGGAAAGAACGAGTTGCAGTGAACATCAAATGTATAGAGCCTATAGAGAAATGCATAAAAGACAATTCATGAACATACTCACACAGATAGAGATTATAAGAAAGAGAAACTATGGTATGGATACTGAACTACAAACACGAAATTTTCTGTTTTGGAGGTTCTAACACTTTTTAGAAACGAAAAAGTTAACCAAAGAAAGAGGAGATGAAAAGATAAGATTCAGTCCATAAACTTACCATTCAACGCGTTGTTCCACCACATGACTGTTTGGAGTCTCCTCGCGAAGGTAGGAGTTTGTCAAAAACCTGGTAATCCATATCTTGGGTCAGAGAAACAGTTTAGATTTGATGTAAGAAACGACTCAAAATGAGGTAGAACTACAAGGAAGAAAACTATAGAAAAGGATCCAGGTTTGTGCAGAAGTGGTTTTCACAAAACTGGCAATGTTCACAAGAGGGGTTTCAGTACCAAATCTTAAGAGTGCTCGTCTTGCATGGTATAATGAACAAAACAAGAATAATAAGATCAGATAAGTGACTCCAGTAGTAAAGGGAGTAACAGTGTTTATAGCACGAATGAGAATAACAGACATCGAGCAAGTATAACATTTAAGCCGCGTAAGAGGTTTACACCAACAAATGTCTGTCTATGCAATCATAGAAACTACTTACCAACAGCATGTAGCTATAACTGCTCCAGTGATTAAGAAATGGGTGAGCAAAACTGAAACAACTACGACGACAGCATGAGAGCCACTATGGTCATACCTGAAGTAGAGACAACAGATTTAAATCAACAAAAATCAGAATGAAATCTTCTTCCAAAGCAATATCTCTCTCACTCTAAAATATACAAAATACTTACGTGACACAATAGGCTACAGTTGCAACAACAAGAAGCAGGCTACAGATCACAATAAACGCAGGGTCATCACGTGCCCATTGGTTCTTAGTTTCTGAGAGAAAGAAAGAATAAGAGTAATTATAGAAAATGCACTAAAATTTTCAAGCCATACCAAACTTGAGCTTATCCTTAACAGGCACTAGCGTTAAATTTTGAGTAAAGACGAGGAGGAGATAATGCAAAAAGCTGGACAACTAGAAAAATTTCACAAGGGGATGCTTCTCCACTTGCTAGGTATTCATTGTAAAACTGGGTGGCTCAAGGTACTTTCAGAAACGGAAAGGTAAATCATATACACGCAAAAATAAAAGCTGGTTGCAGTAGGATAAGGGTTTGCTAATGAAAGCTGAGCTTACGTTTGTGATACTTGGTGTGTTGATAGCTGATGCCGTAGCGCCCACATGCAAAAATATAAAAAGTACGAGAATAAGAACTAGTAATCAACTCACCACATAGTAACTTAACTAAAAATATACCAACTTGTTGGATTAGACTACCCTATAGATATTCTCAAAAGTACATATAAGCCGTACAAAGATTTTAAACTCTCTTCAATTTCATATTGCAAAGGTGAAGTGAAACCACCTCAAACTCTATTCGCCTAGAACCTTATACGGTTAATTGGTAATTCCATCCTAATCCGTTCTTGGTTTCCCCCCATCATCCTTTCAAATGGAACAGCTTTAATGGTTATTGTTACCATCTATTGGTTTATGTAGAAAAAACTTGTTCTCATTTAGTGGCATAGAAAAAGGAACCATCAACACAAGAAATGAAAGTATCTCAAAGACTTACACAACTTTCGGAGATGTACAAAGGTTAAGCATTTGCCAGAAAGTATATTCAACATCCATTTGCTGCCACTGCAATGAACAAAAAAAGACTGTGATCACAAAACGAGAAAGGGAAAAAAAAATCCATGGCCCCAAAGTCAAACTCGAACACGATGTAATATACATCATAGTGTATGATCACATACAAATTTTACCATTTATAATTACATCAATGCTTAGAAATTCCCAAACTAGATGATCTCTACCTCAACATCAGTATCACTCATAAGAACAAAATGTTACCCAAACCCAATCTTGTTTAATTATCAGATCATCACATTCCAACGTAATTTCCAGCAAGTGATCAACATATCCACCACTTCATCAGAAATTGCTAAAGCTAAAGTGACACTGCGGAGCCAAAATAACAAATCGATTCAGCTAAATCCGAGGTTTTCTCATCCTCTACCCGTAATTCAATCTAAGAAAATGATGAATCTATGTAATAATCGACCTAAATCTGAGATCAATCCACGATAAAGCTCGAGATGTTTATGAGAAAGAGAACCTTGACGATACGACGAAAGTACTGAAGGAACATTGGATTAGCTCGGGATGAAGAAGATGAAGAACGAGATCTGGAAGTTGTGGGCAACATCTTCTCCTCCCTTGTTCCTGATCCAGATTTTGATTCTTCTTCTTCGTTCGTATTGTTGTTCTTCGTTCTTCTTCTTCTTCAGATCGTTTTGATTCGAAAGATCTCTCTGGTTCTCTGCGTTTTCCTTTTGGTTATTCGGGTTTAGGGATTGTTCGCTTATACCGCAATCGCACTCAGACGCTTCATTTGGCAGTTGCGTTTGGTACAAATTACTTGACTGGTTTAAACGCACGGACACTAAGCCTCGGCACAAATATGGATCCATATAGAACCGAACTGAACCGAACCAAAATTGATGGATTCGGTTCAGTTCCGATTCTAGTGAAATCTTGAATCAAAGATCCATGGGTATCGGTTCGGTTCGGATAGGAACCGATATCCATTCGCGTACCCAAAAAATATAGCCCATTAACTTATATTTATATAACCCAAAGTCTCAAACCCATCTAAACCTAAACATAACTATCTACGCCCAACATCCTACCATGTATCTCTCTTACCCTCTTATATATTTCTGTGAAACTTAAAGAAGAACTCTAGTTTGTTCTCTCATTCTCAAAGAAAGAGACGCCGGAGAGAACAACTCTCTCTTTCGAACCATTGCAAATCGAAGACAAATCTTCTTTTGGTGTCTTTAAAACTTGTGTTTTGTAGTATTTTTGAAACTTTGGGTGTCTTTTGACTTATTACTTTCCAAGTTTCAACTATTTTTTGAATTCGTAATGGTATGATGACTAATATATGATATTGCATTGCATACTTGCATAATTGCATTTGAATTTTGCATTATGATTCTATTGTTTTTTTGGTTCCAAAAATACCCGAAACAATTTGGTTCCTAATCGGTTCCAAAATTTATTATCCAAACCGAACCGAATAGGAACCGAACCAGAATCGAACCGATTTTGATTTAGTTCCAATATGGTTCCTAAATCTCGGAACCAAAATACTTGGAACCAAATACCCAAACGCCCAGGCCTACCGGACACCGGTTGTGGGAGTTTGTGGAAGCGAGCGGTTGCGGTTTTAAACGTTATTTAACGTTTTGACCGACTGATTTAGTGGTTGAAACGATTTACGACTAGTTGATCAGTGGGTACGATAACAATTAAACTAAAATTTACCGAAATAAATATAATATATAATTGTGAAAAGGTATAAAAACACCAAAAATTATATTTATGCAAAAGTATAAATTTTTTAAACATGATTAATAATTAAAAACCATACATAATTAATAAATAATTCAATTATTAAACAAATGAATTTTATAGTGAAACAAAAATAATTATTAATATTGGAAAACTAAAGTTAGATAATGATTATTTTCTTAGAATTAACCTGAATAAATGTATATATATATATATATATATATAACTTAAATAAGGAAACATAGCAAATGAAAATAATCATTATCTAACTTTAGTTTTCCAATAAGAAAAAATATATATATATATATATATATATAAGACTTGATAATCTATATTTTAATTTGCTATGTTTCCTTATTTTAGTTTCTTTTATTTTTTAAATCAACCGCAACCATAAACGCTTGCGGGAAGAACCTTTTGAAATCTAGCGATTTCGAGCGGTCCGAACCAATATGGAGTGGTTTCTATGATTGGTACCAACCGCTAACAACCGCTAGGCGAGTAATAGCGGACAATAGCGGGAGAACCAATCAACACCTAAACCGTTCCATTAAAAGGGAGAAAAATGCTAACAAAAAATCCAAGCTAATTTTAATTTGGAAGTTTAATATCTAATATTTTTGGATTGGAATAAAAATACCCTATTTATTAAATTGTTGTCAGTAAACATACTATCTTTTAATTGTTGGTCGAATCGGACGTACACGTTAATCCGGTTGACGGAATTTCTAAACCGGGATTAATGGTTAACAACACATGGTTAATTGGGCTAAGCAAAAGACTACATAAATCTTCTTCTAGTTGGCATAGATGTGCCTAACACAATGCCTATGTTCTGGCTTAGGAAGTAAGTCAACAATTGCATTGAGCAATCCCTCCTACTTATCCGAAATCATAGTCAAACCACTAAATACACCTAAATCCAAATCCATCTTTAGCTTCTCAACAAACCAAACCCATGAGTCATTGTCCTCCACCCTAACTACAACCCAAGCTATAGGGTAAATTCTATTATTTGCATCCCTCCCAACAGCTACTAGAATTTGACCTTCAGTTCTCATTTCAAGAATGATCCATCTAGTCCAATGATAGGTCGACAGCAACTCTTTCATGTTCTTCTTAAAGCATCAAAACATATGTAAAACTTGTCAAACTGTTAGCTTACCAAACGCTTGAGGATTGGTCACAATCTCTGTGTAGGTATGCGAGATTACCCTGATCCTAACTCTATAAGTCCACTTTAATTTTGCATTTCCATTTAGATTCTTAACAAAAAAAACTTTTCTCCCAATACCTTATTTTTTTTCAGATTTTTTTTTCATTTCTAGTTAACCTTAAATCAAAAAAAAAAAAGACAAAATACAAATACGATTGGAGTACCAGCTTTGAAATCCATGATCATGGTATTTGGGTACAAAAATAAAGCATTGATAATTGGGCTGTCATTTTGCTTGAACAACGATGTTATCAGTTTATAGCAAATAGACATATAGAACCAAGCTTTGATAAGCCTTGTTAATTTGTTGAAACATAGTTGTAAAAGAATTCCCTTCTTTAGAATATCATCGTTTCCACTTTTGCAAAAATAACCAAAATAATACGAACTCCATCACTCAAGAACCCAAAAAAGCCATGGCAAGGCGTAGATAGTTGGAACGAATATCATCATTAGCGGCGTTTCATCCGAGACTGACGCAACACCCAATTCACTTAAACCCACTTACACAATCAAAAATTGAAACATATTAAAATGAAACCATTATCGAATCTTGTTACTTATACCTTATCACCTGATGTATGAAAGCATAAACCATAGCCCTCTCCCTCTTAATAGCTCCTTCTTGCTCCATCAGTTCCTTTAAACTTGAGAGACTACCACATAAACCTACACATCAACAAGATTAACATAATTAAAGTAATGTACAATAGTCTTACTGGAAACTCATGTATTTGATTACCCAGTTTTCCGAATTATCTTTACCTCTGGACTGCTTCGCATGATCTTTTTAGCTCAGTTGAGTCTAAAGGTGCTCTGCGATAAGCTCTTACACTAGACTGATCACAAACAAGAGCTTACATACACCTAAGTGTAACAACTGCTTGTTTCCTAATTTGTCTGCTACGGAATTGCTTGACTTGCCACAACAGCTTTCAATACTCTAAACATCAATCCTGCCAAAGGAAAAAAGACCAAACTCATAGAACTTTTAGATGCTAGAATCAGAGACAAAACACCAACAACTTTCACCTCCGTTGGTCTTGATCTTGCTAGTTGCCTTCCTGACTCTAGCAAAACTTGCAGTCCAAGAGTTGCCATCACGAAAGCAAACACAATGATGCCTTGTAAATTTGAAGCATGTATCATTATCAATTCAATTTTCTTGTGGGACAAGTAAGTTCGTAGAAAAAATAGGTCAAATGAATCAGAATTAAAAACCAAACAAAGAAGTTAATAGAGAAAAACAGAAAAAGCATACCACATGTTGCATCCGATGCTTACCGATTGGATAGTGAAACTAGTTTAGTTTTCTCATAGCATTAGCTGTAAACCAGTGGATAAAACCAGACAAGAGATCCAAGAGAGAGCCCAAAGTTGAAGCAATCACAGCCACAAAAGCACCAAACCTTTTTCACAATAATTACATACACGTTTAAAACCCTATGTTCAACAATTACACATTTGCAAAATACCTTTTCATTTGTGATACTTGGTCATTTTGCATTTGTGGAATTACACATTTACACATTATCCATTATTTGTTCGTTTCACAATAATGGGTTTTAAATGTTCAACAATTACACATTTGCATAATCACTTTTTATGTTTTCATACACACGATTAAAGTTTTCATCCCAATTCACAAGTCATGGTCGATGATCATGTTACATACACGTCTATACACATCGACACTTTATGGATTGAGCGAAGATCACAAAAAAGAAAAAAAAACATGATCGAAGGGGAGAAATTGGTGGGCTCAAACTCTTACAAGAAAGAGAAATAGAAAGAACAGACAAACTATCTAAATATCTATTCTTTTAGCTTAAACACTTTATATTTTGAACTGATGGAGTAATATATTTTTGATGTCTAAAACTCTTGCTTGTTGAGCTTCAACCACGGGTCGTGCCTGCAAACAGATCAACTGAAACCATCAAGAGCCAAAAACTAAATGAACGTTCCTCAAACAAAATTAAAATAGTGAACTCCATTTATGTACCTTCTTAGCTTCCTTTTTTGAGCATTGAAGTAGCTCTAGTAATTTGTAGAAATTTATCTAATCAAACCCTGAGGTAAACAAAAATGAAACAAACAATTTCAGAATTTTTTTTTTAATTCAAATTAAAGTCTTTAGCAAGTGGATTCTATTCACAAATTATGTAACAATATAAATTACAAATCTTTAGCAAGGACACCGAGGATATGCTCCATCTTCATGGAGCATAACAATATAATACAAATAATAATTGGATAGTACAAGAAACTTATGTTAGAAGAAACAACCTATGATACTTGTAATTGAGAGGTTTTACTAAACCTAAGACCTTTTGCTGGGAGATGTATAACATGACGAGTAGGAAATGGCAGTGATGCGAGTTTCTGGTTTGATTCGTGAACAACAATGGATCATATCCTGAATTTTTTGGGACAGAGGGACTTCGACACCTACGCTTACCTCTACACTCAAGAGTGGCTAATGCATACGATTCAAACGGATCATTTTCATGCAGGCCTTACTTGGAATATTTAAAGCCTAGAGCAAACAAACTGTCTTGGGCTAATGTTATTTGTTTCAAAAGGGCCCAATGTATTATTTTATGATGTGGGTTGCTCAATATGATGAGATAGGCATGTGCATTCGGGTACCCGTTCGGGTTCGGTCCTTTTTTTTCGGGTATCAGGTCTATTCGGGTAGGGGGTCGAGACCCATCCGGGTATTCTAAAAATTCGGTTCGGGTTCGGGTATTTTAATAAAAAAGCAAAATACCCGAAAATAACCAAAAATACCCGAAATATTTTCGGGTTCGGGTCGGGTTCGGGTTTTTTTACTCGTATATACCCAAATCTAACCGAAATACCCGATTTCTCAAAAATACATTGGTTTCTCTTTGCCCAAATATAACCAAAAAATATCTAAAAATACTAAAATTATCCAAAAGAAAACTACATCATTAGTTACTTTTTAACCAAATATATCCGAATTACTCAAAAATACCTAGTATATTCGGATTTATGATTGTAATTTTAGGTATTTCGGATATTATAAGTATAAATATAACTAATATTTTTAGGTGTATATTTGTATTTGGGTACCCACGGGTATTGGATTCGGTTCGGGTTCGGTTCGGGTTTTTTTCGGGTAGGAGGTCTAGGATCCATTCGGGTATTTTTAAAAATCGGTTCGGGTTCGGTTCGGATATTTTTTCGGGTTTTTCGGTTCGGGTATTCGGTTCCGGTTATTTTGCCCCGACCTATGATGAGACACTAACTAAAGTTGATCCAAAGAAAGAAGGAAATGAGCTGACATGGCTTCTTCTTAGCTGTTTTATATTTTTATTTTTGCTGAGGTGGACATATTCAGGGGTTTCAAACAACTCTTCTTAGTTAGTAGTAATGATAGATTTTGTAATTTTCAATGCATTTAAATAGAAAAAAGATATAATAATAATATATAGATATATACTATAAATTTCTTAAACTAATTTTGGTGTTTTTTTCCAACTCATTATAAATTTGATATGATTTATAATATTTTTTTTATGTGTTTAACTCTTGCCTTTTAGAACACATACCATAAAATAAAAATAAAATAAAAGTTGAAAAATAAGAAATTTCCCAAAATTACTAATTTGTTGTAACATTGATTAATTAGTGTCAATTACATATTTTATCTATAGTTGGCATGCAAGTGTCTTTAGAGATATGGTTGGTGCAAAAATATTTTAATTATCTCTTTAATGATATTTGACAATATTAGTCATTAGATGTAATTAGCAAAAGATACTTTACCTATTTTAGCTCCATATACTAACAATATTTTAATTTATATATTACTTAATAAGATATTTGTTACATATTCAATAAATACAATTATGACACTAGTCATTAGATATAATTAGAGAGATACTTTACTACAATTAGTCAAAAATAATTTAAAACTAGATATATTATACATTAATTTTATATAATTGGCCCAAAATAGTTGTTAGCTAAAATTGGCGCGAGATAATTAGTGATATTTTTAACGACTTTTTAAATAAAATTTACCAGACAAAGTCGTTAGATACATAATTGGCGCGAACTATTAAATATCGTTTATTAATTAATAATAGTTACATCTTTCAAAAGGTGGCAAAAAGTCTAAAGAAAAGTAAAATTTTGAGTACCACCCATCTTATATAAATTGTCCATTGTAGAGTTTCATAGATTCAATAAACATTAGAGATATTAGCTTCTTCTTTTTGTTCTAAGAGTTCTTAAATTGTAATTGCTGATTATTTCGACAATAAAAGCTGAGATTGGGTTTGACTTTTTTTTTTTTTTTTTTCATTTCGATTTCAAGAAATAAATAAAAAGGTTTTCAAATTTGGTTTTGGGATTTGTATTAGATAATACTAGGATCTCATAATACTATAGCTATGAGTTCAGACAATGTTAATGAAGGAACAAAATTCGCTTTTGACCTCAACCTTGAACCTGTTGATGAAACTTTGGACATCAACGTTGATCATGTTGATGAAGAGAATCGTGATGCTCTGAATCCTGTTGATGAAGAGAATCATAACTCTATGAATCATGTTGATGAAGAGAATCATGATTCTCTAAACCCTATTGATGAAGAGATTCGTGATTCTCCGAATGACTCATATACTCCCGGTGACTTGGATTCGTGTTCGATTTGTCGTGGGACTTTGGTCAATGAAAGTGATATTCAACGAACACTACAGGAAATGTGGGTATTAATAGCGTAAGAGCATAGCGTTTTGAATGTTTATGCTATAATAGAGTTTTGAAAAAATTTAGATAGCGTTTGGAGAAAGGCAAACGCTATGGTAGGTTGAGCGCGAAAAATATTTCAGAGTGGCGCTTAGTATTTGGTCTATGATAGCATAGATGTAAATTAAAACGTTATTATAGGTATAACCGGGAAACTAAAATTTTATTGGCTCCAAAAATTTTACTAAGTAACAAAATAATAAAAAAAAACAAAGAAACAATAAGTTAAAAAAAAAAAAAAATTAGGGCTATCGATCCTTCTCACATCTTTCTTCTTTCTTTCCTCTTCTCACATCTTTCTTCTCTGTCTCGAGACTGATCCGTTCTTTCTCCCTGAAAGACCAAATATGAACACCAAATGAAACCCAATTAGTTTCTCTTCCACTATCGATCCCTAATTTTGTCTAATCCCTCTCAGATCTAAATCCCTCTCAGTCGAAATCTCTCTAGATCTCGATCGTATGTTTCTTAATCGTCACAGACATCAATCGAAATCAAATTGGTTAGTATATGTATGGGTGTTCGATATTCTCAATGATTTAGTTTTTATTCATGTTAGGGTTTCATCTGTTTTTGTTGTTTTTGAAGTAATTGGGTTTTGGATTGTTGTTTGTGTGATTTGAATCGTGTTTCTTTCTTCTTATGTGAGTTTGGGTGTTCGACTTTCAATTTGTGTTTTCGATTGATTTATGTCTGAGTTTAGATTCATTACAAGATAGTCTATTTACTAGATTCTTTACTAGATAATGCATGTATCGATTGATTTTTGTCCTGAGTTTGGATAGTGTAGAAAAGTTTCTTGCTCTCATATAAAGATGCTAATTTGGTTTCCTAGCTCTTGTCTCTAGTTCTTACCGGTCGCTGCCACTGCTCTCATGATTATTGATGTCTCATGTATCTTTTTCTGATGTGTAGTTGGATTTGCGGATCTGTATGGATTTGAAGTACAAGAGGAATCCATATGCTTCAGACATTGAGTAACTTTAAGGACGGTGAAGTCGTGCTTCTCCAGGATATCTGCAGAAAGGCAAGTGATTGAAGAATAATACGAACAAAGCCTTGAGAGAATGTCATGATTATTTATTCTTTGTTTGGTTGTTCTGTTTCAGGTTGCGATTCATCTTATGGTTAACCAACTTCTTGGATCTTTTTATTTGTTGTTCAGGCACGAAAGGAAATCATAAGCAAGATAAACAAGACGATAGAGAAGCGGTTGCAGAACAAAGCAGCATCAGATACTGCTGGCGCTGGGAATGGTGTACTTGGAAGATTGCTTGAAGAAGAAAGCTTACCTCAGATGAAACCACCGCGAAAACATCGTGCAAATGAGCAGGAAGAACATGATAGGCTCGCAGGTGGAATGCTAACATGGCAAGATTACAAGACAATGGACGAGCTGTGTTGTGTTTGGTAATATGGAGAAGTCATGGGTTTGCCACTCAATCACTCTAAGCCATATGTTGGCAGGTAATCTTTGAACAAAGATGGCAGGTAATCTTTAAAACAAGTTTTGGATCTTTGATTGCTTTAAGAACTTAATGATGTTCAATAGTGAAGATGTTGTGATTCTTGCAGCTTACCTGGAGACTATGGATTCGACCCACTTGGTCTTTCAGACCCAGAAGGTACTGGAGGATTCATTGAGCCGAGATGGCTAGCATACGGAGAGATCATCAACGTACTGGCGGATCCCGTCAACAACAACGTCTTGACCAGCCTCAAGTTCCACTGAGATGATCATCCATCTCATGTGTTTTATGTCTCTTTGTATCCTAAAATCTTTCTATATCTTGCTACCATTGGCTTCTTCGTATTGTAACACCCTGTGTAAACATATTCGTGTTTTGTAAGAAATGACAATGTCAATGGCCAAAAGAAAAAACTTTTAGGATTAATATTATCTCTTGGCAAAAATATAATTAATTATTTGGAAAAAAAATTAATTGGAAAAAATTGAATTAATTATTTTAAGGTATGTACTTTAGGTTTCAATTTTAAAGATTTTTAAAATGATTTTTGAATTTTGTAAAAGAAAAGTTAAAAAAAAAAAGGAAATATAAACAAATATAACCAAATATCTATAAAAGACATAAATATTTAATTATAATATTAATAATTACAAAAATAATAACAAAGTTATAATTTTAAAGAGTTTAGGGTATAGAGTTTAGGGTTTAGGGTATGAAATGTATGGTTTAGGTTTTTGGATTATATTTGTTTGAAATAGTAATAATATTAATTATAACAAATAATAACATAAATAAAATTCATTTTTAAAAATAGTTTAGGGTTTAGGGTTTAGGGTTTAGGGTTTAGGGTTTAGGGTTCAATGTTTTAAATAGTAGTTAATATTAATGATATAAAGTATACTATTATAACATAAATGAATTCTATCATTTTATTAATTATAACATCATTAATGTGTTTCAACAATATGATTTACACAATAAGAAGATTAGTGTACATGTATTCTAAGGCAATCATATCTGTTACCTTCAAATTTCTGAAAACGTTGCAAAATATTTTTTTTAAATTGCGAAAAAATTATCTAATCATGTAAATAACTCATAAACATATTAATTCATCAATATATAATTTTTTAAAATTATATAAATAGTAAAAACACATTTTTATGCCTATAGACAAAATAAGCCAATCATAATGTTTCACTCGGATTGCTGATGTGGCGAGATCTCAGCCATTCATCGGATCTAATACTTGATCAATTTACTCAATCCAATCATAATGTTTCACTCGGATACACGACGTGGCAACATCTCAGCCTTTCAAAGGCTTTGGCGGCTGCATGTTTAAGGTAATCTCATCCGTTCATCGCTCAACAAAGGCTTTGGCGAGATTTTTTTTTTTTTTTTTTTTTTTTGGGCTAAAGGCGAGATTCTCTTCAACCTTTCATCCTTTCCTGACATCGACTGAGACAAAATTCACAAGAAAATTAATTCAGATTAGGTCTTCTCTTTGGGCTAAAGGCGAGATTCTTCACTGCAAGAATCGCATCCTCTACCGAGCTGATGAAACCATTAGCTTCTTCTTCTCTCTGTTTCTGCAAATCAGACTCTTCCTCCAAGCTTCGCCTTTTGTTGTGTTTCTATCCAATTTTGACAGATTTTGATTGGGAAGAATCATTCCGAGCCATGTCTCCGGCTAAAGGTACGATTTTGAATCATTACTTGAGCAAGATGATTTTGAATCCTTTAACTAGACTTCAGTTTGATGGAAACAGTATTTACTGGCTTCGATTAAAGTTTTCTAATCAATGGTTGTGGTGGTGGTGTGTGTTTGAGATCACCATGGATCTGCAAGAACGCATCTTGTAGAGCTAATGTGAATAAAGATGATTCCTTTTGCAAGAGATGTTCTTGTTGTGTTTGTCATAATTTCGATGAAAACTAAGACCCTAGTCTTTGGTTAGTTTGTGAGCCTGAGAAATCAGATGATGTTGAGTTATGTGGCTTATCTTGTCACTTGAATGTGCTTTTAGAGAAAACAAAGTTGGTGTTACGAGTCTTGGTAATTTCATGAAGCTTGATGGATGTTTTTGTTGTTACTCTTGTGCAAAGTTTCTCAAATTCTTGGGTATAGTTTCTTCTTTTATGCCAAAGTTCTGATCTATCTGTAATTAGCTTTGTATAACTCAATGTGTGTGTGTGTATTGATGAAGGTGTTGGAAAAAGCAGCTTGTGGCAGCAAAAGAAGCAAGGCGGCGAGATGTATTTGTGTTATAGGATTGATTTGAGTTATAGACTACTCAATGGGACTGTTAGGTTTCCGTGAATTACCACGGAAAATGATGTGAGACAGAGGAGGAAGATGAAGATAGGAGACAGGGGCAGATGAAGAGGCATTCTATGTAGAGGAGATGTATTGGTCTTGTATTTTTAATTGATGTAGTATTTTTATAAAAGTTTTTGTATATTATTTCATGTAATAATGATAATAAAATATTGTATTTTTTATTTTTGATATGTAATTTTAATCCAAAAATCACAATAAAGATGATTTAAATACAATTAAAAT
This sequence comes from Arabidopsis lyrata subsp. lyrata, assembly GCF_000004255.2. NCBI lineage: Eukaryota > Viridiplantae > Streptophyta > Magnoliopsida > Brassicales > Brassicaceae > Arabidopsis > Arabidopsis lyrata. The sequence goes on from NW_003302553.1 coordinate 19,766,468, forward strand.
AATTAACAAAAATATAAATATTATAAAAAATATAAATTATTGAAATAATTAATCAAATAAATATTGTAGAAAAATCAAATCATGAAAATAGGTACAACCCAATCATAACAATTATTACACGTTATTATAAATATTAATAATAGCAGTGTCATAACCGCTATCGTAGTTCAATTAACTATAGCACAACGAAAAACCGCTATCAAAAGTGTCCGACTTTCTATAACGGGCGATGTCAGAGCGCTTAAGGAAACGCTATGGTAGATGAATAATTGCGTTTTTCGGCCGCTATTAATACCCACATTTCCTGTAGTGGAACACTTGTTACACTTAAATGTGCTCACAAGTTTCATCTCGGTAATTTATCTAAATTTTTTTCCAAATTAAATTATTATTTTTATTTTATTTTATTGAATATAATTTTTATTTGTAAAGGAATAAATTCATTGATTTTCTCTTGTTAATATGAGTGATATAAAATATCTCCCTTTTCAATTCGTTTATAGAAGAACTATTGATCTATGATTTGAAAGAGTTATATGTTTGAGATTGTGATCTATGATTTGTGATATTTTGGATCAGTTTTATTCATTCATAAGTATATTAAATTTTTTTAATCTACTTGCATTTGATACATCCATTACATCACTCTGTTTTTTTTTTTTTTTATTAATGGTTTATGGGCTATGGTTATTCATAGACATCTAACAATGGTGTGTTGACATGTTTTCTTTGTGTACAGACTGTATCGGCTCAGCATATAATGCAAAGGGCTTCATGGAATGTCCAAACTGTAGGAATATAGAACCAGGTGAATGGCAGTTTGCAGACGGCACCCATTTCAATGCCGATAATATGATTGCTAATGACGATGAACAAGAAGAAGACAATGATCCTGGATGCTTCTCTCAATTGGTAATATTTGTTTGGTTTTTGAATTGATCTTATTTCATTAATGAATTTTACAAAAACGATGCTTATCTTACAATTGACCGCATCTAATATACATATAGTTTTTGATGCTTAAAAGACATCTTCACGTATGCTTAGTCTACTAAATCTTGTATAGAGTAATGCTTAAATAATGTTTTGTGTATCTTGTAGATTGTAAAATCGGAGGTGTGCCCTTTTGGATGCTTAGGTCAACGATATCCCTTTGAGTAAGATTTACACTAAATATGGTTACATTAATACTTTAATGTTGTAAAATTTTGGCAAAATTTGAACTTTAACATCCTCGCTCTCTCAAAACATTGTAGTCGTCTACAATGTCTTTATGTAGAGTGTTCTTTCTACATTACTGAGTACTTTACTCGTGATGTCTCTGAGAGTTCATATTCAAGTAGCCAAGAGGACACAAACACTGAAGAAGTCCCTAATCCTATTGGTTCACCTGTGATACCACCATTCACTTATCGCAGCCCATATCCGTTGTTTCCGCATATTCACGTACCATCTAACAGAAATATTTTCTGGAGTTTCTTACGCCCAGGGGTGATGAGAGCTAGACACTACCTTTCCCATCCATTTTTCAACCATAGGTAAAAAAATATTTCATGTCTTCCACTATTTTTCAATAAAATTCCTTATCTTTATCTTTTTTTTTAATAGATGAAATCTTCAAACAAATTTTATCTTGTAGTCTCTTAGGAAGATCCGGCATCTCAATGGTTAATGCACCAATGGCTTTGTCATATGCAAGCAGCAGCACAACGCAACTTAACCCATCTAACGTATGGGAGAGTACTCAGCCTTTCTTGTCGTTGAGGCATCATTGCATGGTCGAACATGAATTATACCGCATGATTTATGGTGACCGAAACGAAATGGGAGAAGTAAGCGGCAACCATGGAGGCAGCAGAAGAAATAGAAACAATGGTGACGGAGGAAGCGGCAACTTTGGTGGAAATGGCAACGGCAATGTGATAAGTGGCTGAAGCTAAAGTGGTTGTGGTAGCTTATGTGGCTATAAGCCATAATAAGTATCTTTATCATTTTCTTTCTATTCTCATGAAACTTTAGTTTAATTAAATAAGTGAACTTTGTTTTTTTTTTTTAAATCTCAGAAACCTTGAACTATTTATCAATTTATATTGGTTATTTTCTCATTGTAGCTTGAGATAATTCTTCTTTTATGCTCTAGAAATTTGAAAAGTGAATCTTTGTTTTATGAACATTGGTTTATTATATCGTTTGATTTGATCTACGTAGAGAAATTGTAATTTCTCTTTATCAAAGTCGGGTCTAGCACTAATTAACCTGCGTCCTCAAAAAGGCAGTCAAGAATAAGATTGGTTATTTGTAATACATTGCCACATAAAAGTTTTTAGGTCTTCTCTAGTGATAGTTTGTTGTACACTCTACTTGAAGTGACTGCTCTGTTTTTTTTTTCTTAGTTTTGTTGCAATTATATTTATATTCATTCATCCACTCGCTTGTAAATAATTTCTTTTGTGAAGCAATGATTCGAAATTTTAACCAAAAAACATTAATTGATGTATATGTTTATTAATTAATTATTATAACTGAGGTGAAATATTGTTCAATTGGACATGTACACTACAGACCATTTTAGCAGTTCTATTAATATGCTTGTAACAGAAAAAACCATAGAGGCTAGGGGTTTGTATAGTATTGTCAATGCACCACCATAAGAATTGAAACCTGCATATTATATGTTATATATTGACAAAACATTAGGCACATAAAATTTATAAAAAAAAATTAACTAGTTAGTAGTAGTTTGATTTTTGTAACGCCTCGAAAATTCCAAAGAAATTGTCAATACATTACTAAATAAAATAAAATAAATGTCTTAAAATTCAGCATTTGAAAACTTTGATGTCTCTCCCTACACCCGGATCCCAAGAATCACGAACAAGTTTGATTCTCCAACTTCAATCTGCGGAGATCAGACGACGTTAGCGATTGACTATCACCGAGTGAGCATAAATAAATAATCCTATGTACCAGCAGGGTTTGATTCCACAACAAACAATGTTCACGCATTGGTATTCCTAATTCTATTTCGGTTTAGAGATGACTCACATGTCTTCAAAACAATTCGCTTATCATTAACTTATTCACCAAAACAATATTTACAAACATTAGAAGAATCGGAATGCTTTGGCAGCCGTGCATGCGGTCTCAGCTAAGCAACGCGTAGATGCGGAGAGAGAGATAAAATGGTTACGGAAGTGGCATCACTTCCAACCAAACAACAGACTCGGTACCATGGTTCCCAGTTTTTTTATATATCTATATAGTGAAACACAACAATTCTGTTTACGAGCAATCATATTACTAACAAACCACAAAAATTCATCAGACTGATTAACATTAAATTTCACCTAGTCTAATCACGAGTCAATTCCAATTTCTTGAACCGATCTAGTTAATGTAATTTATCTCATATGTTAATTCTTTAATGTCCAGCAAATTATAATAAAAACGAGAGACATAATGACACAATACTCACGTTTTATAACCAAGTCAAACCACTCACTACAATAGAAATGAACGAGTCCAAATTAATACAAAGATAATGAAAAGCACACTAATCTATCAAACAAAAGAAGAACAGAAGAACTCATATCTAACAAACATAGAGAAAACAATTTAAACTATCAACAAAAGACAAGAAAACTCTACATCTAGTAACATATAACAAATTTAATAATCTAATAGAGGTAAAGACAAAGAAAAACTCACAGATAATCAATCCTAGGTTTCGGTGTAGTCAACGGAGGGACTCCCACACAATTCTCTTTTATGCCAATATATACTTCACTAAGATTTTCTTAAACCAGCAAAAGACAAAACCCTAATGCACACTTATTCAATTCACGTAAATGGGCTACTATAATAGCTAAATGGCTTAATTTAATCAAGAGTAACAAAAACCGTTATAAGACAATTAATGGATAATAATAAGCATACAACGACTTTACCATTGGCTACTAGAACTATCCTATTAATTTCCTATACCTTAACTTTGACATATTTCAATTACGAAAATCTTGACACACAATACAAGAAGAAAAAAAGAATATGTAACAACGCAATCAAATATAATTAACATGTATAACAGTATAAGCAAGATCATAAATTATTAAGTCTCTAATTATTATCGCTATTATTTTTCAAAAAAAAAAAAAATATCAGGGCTTTACAATTTTATTGAAGCGAAATATACAGTTTGTGCAAAAAATTCAAAAATATGTTACCTATTGATATATGTTACATATTCCATTTACATTTGGCGCGCACCTGTCTTTAGGTATGATTAGTGCAAAATATTTATAATATATGTTGCTTAATGGTATTTATTACATATTTATTAAATACAATTAACGACAATGTCTTTGGAAATAATTAGCTTGAAATAATTAATATATATTTTTAGCAGAAACTTTATATATTTTAATTTTTTGTTGCTTAATGATAATTCTTACATATTCATTAATTAAAATTATCTCATTAGTCATTAGATATAATTAGTATGAGATACTTATATACAAGTGGGGAAATTTTTTAAGATAATCTGCTTTAAATTTCTTAGATATAATTAGCACATAATAGTTGTTTACCTAAAATTGGCGCCGAATATTTAAATTATTAGACTTAGTGATATCTTTAATATCTTTGTAGATAAAATTAATGGGAAAAAATCGTTAAATACATAATTGGCGCATAAATATGTTATTAATTGATAATAGTTACATCTTTGAAGAGTGTCAAAAAGTATAAAAAGCAAAAATAAAGTTTTGAGTAGCATCCTTCTATATAAACATGACATGTCCATTTTGGAGTTTCATACACAAGCTGAGATTAGGTTAGAGTTTTTTTTTTTGTTTGTCATTTTGGTTTCAAGAAAAGAAAACAAAGAAATACAGTATATGAATTTGGATTTGAGAATTTTGTTAGATAATACTATGACTTTGAAATCAAAGAGTAAAAATGTTAGCGAGAGCAAACAATTCGCTTTTGACCTCAACGTCGAAGCGGTTGATGATGACAATTGTGATTCTCCGCTCGAACGATCTAATTTTTGTTCAGTTTGTCTCGAGCCGTTACACATAAATGTGAAGCAGAAACGCAAGAGAAAAAATAATATTTATAAGATCAATGGCGGACCCAGAAAAAATATTTACCCAGGTCATATATAAATATGAAACTATATTATTTAGTATATCGCATAATAATATTATTCAAGTACAATGAATCTGGAAAAAATATTAATTGTGGTTTTCACTACTTTTCGACCAACAAAATAAAAGAAATAAATCATCAAAAGGTGTCAAACTGGGGAATCGAACATGGTTACTGGGGTGTCAATAGGCATGCAATTACCAAATCTGCTGGTTGTTTTTTAAGTACTCTTATACATAAACACAAATATAATTATTTTACCCAGGTCACTTGACCCTCCTTTCCCCTGAATGGGTCCGCCCGTGTATAAGATGATTAACCAATTAACCCTAGCCCACGTCTTTCCCGTTCAACAAAAAAATTAGAAAAAAAATGAAAAAATCTAAACCAAACTAAACCGGATGAATTAAACGATTTGGGCGATTATCACCGAATTGGACCGCCTGGACGGAGGTCCGGTTAGTTTCTCTGATCTACAATAAACCGTGGCGCTTGGTCATTGGTGGAGGCCTAGGCGATGTCTAGGCCGATTTTTTGAACCTTGAATGTGACCATAAGTTTCATTTCAGTAATTTTTTATTTTTACACCAATTTATTTTACTTTATATTCTCTGGAATTTTCATTTGAAAATGGAAACAAATTCATTGACTTGCTCTTGTTGATGTGTAAATATTCTGTCCGTTTCAAAATATAAGACGCTTTGAGGTATTATTTTTGTTTCAAAATGTAAGACGTTTTCAAGTTTCTATTCAAATTATATATTAATTTAATATTTTCTGATTATTTATATTATGCAGTCTCATTCATGATTAGTTGAACTTTTTAAAAGTGGATATTTCTTAATCTGCGTGCTTTTAACTAAAACGTCTTATATTTTGAAACGAAGGAAATATAAAATACCTCCCTTTTTACTACGTTTGCAAAACTAAGGCCACTTCCATCCATAAGAACCTTTATGAGTTTCTTAAACAAAAAAATATAACTAATTTAATACAATTTAGTCATATAATTAAATTTTAATTTCAAAACGAAAATTTAACCAATATATAGAAGAAATGTGTCTCATTAGGTTTTTATGAGGGTTCTTAAGTTTCTCATTTAAGAACCCCTCTTTGCTCTCTCTCTTCCTTTTCTATTTTTTTTTTTATTTTTTGATGGTTAGAAACTCATCTAAGAGCCTCCCATTGGAGGTGCTCTAAAGATCTTTAATTTCTCAAGTCTTGAATATTCTTTTAGCCTTCTGTTGTAAAGATTAATACGGACTTTGAAAGAATTATTTATCACATGTGATATTTTAGGTCATTTTAATTTAATCCACATTGTACAATTTTTTTAAAAGAGTTTCTTTCGATTGTTGACTTGTTGTAATTATTACCTCAAACATTATATTCTATGCACTACAATATTGGATGTTCAGAGTTCAGACAATGATATTCGTGTTTTAGTCGACCAAAATTGTCCATACATATTTAATTAGGATTATTTACCTAATCAGTTTAAGATAGCTTGCATCCAAATTTTTTTTTTTTGAATTTAATGTTAAATTATATTCAAAGAAAAAATAAACGTTTATACATTTGAATGCAAACTTTTTAAAACTTCTAAAGAAAAGATTCTAACTTTCTTATTGCCTCCTTGCGAACCACGTTTGGATACCGCCATCGAGGTGTCCTCCTCTTGTGATCGTGGACAGCCGATTTCGCATATTTTTGTCTATCAGTTTTACCAGCCTTTCCGTCGAAGAAGGTGGTTCGCCATGTCGTCTGTTATTCCTCTCTCCCCAAATAGAATGTATCGTATTTTGGAAAATATATCCAAGAAGAAATCTCTTTACTTTGTCCAAATCTTTTCTGCCTAGCCTCATCATTACATCATTCCAGTTCGTCGAGAAGTGTTCATTGAGTATTCCTCTCACTAGCTCTTCCCAAATCTTCTGCGAGTAGGTGCAATGGAAAAATAAATGTTCTCTGGTCTCCAAAGGGTAGTTGCAGAAAACACAACTGGTGTTAGCATTCTGATTCCATTTTTGCATTCTCTCACCTGTTGCAAGTCTGTTTTTCAACAGCAGCCAAATTAGAAAAGCATATTTCGGTGTGGCTTTCGGGAACCATATTTCTTTGTAACCAAGGGCGGACCCACTTGAAGGGTAGGGTAGGCAGCTGACCTGCCCAATTTTTCAATTTTTTTTAAGTATATATATAATTCTGTTATTCTGTATAAGATTTAATGACTTAATAACTTAAGTATATATAAGCTGACATGCCTACTTTGACTTAATGACTCAATACGTGAAAAGCCCATAGCCCAAAACTTTAATGTGAATGTCGAGGAAAGATTTGATAACCCACAAATTTGAGGTTTATATATATTTAATTTATTTTAAATTAGAATTAAAAACAAAGTGGCTCATATTTTAGAATTAATTACAGATTTTGCCATTTTTTATAATGGCATTTGTGGATTTTGCCCTTTTTTGAATAGTTTGTGGATTTTGCCCTTTTTCAAGCTCCAAAAATATGATTTAACATGCGTTTCACTCGTTATGTTTGGGTTTAGTCTGTTCCATTTGTTCTTAGGGTTTAGTATTTGGTATAAAGTACGTATTTTTACAAAAAAAAATCATAAATACGTACATTTTTAAGTGTTAAAAAATGGCAAAATCCGTAAACTATTCAAAAAATGGCATTTTCGTAAGTTTTTCCAAAAAAAATGGCATTTTAAACAATAATCCCCATATTTTAACCTAATTGTTATTCTTTGGCCATCAAAGGTGTTCAGTTTTCTTCTTCAATTATCAGTTTTCTTCTTCAAGTTACGTGTGTGCTCTGTGCCGGTGTATTTTTCCAAAATCGAGTAAGTTCATAACTTAGAAAAAAATTAGCTTTTTCTGTATAATTGTAATCATTAATTTTTATTCAAGTTTCAATTATACTTAGAAATACAATGTAATCTGTGAGATCTAAGAGATGAACAATTTGTAATTGTGATCCAATTTTAATGATCATGATTAATAAATTAAAATTCTTCTTATAAACATGTAATGGTGTTATTTTTTATATTTAATAACAATTTTATTGAAAACTAATATGAATAGTTGTCGATTCTTCATTGTTTGATCATGTCTAGAGTTTGGTAAAAATAAAAGTATTAATATTGGAGAAAAATATAGTTTTAATTGTTTAATCATGTCATCAATGTTCGTTTGTTTATACTTATTTAAAAGTCATCTTTTTAGAAATATATTTATCAAACCACACTCAACAAAAAAAACACAAATATATAATGTTCTAAATTGGAATGAATCTTTTGGAAAAAATTTATTAGTCGTAGACAATTACCAGTGTCATATGTTTATTTAATGTTGACATTTTTTTAATCGTAATTTGTTTTTAGAAGAAGCGATGAAAAGGTATTATAACCCAAAAGAACCATCTCCACCTCGTAGTGAAGCAGATGATATTGTTTTATTTTGGGATCCTGCAGATCGAAAAAAAATAGCAGATTATCATCCAAATCAAAGAAATGAGGTAATTCGAAGATACTTGACTAGAGGTCCTTGTCAACCTCGTGGACATATTTTCAAACAAACATTGATAGGAAAGACAATGAGGTGGTTTAATCCAGCTTGGTTTGATCGGTACAAAAGCTGGTTAGAGTATAGTGTGAAAAAAAAAAAACTTTTTGTAGGATGTGTTTTTTTTTTGTTTTGCGTGAACTTTTAGTTGGATTTTTTTTAGTTATTAAAGATGATTTTTTTTTAAGCTATATTTTTGACCTGGATAAAATAAAATCTTGGATCCGCCACTGTTTGTAACCCTCCATTGTCGTCCTTGCAGTTCTTAGTTGTGACCATGTCTCCTTTGTTGAGAATTTCTTAACTTGCATCCAAACTTAATAGTACTTTTAACCTCATTTTATATCATAGATCATGCCCTATTGTGTGTTAGTATCACGAGCTTAATTATTTTTGATGTTTTATGCGCTACTGTTATTTCATAAAGACATCAAACAATTTTGTATGCACATGTTTTCTTTTTGTATAAATTGTATTGGCTCAGCTTTTAATGTAAAGGGCTAAATGCAAGGCAAAAATTATAGGAAAATAGAACCAGGTCAATGGCGGTATGCAACTGGTGGCGGTCGTCCAATCCTAGATTTCAATGAAGATGATTGGATTTTTGTAGAAGAAGAAGAAACTAATCAAGGATATTCTTCATTGATTTGGTAATATCTGAATCGTGTTTTGAAAAGAGGTTATTAGATGAGTGACTTTAACAAAAATGATGCTTGTCTTACAATTGATCATCTAAAATACTTGACATATAGCTTTTTTGTGCTCAAAAACATCTTCACGGATGCTTGGTGAACTAGCTCATATATAGATGTATAGTGTTTTGTGTATCTTGTAGAGTTTAGGAATGGAGTTGTTTTGTTCCCTTTTGAACTCTTACGATAGCTCTATTCTTTCGAGTAAGATTTACATTAACTATAGTTATATTTATACTCATGTTCTAGATGCAATAGTTCTCTGTTTGTCAAGGACCGTGCCAAAGGGAAAAGAGAATAAAGAGAAAAGTTGTTTTCTATTGACATTGAGAAAAGGTATATATACATCCTACACATGAAACCCTAAACATACTTAGGGAAATTAACATATTAGCCTAAGTATAATATATTTACATTATAGGTCCCTAATACTCCCCCTCAAGTTGGAGCATGAAGATTATACATGCCCAACTTGCGCCGTAAATAAGCAAATTGTTGAGAACCCAAAGCCTTAGTAAAGATATCCGCTGGTTGCTCCGTAGTGGTAAGATGCGCAGTAACCAGTGAACCATCCTGAATTTCATCCCGAATGAAGTGACAATCCCTCTCAATATGCTTCGTCCGCTCATGAAAAACTGGATTGGCAGCAATATGTAAGGCTGCCTTATTGTCACAAAACAAACGCATCGCTTGCGGATGAGACACTCCAAAGCATCCTAAAAGCTCACGATTCCATTTCAACTCTCGAGTAGTAAAACTCATTGCACGATATTCAGCCTCTGCAGAAGAAAATGATACCACATCTTGTTTCTTTGTCTTCCAAGCAATCGGAGAATCACCCAACATAACAATAAATCCTGTAACCGATCTCCGAGACATGGAACATGTAGAAAAATCTGAATCACAATAAGCTGTCAATTGTAAATCAGGATCAGAACTCAACACAATACCTTGACCCGGACAGCCTTTAAGATATCTGACAACCCGTATAACTGCAGCCCAATGCTTGGCACGTGGTTGTTGCATAAATTGAGCCAACATATGCACAACATAGGACAAATCTGGTCGGGTAAAAGTAAGATATACCAAACGCCCAACAAGCCTCCTATACCTCTCGACATCCTCATAGAACTCTCCTTCATCATCCGGCAACTTATGGTTTTGCTCAAGCGGAGTAGACACTGGTTGACATCCCAACAACCCACATTCACTTACAATATCCAAAGCATACTTCCTTTGCGACAAGTAAAAACCATCATGAGACCGAGATACTTCAATGCCCAAAAAATATTTCATAGCCCCCAAGTCCTTCATATGAAAACATTCACTAAGGTATCCCTTAAACTCCTGAACACCATTAAGATCATTTCCCCCAATCAACAAATCATCAACATAGACCAACACAAAGAGTTGCATAGATCCACGCTCCAAGGTAAAAAGAGAGTAATCGGCTACCTGCTGAGCAAACCCATACCCTTTTAGTGCTGCTGCAAGCTTAGCAAACCAACAACGTGGTGCTTGACGTAGACCATATAAAGATTTCTTAAGGCGACAAACTTTTGATTTATCTTGAGAAACAAAGCCAGGAGGTAATCTCATATAAACTTCTTCCTCAAGATCCCCATGTAGAAACGCATTATGAACATCCATCTGATGTACTTCCCATCCTTTGACAGCCGCAATCTTAAGAAACTCGCGAATAGTTGTCATTTTCACAACATGAGCAAATGTCTCATCAAAATCTAACCCTTCGACCTGTCGATTTCCCATGGCCACCAAACGAGCCTTGTAACGTTCAATTTCCCCATTCGACTTATACTTGATAGTAAAGATCCAATGACTGCCAATAGCTTTCTTTCCTGGCGGAAGATCGGTAATATCCCAAGTGTCATTTGCTTCTAAAGCATTCACCTCTCCAGACATCGCATTGCACCATTTCTCATCCTTAACGGCTTGCGAGTATGACTTAGGAACCGAGATAGCAGTAATGGCCGCAAGAAAAGCTCTATGTGAATCAGAAAATCGGTCACAGCTCACATAATGAGCAATGGGATATAGGACCGTACCTGGAGCAGAGGATGCTGATTGAGTGGGTGCCGGTGAGAGTGTGGGATGTTCAACTGAGCAACGTGTAGTATGTAGTACATAATCACTTAGATGAGCCGGAGGTTTTCTTTCCCGTTCGCTTTGTCTAACTTTAATCCCTTCACTAGTCAGATTATCATTCCCTAATTGACTCCCCCTTTCCTTCAAAGCAGTATCTGAAGTCTTTTTATTATCTTTGGACCCCGTAATATGAACATCGGACGAGCTGGATGCTGGATCGATCGATCCGTTAGTGGCTGATGTCTCAGTAATTTCCTCTGGATCGATCGATCTAGGCGTGGGATCGATCGATCGCTCCGTCTCGGGTCCAAGCTCGTCACATGTCAGTAGCTTGGGATCGATCGATCTACGTGCCGGATCGATCGATCCCGTTTGGTCCGTCAACTCATCAAACGTCAGTAACTCGGGATCGATCGATCCACGTGCCGGATCGATCGATCTAGTCATCTCTGGTCGAAACTGATCATCTTCAAACTGTGCGGGATCGATCGATCCCAGCTGTGGATCGATCGATCGCTGTTCCGACAACTGATATGGGAATTCATCTTCTTGAAACACCACATCCCGAGAAACAAAGAATTCCAACTTCTCCAAATCATACACACGCCATCCCTTCTGACCAAATGGATACCCCATAAAAACACACCGTCTACTTCGTTCCCCAAACTTATCTTTATCCCGCAAAACATTACGAGCAAAGCATAAGCTACCAAAGACTCGTAAGTGAGTGATATTAGGTACTTCCCCAAACAACAGCTGATAGGGTGTCTTTCCTTGCAAAACAGTGGATGGAGTTCGATTAATCAAATGACATGCAGTCATAACACACTCACCCCAAAACTGACGTGGTAAGGTAGCTTGAAACATCAACGATCTAGCAACATTCAATATATGTCTATGCTTTCTCTCCACTCTACCATTTTGTTGAGGAGTATAGACACACGACGTTTGATGCATGATTCCCTCTTCTAGGAAGTACGATCGCAAACCCATAAATTCCCCGCCATTATCACTACGTACTACTTTCACCTTCTTCTCAAACTGTTGTTCCACCATTTTGAAAAAATTCTTAAGAGTTACACCGACTTCACTCTTTTCCCGTAACAGGTGCACCCAAACCGCTCTCGAATAATCATCTACTATTGTCAGAAAATACGCAGCACCCGAAGTAGATACTATCCGATACGGACCCCAGAGATCACAATGAATCAAATCAAAAATTCCAGCAGCTTTATTAGAACTTTCATGAAAACAATCCCGGGTTTGTTTAGCCCGTAAACAAATATCACAAACTGTTGTGGAACTAACTTGCTTTCCAATATCTAAATAACTCGATAAATAGGGAACAACATGACTAGACGGATGACCAAGACGACGATGCCATAAATCCCATGATCTTGAACTGCTCACAGTCTTGTGTATCTTCGCACCAATCACCCCTCGAAGCACGTACACGTCCCCACACTCTTCACCAACCCCAATCAGCGTCTTCATAGCCCGGTCCTGTATAACACACAACTCATCATTGAATGTAATAGAACCCTTAACCACTTTCAACAACTTTGCAACCGAAATTAAGGAGCATGTTAAATCCTTAGAGTACAAAACTCCTTGTAGCCACAAATCACCCCCGAGACATATATCACCATGTTGGGTGGACACCACATGATCACCATCCGGTAGACCGATCATACATGGATTGGTATTCATCACATTAGACAAATAGTCTAAATTACCAGTCATGTGGTGTGAAGCTCTTGTATCAATAATAAAATCAACACATTCTTTCTTACCATTCAGCTTCTCATTAGGATTTGACTTTTGAGAAGCAAAGAGACCCTTGAGAGCATTCCATTGATCATCACTCATTTGTGGTAGAGATTGACGATCCAAATCAGCCGGTGTTCTTGTTGAATTAGCTTGTATTCCCCCAACAATATTTGCCTGAACACCCGTGACCGCGTTAGCCCTACCACCGGACCCGCGACCACGTCCAAACCGGCCACCACGTCCTCCACGTCCACGTCCACCTCTACCGCGATCATTGTAGTCACGACCTCGTTCTCCCCACCATTCAGGAAGGCCAATTATCTGAAAGCAATCAGCCTTTGCATGCCCATACTTACCACAATGAGTACATGTCACGTCCTTCTCGCGATAAAAATTGGAAGTTTGACCCCGTTGTGCAGCCTGGACCGCAAACCCCACAGCCTCCGGAGTGGCATCACGATTCCTAGTAATCGTGAGTTGTCTCTCTTCTCGAATGATCCTTTGATAGACTTGTGAGAGCTTGGGTAGTGGTTCCATACTTGTGATAGTAGAACGCACCGTACCAAACTTCGCAGAATCTAAACCATTCAAGAAGGTATTGGTTCTCTCTTCATTACGGTCTTCTTCCAACTGAGCAGCCAGTTCTCCACAACTACATGATCGAATAGGCTTGTAAATTGCCAATTCATCCCACATCTTCTTAAGTCTCCCATAGTACACCATTACCGTATCTCCGTTTTGCCTACAGTTTGCTATATCAGCCCGAAGCTCACTGATTCTTGGCCCGTTTCCCGCAGAGAAATGAAGCTTCAAATCTTCCCACAACGCTTGAGCTTCATCCACCATAGAAATCGATGTCCTGAGAGTCGTCTCAATCGTGTTCATAATCCAAGCGATTAACATAGAATTAACCACTTTCCATTGTTCAATCTCATCATCCTTGGTAGGTTTCTCCAAGGTCCCATCAATAAACCCTAATTTCCGTTTCGTTCGCAAGGCGTTCCGCACATGCTTAGCCCAATCTTCATAGTTTTCTCCCTTTAATTGAACAGTAGTAATCACATTACCCGGTCCATCAGAAGGATGGAGATAAAGTGGAGAGGCCCTAGCCTTCTCCGCCACCGTGAGTCCACTCCCGCCGCCGCCTTCCGCAGTCTTCACCGGAGCAACCTCTTTCCCGTCAACGTCAGCCATCTTCTCTTCTTTTCCCTTTGTTTGATTTTCTTCTTAAAACCCTAGCTCTGATACCATGCCAAAGAGAAAAGAGAATAAAGAGAAAAGTTGTTTTCTATTGACATTGAGAAAAGGTATATATACATCCTACACATGAAACCCTAAACATACTTAGGGAAATTAACATATTAGCCTAAATATAATATATTTACATTATAGGTCCCTAATAGACCGGAGGTTCAAATTGCTTCTCAACGTCAAAGTTAAAGTGACCATTCAACGGCTGGGAATGTTCATGGACTCATCAGGATCTCTTCTTAGGCGAAGAGCCACATAGCTTTCACTTAGATTTTCGATTGATTTGATGTCTCTCTATCTTATTTTCTTTGTAATAATGTTGTTTAATTTCTCTTCTAGTTTGTTGAGTGTATAAGCCTATAAGGGTTAAGAGGATCTTCCCCACTCTTCGTTTGAATCTTATGTAATATAATGATTAGTTTGACTAAGAAAAAAAAACTACTATGTTCGACAACTGTGGCAAAATCAGAACTTTCACATCTTCTTTCTCCAAATATTGTTGGGTCCAAATCTATTGGGGCGATATATATGCATGTTTTTTAATGTTGCGTCTAGGCTTAGGTGAAGGTAAGGCTCACAGTTCATCGCCTAATCTAGATGATGCTAGGCTTTGTCACAAAGACTCTCGCTCTAGAACGTTTTGGCATGAGGCGCCTTATGTGTTTGTGAAATTAAAATCATCATTTTATATGCAGCATCTTTTCATTTAAATTTTTAGATAATTATGCTTAAACCTTAATATTTACTTATTTTTATGTTTTCAAAATTAATTGCACTTGAATTTATTGCTACTACAACTATGAGCTATTCCTAAAAACCTTGTCACGTTAAATTTTAACTTCAACTTTGTTATATTTTCATCTTCTCACGACGTTTTTCCTTCTATTAATTGATCTAACTTTAGTATCTCTAGTCTCGAGTCTCTATTCTCCCTACTATTTCTTTATCATCAATTAATTATGTCTGATTAAGTTCCTACATGTTTGATTCAGGTCCTACTAAGGAACTTGATCCAACAAGGAAATATGCAATTGTTGTTCCTTTTAAAAATGAAATTTTTTTTTACACAAATCACAAACGATGGAGTTCAACGTCCAAAAAGACATATGGTTGGAGGTTATAAGAATGGTATTCGATGTCCTTTAGTTCTAGATCGGATGAAATTAAAAAATTCATGTCTAAAAATCCTGAAGTTGAAGCCAATACTCAAATGATGCCACCACCAACCATTCAATACGATGAGTAGATTATGAGGAAGATGTAGTTGAACTTCAGCCTAGTCAAAGACGTCAAAGATGCCAAGGCTAGGCTGGTCAACCGTAATTGAAGAAACATAAACGTCTAATGGACATATTTGTTACTCCAACTCTTCTTGATATCTTAAAAGAAAGAAAAAACAGAAACCATATTTTTAGAGTATATGATAAGAAACTTAGAGATAAAGCATCTAAACATAAATCATAATTAAGTAAAAATCAAAAAATATATACATAAACCGAGTTGCCTTTGTCCAATGGTAAATGAGAGAAAAGTCTCCGCCACATTGGTTCGAGTAGCATTAGCTACCGGAATTCGAATTCTAACATAGTTTCTCCGGGCCTCAAAATTAGTGTTTGGACAAAGAAAACCTTTAGGATCACCTGAATTATCAAAAATAAAAGTAATCATGTATATATAGATGAACAAAAACTTTGAAGAAAAAAAAAAAAGAACAAAACCTTTTTAAAAATGTTTTCATTTCTAATTCTCCCTTTTTTTTCTACGACATTTAAGTAACTCTCCTTACTTATATGTTAGGAATTATATAATTTGAAGAAACAAATTACAGTTTCTATTTCTTTTTTATTGATAAATAAGTATATTTACTTATCTCCAAAAAAAAAATATAGTTACATATTTTTTCCAACATCTTGAAAAAAAAAAACCATGGAGGAGGTAAGTCCAATACCCAAATAAAATAGACAAAAGCCAGCCCAAGCCCAAAAAGCCCTTCTGATATACACACTTACAGACCCCAAACCAAAACTATAGTCCTCACGAGAAATCGCAAGGGAAACAAAAAAATCCCCAAACTGTGACCGGAATTAGGGTTTTCACGATGTCGTCCGGGAAGCCAAAGCAAGGTGGTGACACACGATTGGTGGTTGCTGCCACTACGGCGTCGGCATTGATGGAAGCGAAGAAGGCTGATCATGGAGGATCTTCGTCTATCGTTGAGTATAAACCGCCGGTGATGCTTGAAGATGAAGAAGATCTAGAAGTAAAGCTCCGACGAATCCTTGAGAACGTTCCTGTTCGTGTTAGCAATACTTCTGGAAGTTCTGCTGGTTCTGGTTCGGGCGATTTCCATCAGGTAATTAAACTAAGCCTTTCTCTTGAATCGAAGGATTCATAATTACCTCAATGAATCGAAAATTGTATTGCGAATAAGGAAGAGTCTTTTGTTCTTAGGCTTAGTTAGGTGTGGTTTTGAAGTTATTTTCAATCTATTAAGAGAAGTTCATTGTTGGGATCTGAATTTTCTTAGTGAACTTGTGTTGACATTGTTTTCTTAGTGTGTGATGGATCACAATGTTTTTATTGCCTAGTTAAGAGTTTGATAGAGCTTGAAATGAGAAATGGTTTTGAGGTTTATATGTGGGAAGCTCATGTGGATGTAATTATACTAGCCTGTAACGTAAATCGGAGGAATTCGATAGATTATCATCTTGTATTACTCTTTTGATGGGCTGTGAAGAATCTCAACTTTTGGAATCAAAGATTGTAAAAGTTAATTCAAAACTCTAGCTGGTTAAATATGAATCCTGTTCTTTAGTAACTGAAAATTAGCTGGATCATTTGCAAAAGAATGCCTGATATTTTGTTCTTAAGCATCGTGGGTGTGGTTCGAAGCTACTGTCGATCAGTTAAAAGAAGTTCCTTGTTGTACATATGATAGGAATCTTAAATTTCTTAGTCAATAAGTGTTTTCTTAGTTTTGTGAGGGATAACAATATCTTTATGCCATTGTTAAAAGTTTGATAGAGCTTGAACTGACTGTATTCTTTGTGGGAGGCTCGTGTGGGTAGTAATTAATGGCCGAGTGCTTTCTGATTTGTCACCCTGATTAATTTTTAGCGTGTGTACATCCTTTTCTTATTTTACTAGACATTTAAACTTGTGTGATACTGATGCATCGTTTTCTATTCCAGTACCGGCAAATGAGGCGAAGAGAACAAGACCGACTGACAAGGATGGATATTGACTACAACAAGCGGTTACAAATGGCAGAGTTTACTATAAGAAGAGAAGAGAAACTAAAAGCTGCAGAGGAGAAGACATCAAAAAAGCGTTTGAAACGCCAAAAGAAGAAGCAGAAAAAACAGGAGAAGAAGAGAAAACCAAACACTACTGAGGAACAAGAAAAGCAACCTAAAGAAGGACAAATATCATCTGACGAGGACTGTGAAGATGAAGAAGAGTCTGTGCTAGAACCTTTACGTCCGATGTTTAATATCAAGTTCCAAGAGAACCGTGCATAGCTTTTCTTGTGACATGTAAACACGATCCCAAAACTATATTCGCAAGATTCGTTTCTTTCTTTCCTTTTGTTTTCGACAATGTATGGGGAAAAAGAAATGGAGCAAGGTTTAATCGGTTTGTGTATGTATTAGTGGTGAGCAAAACAAATTGAAACCTGAGAAAACCAAACCAACCTGAATTGGTTAAACCAAAACTGAATAGGAAATCGAAAAACCAAAATTGGACCAGACTTTTTGTGTATCCAAAACAGAATAAATTGAAATTCATTTAAAATTTTTATTTAAATTATAGAAATATTATATGTAGAAAATAAACATATTTATTTTAAATATAAAAATAATGATATTCATATTAAACAATTATAAAATTAAATAAATAATAAACCAAACCGAAACCAAATTGTATCGAAACAAAACTTAACCGAGTTAAAAAAAAATTAAGTGGTTCCAATTTTATATAATCCAAATAACCGAAAAAAGCCGGATCCAAATCAAACCATAAAATGAGATTGTTCATCTCTATATGAAAAAGTAATATATTTTTCACAATGTAAAATCTATATTATTAATTGGGAATCACTCAAAACTAACAAACCTTATTTTGGTAGATTAATTACAATAAATGTCATTATAATTATTGAATTTAAAACAATAAAAAGAGAAAAAGATTCGAAAAAATATATTCAAAAAGTATATATATTTATTTCATTGGAGTATTAACAATATATATTCAAAAAGATTTTTCTGTCTTTTTTATCCGAAACTCAAACAAACTAAATTTACTGTTATGATTTAATAAAGTTTCCATAACAATTGGCAATAATAAATTCGAAATAATAAAAACGAAAAATACATCTGTTTACAATATGATTAAATCAAATATTAAATTAGTTTATGAAATCATATCACGAACAGTTATTATACTTGCCAAATATAACTCTAATTATAGAATATATATATGTTTTTTAAAAAAAAAATCAAGCATATAACTCGAATCTATATTTAATACTTTGATTCGCAAACATATTGTTAAGATTATAATAGTCTGTTAACCCTAAATATTGAAACTGAATTTTTGTATCCTATAAATATAGAAGTCGATTATTCAGTACCACTCACTAATTATACGTGTTTTCTAAATGTACTTCAATGAAACGCATGGTGCTATTTCTTGAATCTAAACGTATACAAAAATAATTCCTTTTGTTTTTCAGTTTGACAGGTAAACACCTTTCATACTGCGATAAGTTTTCTACATGTTACGGATCTTGGCCATCTAATGCAAGGAATATTCGATTCATGTGGTTTGGATTTTATGTGTTTAGTTCTCAGTTTGTGTTGTATTATTGTATTGTTTTTTGTTCTAACATATACATAAATACGACATATAAACTAATTCACAGAAAAAGATTGAAACAAATCATTGATCTTACAAAGCTAGACAGAGTGAATGCATACTTTTTCCAACAAAATTGACACAAATACATGAGTAGACTATATTTCTAAAGAAAAAAACTCATTGAAATAGGAAAAGTTGTAGAAAAGTATCCATATCAAAGTAAGTGTTCTTTGAATAAATGTAACGGTAAAAAATGAATTAAGACGAGTAGAAAGAGAAATTGTCTAAGTTGTAGACAGGTAAATGAAGTTATAACGCTTGCAGTAGAACTCGAACATGAAGTTTTGATTCTCGAGTGTCCCTCATGGCTGCAAATCAACATTCCATATTTGTACTATCAAAAGTTATACGCTCGATTGTGTGGATGTTTAAGGCAATTCGGAACGAAATTCTACGGAGCGAGAATTTCAAAAATAGAAAAAAATGAATATTTATGTCCTATTTAAATTTTAGGACGGGATCGAGATTGAACGGGATGAGATGAGAATTCCTAAAAAAATGTCGTATAACATATTACAATTAAAATAAAACATTGCTTGCAATCATATATTTAAAATGTTTCTTTCAATTTATCTAGCATAGCATGTGCCAAATAAAAAATTTTGGGACAGGTAAAGTTTATTTCGTGATGGAAATTTTGGAAAATTTGAGTATTTTCTAAAACATAATAGTGAAATATTGAGAAAATAAAAAAATATGGATAACTTCCACTAATTATGTAAAAATTAAATACCTAAACGAAAATACATAAAATACGGATATTCCATCCGAATCTTAGACCTACACGATATACAATCACAAACGAGTAAATCAACGCTTATGTGATTAAATGTGTGTGGTAGATATGTGACCATACGGATTATCCGTCTCAAAATTGATATGTCTATGTTCTCTCTCTTTTTAATTATGTAATTGTCTTTACTGTAACCAAAAACAAATCTGATTAATTATTTTGTCTAAACAAAATTGAAACTAAACCGAATACCAAACTGATATGAGGTAGGATAATGAATGTTATACTAAATAAATACATCTACAAACATAATCCCGCACGTTCGTGCGGGTCCGAATCTAGTGGAAATTAAAAAAGGAACAACAAAAATTAAGAACCAAAAAAAAAAAAAAAGGCAAAAAGATAGAATCAAAACAATTAATCAAAGTTAAGAATGGTTTAAAAGCAGAAAATAAACCTAGCTTTAACCTACTTTTAAACCCAAAATTTTTCATAGATTTCACTAAATTTTTAATTAATTGATTTAAAAAAAAAAAACACAAAAAAACAAAAACTACTTAAATTGAAACGATGTGCGAAGAACGAAGAGACTCGAGACAATTCTGGGATTGGTGAGAGAGATCGCTACAATGGAAGAATCTGTTCATCAATCGATTCGCTTTGGCTCAGGTTTCTTCTCTCTGTTTCATTGTTCTACGACTCCATTAACGTGTAGATCTACCGATTCATCTGATTTTGAAATTTGTTGGACTGATGCAGTTGCGGATTTGATTATGTGGAAGAATCGACGCGTAGGGTTTCTTTTACTTGGATCAACAACATTGTTATGGTTCCTATTCGAGAAATGTGGATACAGTTTCTTCCCTTTTGTTGTTAATACTCAGCTTCTTCTCGTTGTTATACTCTTCCTCTGGGCCAAATCTGCTATTCTCTTCAATAGGTACTTGTTTTCTGGAATTTTGAGTGAAAGCATGTCACATTTTGCATCATGTTGTAGATAAGATAATGCTAAATTTGTTGTCATTTTTCTTGACTAGACCTATGCCTCAGCTTCCTAATCTTGAAATCTCTGAGGCATCTGTGTTTATGGTGGCTGATACTCTACGAGTTTGGATTAATACGGCGCTAGCTGTTGCTCGTGAGATTTACGTTGGAAGAAATGCAAAGCAACTCTTTCGGGTCAGCAAACTTGTCCCTTTTGTTTTCTTCAATAGATTGGCACTTAGTCTGAGACATTGAAACATTGTTATTGCTATGGCAGGTGAGTGTTGTGTTGTGGACAGTATCATTTGTTGGCAATTTCTTAAACTTCCTCACAATACTCTATCTTGGTGAGTAGTTTTGTTTTCCCTTTTCTTTCACATTGTTCATTATTGATAGGACCTATAAGTTTATATGCTTTTGCACTCAAGACTTTCTCTGTGTGATTTTAAATGGACAGGTGTTGTTCTCAGTCTGTTGATTCCCATTCTGTACGAGAGATACCAGGATCACATTGACGAAAAGCTATCTTTAACACATCGAGTCGTTCAGACACAATACAGGAAGATTGACGAAAGATTACTACAGAAGATTATTGCAAAGCCCACAAATAAGATAAAGAAGATGCAATAGGCAAGCATACTGACCTTTTTAAAACCATTTATTCAGTTAGTCCTCTGATACATTGTTCAGTTTCAACATGGCAATGTTGCTTTGATAAGGTGTTCTTGTTAACCCTCTAGTGCTCTAATATTTTAACAGTAGCCTAGGGTTGGTTCAGGAATAGCTTCGCCAGCTCAACAACAGAGATGTTGCTTTGATAAGGTGTTCTTGTTAACCCTCTAGTGCTCTAATATTTTAACAGTAGCCTAGGGTTGGTTCAGGAATAGCTTCGCCAGCTCAACAACAGAGCTTACATTATTTGAGAGCTGAAATTTTAAAGGAGAGTGTGAGAATACGTTAGGGGGAGATTCTGGACTTGCGTAGGGTTTTTGTTTGAGCATTGGTAGAGAGTTTGGAGACTTATCTCATTAATCAAGTTTCTTCGATGTTGTAGTTCTTTGGTGAATACAATTAGATGAGGAGTTCACCGGTTACAATCTCAGCAGCTGTATTGTTTATAAAATAAAACTACAACACATCAACAAAATATGCTTAGATGTCAGTGATACAGCAATTTTGCATGATCTGTGTTGATACCAGTTGCATATTTGCTTCTTTGAACATATCAAAAAGGCACTGAAAACCTCCTATCTTAGTACTTCATACACCAATACTAATCTGTTAGCACTCTTTTTGTTGTATGCAGTGAAAGATACAAGACAAAGTAGGACTGAGTGGGAAGGTAAAACTAAGTAAAGGTGAAACAGGCGACGTAACAAGATATGAGTGTAGATGGCTAGAGAAGTTGAGACTTGAGTGTGGTTCTGTTATGAATCAACCCTTCATTTGATTCTCTCTTTATAGAGACTGTGGATGGATAAGTCTATGTGTAATTTTTGGGAGCTCAATGTGATTCTAATCAGAGTATGGGGCAATTTCGGGCAAGCAAATGGTTTTCAGCTCGATAAATTTGTTCCCTTTTTTCTACTTTAGTGCTTGAAATTGATATGGAGACAATAAAAAACAACTCATGTCTCTTATGTGATTTACGAAATACTAAGAATTGACAGAACAAAAAAGCTGATTTTATGCAAAATGTTTGTTATGAGCCAAAGCCTTTGACGTGTTTCTTCTAGTAACAGGTGCCGTGGTGATTTAGAGAATTGAATAGCTTAAGCTAAAGAACAAGAGATTTTAAGCTAAGCTTCCTCTTAACCCTAGTCTCTCTTGGAGATTAAGGTTAATTTTTGGAAGTTGGATTTTTTATTCATCATAAGGAGTCCTTAGACCCTTCTTACAAGCTCATAAACCTGTCATGAAGAAAAGGAAAAGCTCCAAAACCATAGTTCTAATGTTGTTCATGGAAATTACTCTAATCCTTAAATCAAAACCAAAACCATCAGACCAAATAAACCAAAACACCTAAACCATAGCACGTATCAATGTTGTTCAGTTCTGTTAACATTTTACTTTTTCTAGTTATGGCTTAAGTTTAGGAAACAAAAAACAAGTTATCCTCTTATGTGGAATTGTGATTTTTAGTTATGAAATGCAGTTATCCTGAGTTGTCTGTGTGATCAATAATCACATTTGTAGTTCAGCAATGTTACTAATAAAGCCATTGAGTCCGCAATGGTTGGTTCTCGGTTATAAAAGGAAACAAGCCTCAGCTTTCAACGTTTATGAATACATGAAGTGAGGCCGAAAAAGGCAGAAACTCAAGCAACCTTAGGAACTACAACAGACTCCGAATTGGGCACTGTCACAGACCGCAACAGCTCCAATGAGCAAACAAGGCCAAGGAAATGAGAGAGTAAGGTGTTCGCAGATGCCTGCATAAAGCCAGCTCTTAAGTCAAATAGTGAACTTACACAAATCAATTTTACAGATCTTTGAGTAAAGACTTATAATAAGAACACAGCAATATTGTAGAGCTTAATACCTGAACTAGGAAGACATCAAGAGCAAGAACGGGACTGTATCCCTGAGAGACTCCCTGGTAGAAAGGGTTTGCTGAAGTTGTTAAAGCCTTAGCAACTAAAAATCCAACCGTAGCTTGCATCCCGAGAAGTGCTGCCCCCATTCCCAAAATATTTACCATAATCCCGCTCCTCAAACCTTTCACAACATCAGCACGAGGCGGGGCCTGAAACAATTGCAAACCTTTATTAAAACTGGAATTCTCCCTTTAGACACCAAACTACGAAACTGAGTAACAGGACCCAAGAAGCAGCATCAGCTAATCAGACACCTGACTGGATCATACAAACACAGCCTAAAGACATAAGATAATCAAGTGGCTCTTTTGTTCTCAGCCAGAATTACCAAAGGTTCAACAGCTACTACTAGATATAACCTCACAGACAGGCCTTTCACAAAGAAAATAAAACCAGTTAACACACATAAGAACCTACAAGCGCTATGTTACGGGTGTTCATTTCCATAGAACAACAGTTCGACCAAGAGCAACAGTTCGACTTATGAAAAGCATAATTACCAGAGAGAGTCAACTTTAACTTATTCAGATTGAACTACAGCGAAGAGCAAGACATTGTTACCTTGGCAGGGTCGATGGAAGTTCGACGGAGCCTCTCTGAGAGCCGAATATACCCAAACGACCAGAAAACTGAGACAAACGAAGCAGCGATCCCACTAGCAGTTGCATAGAAAGTAGCAGGTGAAGTAGGTTTCCCAGTTACAACAATGGAGAAAGATAAAAT
Source organism: Arabidopsis lyrata subsp. lyrata (assembly GCF_000004255.2). NCBI lineage: Eukaryota > Viridiplantae > Streptophyta > Magnoliopsida > Brassicales > Brassicaceae > Arabidopsis > Arabidopsis lyrata. Next base: position 19,790,967 of record NW_003302553.1, read on the forward strand.
CACCGCCGCCACAACAGTTGACACAAGCTGCCCCCAGAAACCAATACTCCCAAGCCTCTTGAAGTACCTAGAAGTCTTCTCCAATCTCTTTGCAACCTGTTAAAAAACCACTCATACTCATAAAAACAATCTCTTTCACACCAATACAGTTACTGGATAAAGATTCTTCACACTAAACAATCAAAGTTCAATTCTGAAAAACTCGAATCCAAATTGTTATCCACTTCCTAAATTCAAAAGCAGATTGTAACTAAATTTCGATTTGTTACATCATTTCCTCAGATGATCATCAGGCTCTCTTTCTACATTCAATTTCAGCTAGCTTGTGACAAAATCAAGATTCGAGCTGAAAAAACCGAAGAAATGGCTATAGAGAAGGAGAGAGAACCTGAGCGAGTTTTGCTTTGTCGACCTCATTATCACCGGAAACGGAAGAAGGAGACGTCGGAGAGTAAAATGCCACCGTGGATGGTGCGAAACTAGGTTTAGATCCTCCGATTTGGAAACCGTAGACGGACAGAGACGGTGGCGATTGGTATGAAGAGATGGTGGCTTTCCTCTTCGGAGCGAAGAGAAATGGATTAAACAATGGCAGGGAGCGAGTAGAGAGGCTTTGGTGGTTGCATGGGTGCTGGAAACCTGGCCGTAGCGCAACCGCGGATACGCCGGGGGAGCTCGCCGGCGGTAAGAGTAGTGACTGCATATTTTAGTCGAGTTTTTTTTAAGAGTAAAGTTGCGAATTGGTGCTTTTAGGCTTCGTTCTATCTACCTACAGTTGCAATGGGCTTTTTTGCTTTTGCTACCTAACGGCCTTTGAGAGAATATTTTCTTTTGCTTCTTTTTTTTTTTTTTTTCACTAAAGATTTTGTTTATTATAATCCACATCACAAAAGTTACAACCCATTAAAGGCCCAAATGATTACATACATCACTTGTATGTAATCACACAATACGTAGATGAAACGTGTTGCAAGAAAATCGTGGAAACTTTTCGTCATCCTTTGTCGTCAATTACTCCGATTCCGGTGAACTCAATCGACGCCGAAAAATGGTAAAGCATCGACTTTTTGTTGTTTCTCACCGGAGACTGCATAAACAGAGAGAAGGGATACAATAACAGAGATTTCAACCCCATCAACTTATCAAATCACCAAACACTGAAATCCGGCGAAAGCAAGAAAGGGGAAATCAGATTGATCCACACAAATTTGCTTGATCGAAGCTTCAATTACATGTAGAAACGGCTACAGGCAATCTTCATATGCTGGAAACAAGTCTTCTTTTCATGACTTTGAACGTAATCACCGATGAAGATTTGTTGTAAACCACATATCTGAAAACCGGTTTGAGAACATCCGAGAGAGAAAGCAGCAAATCCACCCGATCTGGCCGGATTAGACATGGCATAATCCCACTGGAAACAACCGGAGACATAAAACAAAGCAAAACTCAAGGAGCTAGTCGGAGAAGACCACCGTTGATCGAGAAATCGCCGGATTGGCACCACCAAACATAGATCCAGAGAGATTATTAAAAGATAAACTAAACAGACTAAAGAAATCGGCATGAAACCGATTCACGGCGGAAGAAAATACAAAACCAGCCAAAACCACTTGTGGAAGCCGGATTTGCTGGACGAAAGCCGACCATTTCCGCATAAGAAGCCGGTGGATGTCGGGCTGAAGCCAGTTGAACTAATTGGACGGCCTTGCCGGAGAATTCCAGACGGCGGGTAAGGAACGGCAGCCAACTCTCTCTCTGGAAAATATGGAAGAGAGAAGAGAGAGAGGGCTCAACCCACTTCTGCAGTATGGAAGTATATGGAATATACATGTTACTCTCCTAAATTTGAAACTATTATTAAGTTTCATTTTATTCTCACTTGTCATTTATTAGATTATATACGAATATTTTTATACATATATTGATAGACCCAAACAAGTGAAGCACGAACTCAAGATAGATAGCCATCTTGATTTATCTTATAGATAAACTTTAGTTCTTTAAGAATATAGACTATATATTATGAATTTTTCACCTCTTTTGGTTGCATAAGATGAAATTTTCATTGTAGACAATGAGATTAACTTGAAATTATTTGATTTTAATCTCACAAGATTGGTTGATGAGAAGATGGTAGCCATTAAGCAAACACAAATGCATAAGAATTGTTGCAGACAGCATTGTCACTTTCATCTCCACCACCATTTTTCTCCATTACTTACATACTTTAAGTGAACACACACCAAGACACACTCTTACACCAACAACTTCAATAATATCAAAAAAAATTATTTTCTTTTTGAAATTGTAAGAATATATTCCAAATATATTAGACAATTTGCGCGAAGAACTATATATAGTGGAGGAAACATAATTTAGATTACATAAATGAAATGTATTGAGATGGTTTGAAACACTAAAACAAGTATATGTAATTTACTAATTTTGAAAAATAGTGGTGCATTGCATGTGGATCTTTAAAATAATTTATTTGGATATATATAGTAGTATCAAAATATATTTGTCTTTTTTAAAAAAAAAAATGTTTACAAACAAACTGAAACTCTACACATGAAAATAGAAGAGTTATGATATGCCTCTCATATTATCTCTTTCACCTATTGTAAAAACACACACATAAATATATTTTGCTTATGTTTTGCTTAGATTTTACATTTGTTTTGCTCATATTTCTTTCAATTGCTTTTCTATATTAGAAAAAAAACAATAAGATGTTACGCAAACACAAACTAATGTTAGATCGAGGGATTTTGATAAACCGATCCTAACAATCATCAATTATATCTAGTTTTATCCGGTTAATAGAAGAGAAAAATGATTTACCAAGTGTTGCGGAGTAGAAAGTCTTGACACCATCCAAGAAATTCAAATCGCCGCTAAGGATTGTCGAGTCTCTGTCCTCGCCAATGATAGTTAAATCAAGACATGTAATAATAACACGTAAGGATCGATCGATATTAGGTATGTTTTTGAAAGAAACTTTACTTTGTAAAATTTACCAATTAATAATATACGTGACATGAAAACAACTCGAGTTCGGATAGTTAGAATCTGTAAAGTCAGTCACTACACAGGCTATAGGTTTTGGTTGACAAGCTTAAAATGACTCCACATGATTGTGAAGTCTTTTAGCCTTAAGACATCAGTGACACTCTGAATCTATAACATGTACCAAAACCAAAACATGTGACTCACACTCAATCATGGATTACTATTAAAGAAACTTAAGCTGAAAATGGAATCTCTTTCTCTTCTCCAATTTATTTGTTTCTAAGCCGAGCTAGGAAATTGGATAAGCACCAAGAAAAAGCTTATTGCTTTCACAATTGGGTTTTCTTTTTCCAAGCTCAGATTCCTAGACCTATGGTTCCAATTCAGGAAAACTCCCATCTTCTTTTCTGCACTCTACAACATGCATGCTTCATAATACATCTAGCATTAACACCAATTTTTTTATTTTTTCTTCATTCTTCTCAACTACCATTTACACCAACTAGCATAATAAAAACAAAATAGTTTTGAAGTTCTTTATGAAACCTGAATTCTCATTAGTCATCACTTACCAAGAAAAAGAAAATAATCAAGAAATTAAGCAAAAATATTTTCCTTTGTTATTCTTATTAGACAGAAGTAATGTTTCTATTTTTGGTTAGCTTGGGAGTTATTTGAAGTAACTTTTTATATGGTTGATATCCAGAAAAATTAAGTTGAATAATGAAGGTTATGAATATAATTGATCAAGCATGATATACAGAGAGTCATAGATGCACACAAGAATGATTTTTATACTACTTAGGGCATCTCCAACCCTACTATATTTTAGAATAAAAATACAAAATTCTTCTCCAACTCTACTCTATAATTGACTCTAAAATAGAGATTTCTGCAGATTGACTCTATATATAGAGCAACTCTATTCTCAACTCTATTTTTGAGTTCAACTTTTTTTATTTATACTTTAGTCCTTCAAATTTAAACTTTTTATTTAATACACATAATCATTTTATAAACAACAATTACAACACATAGCTTTATAAACTTAACAAGCAAACAAGTATTAGATTTAAAATAATTATATAAACTTAACAATGAAACAAGTACTAAATTTAAAATAAACAACATAAGAACACTAAAACATAAAACTAGTAATTTAATAGTCCGGTAAATTGTGTGTAGATCCGCCAAGATAGTTAAAATATTGTCCAAATGAATTAGATGGAGGAGGAGTTTCTTGATCTTGATCTTGTTGTTGGACACGTCGTTTTTGTAAAATCCGTGCTTGTTCACTCTCAAAATATGCCTGAACATTTGGGTTTTGAAAGGAATTCAAATCGAAATGCTTTAATTGATCACATGTGGGAAAAATATTCTAATGGTGTTATTTAAAATAAAATTTGTAATGTTTTATTATTGTTATATGATGTAATGTTTTTTTTAATAAATAATTAGTGTTTAATTTAAATAATTTCATATTTTATGGGAATTTTGCAAATCTATAATATATGAGGTCAAATTGTAAATTATATAATTAAAAGGTATTAGTATATAAAATAGAAATAGAATATTTCTAAGAATATTCTCTTTTAGAGTAGAAAATAGAGATATAAATTGGAGAGAAACTCTCCTCTAAAATAGACTTACTCTATTTTAGAGTAAGATATAGAGCTCTACATTGGAGATTGTCTTATACAAATCTTGACTGATTTAAGTGCAGCTCATTTGCTGTGGTCGCTTGGTTGCCTTGTCTAAGTTTTGAGAGAAGCTTTGGTTAAGCTAGAGTCCTCAAAACCAAGCTCTACTACAAAACTTTTGCAGCCAATAACATAGGAACCAAATTGTCAGTTCAAATTCCTTGACACTCTTTAGATTAGTTTTGGCTAAAGTTCTTTTTGACTTACTTTGGATCCAAGACCAGCTTCTGAACCTTTTTTCTAATTTGAAGAACGCTTGCTTATAAATACATAAACGCTAATCTCCAACATCACTTCACTCATTCTCTCTTCTTCTTCTTCGAAACCAAAAACAAAAGAATTCATCGTGATTGATCTCCTCTGTCTTCACGCAATCGATTTCAGGTCTCTAGCTCCTGATTTCATGTCAAGTCCCACCGAGACACTTTCACCGGTGGATTATGTCAATGACGGCGAAGGAGAACACCACGACGGCGAATGATGCAAAAAAAAAAGCGGGAAAGAGGATAAAGACAAGCGTGAAAGCGACGAGCCTATAGCAGCTTTGGTGTATCATCTCGCATGAGGATAATCGATCCAATCTGTGTTTCGTCGATATCACGACCATCGGATTCGGAGCAGGTATCTTTCTTAATTTCCTTTCATTATTTATTTTTTGGTCCAACAGAATATCTTTTTCTTTATCACAATTTTACAATCTTTTACGGGGTTTAATTTTTCAATAAAAAAAGACAGTGTTTTTTTTTTCTCTAAACTTATTATTTATTGCAAATTATGAGAACCGTTATATAGACGATTCTACAACAGACAATTCCTTCCGACCCTTATTAGATCCACGATAGACGACACTTCTTTCTTCATGCTCTTGACGGACACCTTCAATGATCCATGACCTGACGACACTTCTCTCTTTGCGTAGAATCCTGGCGAACGGCTATAATTGTATATCGTTGGAGATCTCCTGTATACTTACCTCCATTAATCTGCAAATTTATTAATAAATCGCAGAATCTGGAACTCGTACCCCAGACCTCTTGGTGTTGAAGCATTAATTAACCTTGGTCAACCAATGGACCAAGGAGGTTTCCAAAAAAAAAAAAAAAAAAAGTTTATAATAAATATATAAATATAAATAATAGAAAAAAATTTAAACCCGTAGTCCGCATATATATATATAGGGTCTGAATGGTGACAACGTATTTAGAAGTGCGGAAAAATCGATTTTACAGTGCGGTACGGTTCACGCGGGAGAAATATATTTGCGAGACAAATGCGGATTTTATAGAATAGGTGGTACGGAATAATGTTTGATTGATGAAAAAATAATTTGCGGAATACATATATATATTATTTTAAAAAATATAGTTAATATTTACATTTACAATCACAAATACATTACAGATATAACAATTCAAATTTTAATTAATATTTAATAATATTTTGAGTGACCAAAATAATTTATATTTATTAAAATAAAATTATATTATTTAATAAAATTAATGCATACAAATATATATATATATATATGTGTGTAATGTATTTATTACAATATATATATATATATATGTGTGTGTGTGTGTGTATTTTTTTAAGTATACAATTTTATTAAAATATGTGATCCGAATCTTTTAAAAAATTTAACAGACTTTCTAATTTAACGAAATAAAGCAAAGAACGTAATTTCTTTTAGAAAAAACAAAAACTATATATTAGTCTTATTATATTATTATATACTTGATATTTGCTTACAAATATTTAGACCAACTTAAAGACAAACTACTTCAACATTAAAATATTATAAAAATAAACAAATACATGCGGTTTTTTTTTACTACACCTATTTACATGTGGGTGAAAAGTAAAAAAAACAGATTTCATTTTTGTGAGTCATAGGGTTCCGTGCGCGTATTTCATCATCTTTTTATTAAAAACGCAAACCATAAATAAAAAAGTGTGAGTGGTAACATAAAAACGTTTTTTGATAAAATACAGAAAACCTACCGCTTCTATTGTCTCCATTCACGGCCATAGAGATACTAAAATAAACCGAGAGACTAGAGTTAAATTTTGTTATTATTTCTTTTGCAATTGAAGTTATGAATTATAAATTATATCGATTGAATCTGGTCGTTTATATAAACATAAAAACTAAATTATTACGCGTGTATAATGACGATAGGTACCTTATAAAATATATTTAACGCACAATATTAAACATGTGTGTACATCGATTGTTGAGGTTTGTTTTAGCTAGTTTTTCTGATTTTTGTATCATTCACCCATAAACACCAATGTGTAATATCTTTTATTGTTTCGTTAAAAATCTTTCTAGGAAAATTTAGTGGGAAAAACCTTAGTGAAGTAAAAACACTATACCTTTTAAAAAGAACTTCAGAAAAATATGTTTGATCCGGTCTCTTTTGATCTATCATTCTTTCGTCTGAGCAACACATGCAACATTGTCTTCGTATTATATTATTCACTTTGTATTTATACGAATTCCTCTACTTGACTGAATGTGTCGATTTATTGATCTTAACCATACATATTTTCTACTCACTTCATGGAGTGCAATGATTTTCAGCAAAATTTGAAGAAGTAGCCGCAAACATCTGAAAAATATCATGTTTGTGATCGGGCTTTGTGTAAGTCTGAAAAATAACTTGCATCTACAAAACTAGTCATTTTACCAATTAAATTCTAAGAATAAAATAACCTTAATAATCTCTTGAAGATAATGAAATACAGCTTTGATCACATTCCAATGTTTTTGTGTAGGAGACGAACTAAGTCTAACCGACGGATCAAGAGAAAATGATATATCAAATTGAGTGCCATTTGCAAGATACATTACTTCAAGACCAAGTATCTTCAATTCTCTGTGGTCGGAATGGATCATTTTCAAAATTAAATGATCTAATGGTCATTGGAGTACTGAGAGGATCTAATTAAATGATTTGTTATTTCATTGGTTTTATTTTGTGACAACTTATATGGTGTTTTGATAAAAAAAAATGTTATAATCTTTATTTTTTGTATAACTGCTCTGATTTTTTTGATCATTAACTCAAAAGAGTCAGAATTCAAAACAAAATCATGTTAAATTTTTGCAGAAGACTATAATCACGAGAGACATAAAAAGGTATTACCCGAACATAATGTTTCGTTCGTTTAAGATTTTCTTATAATACTGGATCGGAAGAAGAATAACTACAAGAAACATGTTCGGAGACGTCGGTTTCTTAAGTCACTTATTTAACCGACGTAAAATGTTAAAATGGAACGGCTTTTAGCGTCGCTTGGTTAACCGACATAACATTTTATTATACCAATATTTATCAGGTTTGTGAATCAATATTGATCATCCATTCCTGGAAAAAAAACAGATCTTGAAGCTTAACGAAGTTTTTTGTGCATCGATGGATCTATGGATTCCTAAGACCTTATCGAAGCTTTTTGTGACTTTCGCATCTGATTTCAAAGATCTTCTAGGATTCAGATTGAATTAGGTAAAGTTACATCTCAATCTGATCATGTCCCAGGAGTTTCTCTTTTTCCATGACTCGAGATCGATAAGATTCGTATGGTAGATTACTTCTGTGTGTTTTTCGATTGAATAGCTACTCTAACAAGGATTCTCGATTCGGTTTTGGGATGATGGATTCATGAAAGTTTTCTAGCTAAGGTTTTTGGCGTGAACTTGAAATTGTTGATTATGGTAGTGAATGGTGACCAGTTGAACGCGGAATTCGAAAAAAGTAGCATTGAAAACCGCAAGTTTTACCAATCACCAACAAAAGTGAACAAGTGTGTTATTCCAGAAGAAAAAATAATAAAAAAAGATTGCGGATTTCTAAGTAGATAAATGAATAGACCGCATATCAAAACGCATTACTCTCTTTTATCCAGCGGTTTCTGCAAATCCGCAGAGGATAATATTTTATTTTTTCCAGTTGCAGTTGCTATATATATATCAGTAGAACGTATTGGAGAAAGCACAGATACAAAAATCAGATAGAAACTGTGATACACTAATGTTTTTTCTCTAAAACTTTTTCCTTTTATAAGATCTCCAAAAAAAAAACGAATTTTTAAATTAAAAAATCTGATTTCATCTTTGAAAGTGCAACTCTTCTGTATCATCGACTTCAGAATTTGGTTTGGTGAAATTAGACCTTCCTAAATATTTCTAAAAGGTAATTAGTTGTATGTAATTTTTTTAATATTTTGTAATGACACACCACTATATTTGGTGTCTTATACATACTACAATTATTCTCTCTTATTCATATATTAATAGTAGTTTAATTAAAATAATCATTTATTAATAATTTAAAAAAATATGTTTATACAACTATTATATTAAAATTTAATTCTTGTAAAATCTCATAATACCAATTACATAAAAGAATTTATAATATTTTGGAGTGCTTTATGTCATCCATAATTGAAAGTAGTCATCTAATTTAATATTTATTAATCTATATTTTTCAATTTAAATTTTATTGAAGTAATATGTTATGTATTTTATTTAAATCGATATATATATATATATATATATATATATAATTGGTATATATAGTATTTTATTGTAATAAAAATTTATTTTAATAATACCCTATCTAAAAATTTAGCTTAAGAATTTTCAAATTCTTTTAATAATATTTACAATTTCTTTATTGATTTATTGATACAAATATTACCACATAGATATTAATATGCATATAAGATTTTTTTTATAAATATATAATAAGTACTTATATTACCATTTTTCATAAAGAAAGCTATAATCAAAATTTTTACCGTTTGATTTCATCTGTTTTTTTTTTTGTAAAAATCATTGGATTTCATCATATTTTTATAACGACTGTAAAGTAATTAATAGTTCGATTTTAGTGAATGTAGATATGTCGTCTAATAGTCGACGAAACTCAAATCCTTCCAGACAAACAAGTTCAACTCATCCCACCGAAATTTCAACTCCTCCCACAGAGACAACAATACGGGTAAATTTAGTTTAGTTATATATTTTCTTAAAATTAAAATATTTTTGATAGAATAAATAACATTGTATTCACGTAATTTGTAGAACAAAGACAAGTTCAAATGGTCGCACATACAGGAAAAAACATTAATTCAATTGTTCAACGAAGAAATTCCCATGACAAATTATACTCTTAAGAATCCTACTGCTATCGGTAGAGAGTATATGGTTGAAAAGTTTAATCAAGCATTCAACATGAATATAAGTTACGGTTTCTTCAAAAACAAGCTTGATGAATTCAAAAAAATTACAAGAAATGGAAAGCTCTTATGCATAAAACTGGCATCACGGTTAATCCTGATACATGTATGATACATGCATCTGACGCATGGTGGACACAACAAGAGTTCGTAAGTATACAAAATATTTTTATTCATAAAATATGTTTAAAATATTTGATATCAAGAATCTAATTGATTTTAAAATTATAGGGATGCAAATTAACAAAAAGCTTGAACCGAAAACCGCCTGAGTTTTGGGACGTGATGCAACGATGTTTCGTATTACATGATGTTCAATCACAATCTCAACTACACGAGCATGCAGTTGATGAAGAGGGCCATGATGACTCATACACTGATAATGGTGACTTTGCACAAACAAAGGTTCCTGAGACGCAAGAAGAAGAAGAAGTGTATCGTGTTACTATTGATGATGATGAAACGTTCCAACATTCCGCTTCTAGAAGCCAACAGCGAGGTAGGCAGAATTTGCAGTCAACAACTAGACGTGGGAGCAGTGCACACAGATCTGGGGGAAGCTCACGAGTTTCTATTGGAAGTGGTTCATGAAGAAATCGTAGGCGACAATCCTTTGAAACAACAATACAAGACACCATCGCTGGCTATAGAGAATTCCAACGACAAAGTTTTCAACAACTTCGCCCTGGTGGTTTTGACCAAGATGATTACGATGAATTTAAAAAGGCGGAAGCGATATTCATTGCACTAAATCTTCCCAAGCACACTAGATTTTATTGGGCATGCATTAATGCACTTAAAGAGCTAGTATTTTGGCGTAAGTATTTCATTGACATAGCTGCAAGCACCGACGAAGATAAGCTACAACTGTTATAAGCTATGACTGGTGTTTCACGGAACAACCAAGATGTACCAAAACAGTTAGGTTCAGGCCATTCATTTGGGAGTGCACATTCAGAAGGTATATCATCTGGAAGTCCATCTTCTGGGGGTACTAATTTAGGAGGACAAAATTCACCCGGTTGTTGGGGTCCCATTTATCCACAGTGGAGAACACCACCCAATGTTGCACAGTGGGGAACAACACAAAATGCTCCACAATGGGGAACACCACCAACTGCTCCACAGTGGGGAACACCACCAAATACTCCACAGTGGGGCACACCACCAACTGCTACACAGTGGGGAACACCACCAAATGCTCAACAATGGGGACAAACACAAAATTTTCAACAAGGTGGGTCAACCGGAACAACTCCAACAAATGTTCAATATGGATTTTCAGTTGGAGGCCAAGGAGATGGTGCAACAGTAGAAACTTCACCGATCATTCAACGAACATCATCATCCGGTCTCGGTTTCACAAATTATTTTGAAACTGGACAAATGCCACAAACACCTAGACCGGGAGGTCTCTTCAATATTTGGGGAACTCCGAAAGGATCCAATGCAAGTCATCAAAGTGATGTAGGAGATGAAGATTATTTTGTGTCAATTGTGGTTTATCAATCTCACTTATGTTTTGAAATGATTTTTTTTTTAATTTTAATGTTGAACTTTATTTATTTTATTTTTGTAAAATAATGCATGTCTAATGGTACATATCGTTTGTATTGAATTTCAGGCATTTCGTATATGTCAGTTGCGATCACAAGGCCTCAATAATCTTAGTTACGAAGAGAGAATTGAACTGTGAATTTAGAAAATGAACAATTTGAAGAGTTAGTAATTCAACCAGCTTTGACTTATTATAACCGATATTTTCAAAGAGCTCCAGTCCAAACTGATGGAGGTTTGGGATGGAGAAATATATGGCGTCGACTACAACAAGATGCTGCTGCTTGTATTCAGTTATTACGGATGTCACTTCCATGTTTCACAACATTGTGTAATATGTTGCAAACAAATTATGGTCTTCAGCCAACGTTGAACATAAGTATTGAAGAAAGTGTTGCTATGTTTCTACGGATATGTGGGCACAATGAAGTACAAAGAAATGTTGGTTTAAGATTTGGCCGAAATCAAGAGACTCTGCAGAGAAAATTTAGAGAAGTTCTTACGGCAACTGAATTATTAGCATGTGATTATATTAAAACTCCAACAAGACAAGAACTTTATCGAATTCCTGAAAGACTTCAGGTAGACCGAAGATATTGGCCATATTTTAGTGGATTCGTTGGAGCTATGGATGGGACTCATGTATGCGTAAAAGTAAAGCCTGAGTTACAGGAAATGTACTGGAATCGACACGATAATGCATCATTGAACATCATGGCAATATGTGATTTGAATATGTTATTTACATATATTTGGAATGGAGCACCAGGATCATGCCACGATACAGCTGTTCTACAAATGGCACAACAAAGTGATTCCGAGTTTTCTTTGCCTCCGTCAGAGAAGTATTATCTGGTTGATTCTGGCTATCCAAACAAACAAGGATTTATAGCTCTTTATAGATCATCACGAAATCGAGTTGTGAGATATCATATGTCTCAATTCTATTTGGGTCCTCCTCCTAGGAATAAACATGAACTGTTTAACCAATGTCACGCATCTTTACGTTCTGTTATCGAGAGAATTTTTGGAGTTTGGAAGAAAAAATGGAGGATTCTTTTTGATTTTCCAAGATATAATATTTATGTTAAAAAAAAGTGGTAATGGCTACAGTGGGATTACATAATTTCATCAGAATTTCAAACTTCGCAGATACAGATTTTGCAGATGTCATGACAGAAACAAATATAAAAAACAAAGACTTTGAACATGATTTAAATGATATGGAAGCAACAGAGATAACAGATGGAGAACAAATGACGCAAATAAGAGACAATATTGCAAATATGTTGTGGGAAAATCAAAATAATAGATAATACTTTTTTTAAGATGTTGTACTTTTTTATGATGAAACTATTCAACGGTTGCAACAATATGTATGTTAAAAAATTAAATTTATATTTTGATCAAATTGTTTATTAACGGTTTATAAATATATGTTATTGTTTCTTCGTTAACACAAAAAAATTAATTAATCATTAATATATATATATATATATATATAATCTATAATCTACACCGCTTATTGATTTGTTACCATTCAAATATTTTATTATGTACCGCAATTAGTTTTTTCACCAATCAAACATTATTCTGCAACGCTTATTTTGTTCAAACCGCACTTGTCCAGGAAATACTTTTCTCCCGCACGTACCGCAGTTGAACCGTACCGCACTATAATAACGCTTTCCCTGCACAGCAAAAAACGTTGTTACCATTTGGACACTATATTTCAGTTTGACGTTTTTATCTGAACTTGCACTTGAAAGTCAGATCTGACTCAGTTTGACGTTTTTTCGTTCTTGGTTTTAGAAAAATCTTGACAAAATCATTTATGTAAGTATTTTTAAAGTACATTTGAAAAATAAACCTTTAGTATTATGGGTTATTTCATAAAATGCCATTGATTTAAAGAACAAATTAAAAAGCTTATTAAGTATTATTTGGAATAGAGAAATACTAATTAATATTCATGTATTAAAACAACATTTACAAAAAAAAAAGTTGTACTATCTATATATAACAAACACATTTTTTCTGTATTATCATAGAAAATAACATAACAAACATAGTCTCTTTTGGACTATATGGTATGAGGAAAACAATTCTTAAAAGATATCATTTTTAAGCAAAAAAAAAGAAAGAAATATTTTACATAAAATAGTAATATTAAAATTATAAAAATATTTAAATATTCCAAAATAAATGATATTCTTTTGAATTCGATAAAGTTCTTTAGAAAACTTTTTTTAACAAATTTCTTAGAAACTTCTTAAACGTGTCTTCAAAAAGTCATTAAAAATCTTAAGAAAAGAAATCAAGATCAAAATAATAAATAGGAAATTAATTTTTTAGTTAAAATATAATTATGTCATAATCGAAGTTTTTGGCAACATTCTAGGAATTTTGCCGCTATACGAATTTGCATCTACTACTCAATTATTTTATTTTATTTTTGTCTAATATGTGGATCAAGTTTTGGTCGACCATTAGTGTCTTTTATTATAAGTAAGTTCCTCTCTTTTGTTCTCCATTCTCATGCATCCACATCATCACTAATTTAATGTTTATATTAAAGTCATCAATTGTTTAAATCATTTATTTGATTTGTTAATAATTATTTCGCATGCAATTATCTTTAGATATGTTTGGTTCAAAATATTGTAATTATCTTCTTAACGATATTCGACATTAGTCATTAGATGTAATTAGCAAAAGATATTGTAACGATTTTAGCTACATATCTATATATACATTTTTGGATGACTTTTAGCAAATAAATCCTGGAGTTGGAATGTATTTACAAACAATGCCATTGGAGTTAATTCTTAAGATTTAAAAAATTAATTAAAGATATTATTCTAAAGATCGTTCCTCAAATCTCCTCCAACTAATTACTTTAAAAATCTCGATAATAACTATTCCGTGATTTACTGTAATCTTCAAATATATTTGGTATGATTTCTCATAATTAAAGATCCATCATTAATTGCAATAATAAATAAAAACAATAATTTCCTTTTATTTTAAAAACTTTCTAACGACAAATGTATTGCAAAATAAATAATTTCCTAAAACAATTACAGAACCTAATAACTGTTGTAGACTTTTTAGGAAAATAATTACGTAAATATATAACTTAAAGATAACAATTACTCATCAAATCTTTTTTTTTTGTTAATATTGTATCATAACAAGACCTAAATCAATGGACTACTTATTCTCTATATATAAGTGAGGTTATTTAGTCATCAAATCAATGTGTATGGTTCCACTCTCGCCGTCCCTCAGCTCTGCAAATCATTTGCTTCATTTTCTACATGTCTTGGACTAAGGTTCTTCCTATTCTTCTTTGATTTGAATCACTTACATCTCTTTTTTTTTTTTTGATAAATCACTCACTTTCATCTTTCTATGGCTTTATGTTTGATAGCCTCACGTTGAATTGAGGAGCTTCCCAGTGTATTCGGAAACTGGTCCTTCTACGTTACCTTAATCTACATGTTTTTGTGTTTGGACAAATGAGGAAATGATTCTGATTTTTATTGTTTTGGTATATTGGTTCATGTTTGAGTGTGAAAATATTTGCAGGGTTAACCATAATCCGTTGTAGCTTCTTAATATTGATTTGGAGATGCTCTTAGTATTGATTTGAAAATTTTCTTTGGTTTGTTTACTAAAGAATATTTAGTGGTTTACCATCAAATGAAAAAATCATGAGATAAAATAACCTTTATAGATTAATCTATATTTATCAATTTTTTGAGTAAATCATTTTCTAAATATATTTATTTTAATGTAGATTAGTTAAATTATGGTTACTATTCGTTATTTGACAAACTCATTTGGCTATATTACTTATTTTAAACCAAACTCATTTTGGCAATAAATAATGTTTATTTATAAATTAGATTAACCCCCAAAAAATTATTACCAAATATATAAAGATTATTTATGTCTAAAGAATAATATGTTGCTTTAGATTATTATTATTTATAAGGTTTCAAATATTATAAATATTTTAACCTTATAAGAAGTATAAATTAATAATATTTAAAGTATCTATAATATTTAATTCCATAAAAAGTTTATAATATTAATAATATTTGAACACTATAAAAATTATAAATATTTATACTATGGAACCACTTAAAAGCAAACTTTTAAATTGACTCGAATTATATGTTTTCTAAACAAATGTGTTATTAAAAAAAAATGATGTTTAATTTCACGGGACGGGGTTATATGGTGGGACGGGTTTAGATCGATAATAATACCGGAAGATATACCACGGGTTAAAATCCTAGAAATAATAATCAAAATTCAATATATAATCTTAAACACTAAACAAAACAAATAATATTAACAAAATAATTACAACTTAAAATTTAAAACTTTTTAGTTAAAAAGTCGACCCGCGGTGTACCGCGGGTTAAAATCTAGTACTTAACATAGCTAATTGTATATTACTTAAAAAGAGACTTGTACATATTTATTAAATACAATTGTGACACTATAGTCAGTAGATTTAATTAGAGAGAGATACTTTACAACAAATAGCGCAAAATATTTTCAAACTAGATATATTATACATGTATATATTTCTATAATATAATTGTCCCATAGTAGTTGTTAGCTAAAATTGGTGTGATATAATTAGTAATATCTTTAATGACTTTTTAATAAAATCTACTAGACAAAGTCATTAGATACATAATTGGAACGGAATATTAAATATCGATTATTAATTGATTATAGTTGCATCTTTCTAAAGGTGTCAAAAGAGTCTAAAGAAAAGTAAACCTTTGAGTAGCACCCATCTTACAATTTTCGTTGTAGAGTTTAATATAGTCAATAAACAGTAGAGAGATTAGCTTCTTCTTTTTGTTCTAAGAGTTCTTAACTTGTAATATCTGATTATTTCGACAAAAAAGCTGAGATTGGGTTTGACTTTTTGTTTTTCATTTGGATTTCAAGAAAAGAAATAAAAATGTTTATAGAATTGGGTCTGAGATTTTTATTAGATAATACTAGGGTCCCATAATACTATGACTATGAATTCAGGAAGTAACAATGTTAATGAAGGCAAAAAATTGCTTTTGACCTCAACCTTGAACCAGTTGACGATGAAACTTTTGACCTCAACGTTGTGTTGGAACTTGTTTTTGACGAAGTGGTTTTTGATCATTTTCCGGGGATTTTCCAGTGAAGACGTTCATCGGAATGACAGGTTCTTGGGCACGATGTAATCGTTGCTGCGTGCATTACACGGTAGTGTATTTGAATGTTAAAAACGAAGTTCGTATGAATGAGAAATAGATGTCTGAAGTGGGTAGCTTGTAAAGCTTGGAATTTTGACTTAGAATCAAATGGCCTACTTTGGAAGTTAAAGGAGAAACCCAATTACACATGGGCTGTATTTGGGATTTGAGAAATGGAAAATGGGCTTATAAGCCATAAGATTATTCTTATTTTCCTAAGTTGTTTTGATTAAATTTGTTAATTAAATCAATAAATATCTCCTTTAATATTAGGTTTTGTAACAACAAAATCAGTCAACGACAATTAAGGTGGAATAATTCTTTTGACTTTGAAATTGAAAATCAATTCTCATAAGTGTCGTATCCTCCTCTTAATTGTGTGTACGTTGAGATTTTGTGTATAAAACGATGGCCATTGTCTCTCATTCTGATACACGTTCAACAACATAACAATCTCCTTCTTCTTCTTCTCTTTTCTAGTTCGAGTCTGAGAGTACAACACAAAGCTAGTGTTCGATTAGCTTTTGATTTGAGTGTTGCGAATCAAAAGGAGAAACAGTTTTATCCTGGGACTCTAATTGTCATCAAACCGGCGCACTACGGGGCGATTTTTGAGTTAAGGAAAGAGATCATCAAAGTTTTCGACTCTGTTTACCACCGTCGATCTCCGTTCTTCAATCATCCTTTTGGTATTATTGATATTTGATACTTGTTCTATGTTATTTGCTTTACAAATATGAGATTGTGCCTATGTTGAAATATTCAGGTCCTACACGTTGATCATGTTAATGAAGAGAATCGTGATGCTACGAATCTTGTTGATGAAGAGAATCATGACTCTCTGAATCATGTTGATGAAGAGAATCGTGATTCTCTGAATCTTGTTGATGAAGAGATTCGTGATTCTCTGAATCCTATTGATGAAGAGAACCGCCGTGATTCTCCGAATGACTCGGATTCTCCCAGTGACTCTGATTCTCCCAGTGACTTGGATTCGTGTTTGATTTGTCATGGGACTCTAGTCAATGATAATGATGTTCATCGAACACTTGTGACACTTAAATGTGCTCACAAGTTTCATCCCGGTAATTTCTTAAAAAAAATTTGCATACCAAATTATTACTTTTATTTAATTTTATTGAATATGATTTTTATTTGTGAAGGAAAAAATTCATTGATTTGCTCTTGTTAATATGAGTGATATAAAATATCTCCCTTTTCAATTCGTTTATAGAAGTATAGATCCTTAGTTTCTCAAATGTTAAAAAAAATACGTATTTTGAAAGAGTTATATGTTTGAGATTGTGATCTATGATTTGTGATATTTTGGATCAGTTTTATTCATTCACAAGTATATTAATTTTTTTTAATCTACTTGCATTTGATACATCCAGTTCATCACTCTGTTTTTTATTAATATTTTATGGGCTATTGTTATTCATAAATATCTAACAATGTTGTGTTGATATATTTTCTTTGTGTACAGATTGTATTGGCTCAGCATATAATGCAAAGGGTTTCATGGAATGTCCAAACTGTAGGAATATAGAACCAGGTCAATGGCGTTTTGCAAACGGCACCCATTTCAATGCCGATAATATGATTGCTGATGATGATGAACAAGAAGAAGACAATGATCCTGGATACTTCTCTCAATTGGTAATATTTGTTTCATTTTTGAATTGATCATATATTTTTAATGAATTTTACAAAAACATGTTTATCTTACAATTTACTGCATCTAATAGACATAAAGTTTTTGATGCTTAAAAGATATTTTTTCGTATTATTAGTCTACTAAATCTTGTATAGAGTAATGCTTAAATAATGTTTTGTGTATCTTCTTGATTGTAAAATCGGAGGTGTGCCCTTTTGGATGCTTAGGTCAACAATATCCTTTTGAGTAAGATTTACACTAAATATGGTTACATTGATACTTTGATGTTGTAAAACTTTGGCAACATTTGCACTTTCACATCCTCACCCTCTCAAAACACCGTAGGGGTTTACAATGTCTTTATGTAGAGTGTTCTTTCTTCATTACTGAGCACTTTACTCGTGATGTCTCTGAGATTTCATATTCAAGTAGCCAAGAGGACACAAACACAGAAGAAGTCCCTAATCCTAATGGTTCACCTATGATACTACCATTCTTTTATCGCAGCCCATATCCATTGTTTCCGCATATTCATGTACCATCTAACAGAAATATTTTCTAGAGTTTCTTACGGCCAGGAATGATGAGAGATACGCATTTCCTTTCCCATCTATTTTCCAACCATAGATAAAAAATATTTCATGTCTTCGACTATTTTAAATCAAATTCCCTATCTTTATCTTATTTTTTAATAGATAAAACATCTTCATTTTTTTCTCATAGTCCCTTAGGAAGATCCGACATCTTAATGGTTAATGCACCAATGGGTTAGTCATATTAAAGCAGCAGCAAAATGCAACTTAACCCATCTAACTTATGGGAGAGTACTCAACCTTTCTTGTCGCTGAGGCATCACCTCATGATCGAATATGAGTTATATACTTATATCGCATGATTTATGGTGACAGAAACGAAATGAGAGAAGGAAGCGGCAGACATGGGGACCAAGAAAGCAATGAGATATGTGGCTGAAGCTAAAGTGGTTGTGGTAGCTTATGCTGCTATAAGCCGTACTAAGCATCTTTATCATGTTTTTTTCATTGTAAATTTAATTTAATTAACTAAAATGAACTTTGTATTTAAAAAAAAAAAAATCAGAAACCTTGATTTATTATTCATTTTATATTGGTTATTTGCTTATTGTATCTTGAGCTGTTTCTTCTTCTATGTTCTAGTAATTTGAAAAGTGAATCCTCATTTTATGAACATTGGTTATAACATAGTAATATATTTCTTTTTCTATATATATATATATATATATATATATATATATATATATATATATATATATATATTGTTTCTTTTGGACTATTTAAATAAAATATACTATTTTAAGCAAAAAAAAAAAGAAATGCTTTAGAGTCAAAATTGAAATATTAAAATTATAAGAATGTTTCAGTATACTAAAATAAATGATATTCTTTTGAATTCAACAAAGTTCTTTAAAAAAAATTTCTTTTAATAAAATTCTTAAAAACTTCTTATACATGTCTTAAGAAGTCATAAAAATTTCTTAAGAAAAGAAGATCAATATTAATGATCTTAATTAATGATTAGCAAACTAATTTTTAGTTTAAAAATAATTATGTCATGATCGATGTTTTTGGCAACATTGTAGGGATTCGTTTTGTTCATCATATATTTGATTATACATTCGCCGCTATACGAATTTGCATCTACTATTTAATTAATTTATGTTATAAACCATATGGATGGACTCCATAACCGGCCCATGGCCCATTAGGGTTTTACCTTATTCTATGTATCCTGCTATTATCATTGTATATATATCCCTTATTCTATTAATGAGAGGACACAGTTCACAACACGTTATCAGCACGATAGCCTCTTATCCTAAAAATTAGAAAATCCCGAAACCCTAAATCTCTCTCACAAAAACCAAAACCAAAACCCTAGCTGTCTCTGCAAACAAAATTTTAAACTCTATCGAGATAAGTTTTCTGTTCATATTTGTTTCTGCACGAATTTTGCACGGATTATCTGTTATCAATCCTGTCTGTATTTCTGCACGAACTTTGCACAGATGATCTGTTATCTATTCTGTCTGTAGTTTTGCACGAATTTTGCACGGATTATATGTTATCAATTTTGTCTGTATTTCTGCACGAATTTTGCACAGATTATCTATTGTCAATTCTGTCTGTAGTTTTGCACGAATTTTGCACGGATTATATGTTATCAATTTTATCTGTATTTCTGCACGAATTTTACACAGATTATCTGTTGTCAATTCTGTCTGTAGATTTGCACAAATTTTGCACGGATTATTTATTATCAATCCTGTCTATATTTTTGTAAGATTTATGCACGGATTATATGTTATTGATTCTGAACTGTTTTATGCAGTATATTACAGAAACCCTATTTTTTTTTCTTTTTACTAATGTAATAGCCATGTTTCTATGAGCAAAATTTTGAATTTCTCAGGAATCAGGATTATATATATTGAGATTTTGTAGGAGGTCCCAACCAGCTAAGAGACATAACTGTTTCCAATCTCCGTATCAGATCTCGGGTGTCTGTTTCAGTTCTCCAATTAAGATAAGTGCTATTTATTTATTATGCTTTATATACATGATCCAATTAAAGTTTGATAAGATAAAATTTACATGAAAATTGGCACATGTGATTTGATTTATGATTGGAGAATTAATTAAGAAGTTAGTGAATGGAAAGATGTTTAATGGCATGATAGATTGAATGTTTTAATATAAACCCTAGGTTAAACCGAAAGTAAACCAAAACCCTAAATCCTAGGTTAAATGGTTTAATAAACCCTAAGTCACGGTTTAAGATCAAGCTTCCTATAAATGGAAAGTTTCCAGAAATAGAAAGTTCCATATAAAGAAAGTTTACAGAAATAGAAAGTTTCGTAAAATAGCAAGTTTCCCAAAATAAAAGGTTTCCTAAAATAGTAAGTTTCCCAAAATGGAAAGTTACCAAAATAGGAAACCCCTTCATAAGGAAATATTCCAAAACCCTAAAGTACATAATTGTTTAGGATTTCTTTCTAGATGAGAAATAGAAATTTTCCATAAAAGGAAAGTTCCATATAAGGAAAGTTTCCATAAATAGAAAGTTCCATACATAAAACCGAAATCCTAGCAAAAACCCTAGTACTATAAATCGCGGATGCTAAAACCCTAAAACTTAACCGCGAAATCCTAATATCCTAATCTAGTATGATCCGATTGTTTGGTTGTTGCATACTAGATCAATCTTCTAGGGTTGATTTCATCCATATATATATATATAACATGATTGTTTAGAAAACACTTGCTGAAGACAAGCATGGCTCGGTCTCAAATACCGCATGACTTGGTCTAACCGATTACATGAGTTCTCATTTAACTCTATATATTATAGATATCAGAAATCAACTATTATGAATACACGGCACTCAATGCCTCTGGTGACAATTATTTAAAATGGGCTTTGGACACTAAGATTGTCCTAAAGGAAAAAGGGCTTGGTGAATCTATTATGGAAGGAAACAATGTCACCAGAAGAGAAAGATATAAGGCGATTACTAACATACGCCATCACCTCAATGAGAGTCTCAAAATCAGTACCTCACTATTAAGAATCCTCTGGACCTCATGACAGAGTTGAAAAAAAAAAACGGTGCTATTACCCAAAAGCCCGATTCGATCGAAAGAATCTCAGATTCCAAGAATTCAAATCCATGAATGAGTATAACTCAGCACTATTTAAAATAGTGTCAATACTGAGATTCCGTGGTGAGGAAATTACTGAGAATGACTTGCTAAAGAAAGCATTCTCGACCTTTCACACAAACAATATATTGCCTCAACAACAATATCGTGAAAAAAAAAAAAAAAAAGGTTTTTACCACATATGCAAGTCTAAACTCTTGTTTTGCTACTTGCTGAGCAAAACAATGAGTTATGAATAGTGAAATGAGACCTCCTGGTCCTACCCCATTATGAGAAGCCCATTGGGCTGAAGAGCCTAAAGAGCCTAAAGAGACTAAAGAGTCTAACCACGTCCAAAGAGATAAGTATCATGGCAATTATAATTTATATGGTCAAGGAAACCATTCATATGGTTAAGGCCGCCGACCCGACTTTGGTCGTAATCGAGTTAGAGGCCGTGGTATACCCAAACCACAACACTCAAATAAACTTGTTTGCCACTGATGAGGAATGGGGAAACCATTGGACTAAGACGTGCATGACTCCTAAGCATCTCATTGATCTCTATCAAGAGAGTTTGAAAAGAATCTAGAAGCTCATTTCATCACAATGGTAAAGAAGATTTCGACCATGAGATAGATGACTATGAGACTTCAGAATGCCAACGAAATATCCAAAGACATGGTTGATTAGCCAAATTGCGGGTATAGCTAAATTTAGTGAAGGCTAAGGGCAGGCCCATATTCCCAAGGGCACGCATCCTCAGATGCTTCATATTCACCCAGCTCAAAGGGGCCTTGTTGAGTTTCAAAGAAAAGTGTTTGAATGGTTTCCACATTGAAACTAAGGGTGAAGGGAACAAAGGATTCCCATATATTACTAAGAGCACCCAAGACCATGAGAAGGTCTTAGAGACTATACCCGCGTCATAGACCTTTACTATGCCAAGGTCAATATGATAGAGGCTAATACAGTAAACAAAAGGGTTTACTGAGAAATTCACTAATGGCATGACCGGCTTGGCCAGCCTGGTTCTAACATGATGCGTAAAGCTGATATTAAAATCAAAAGGGCACACTCCTTAAGGACCTCACGTGTGCAGCATGTACACAAGGGAAACCCATACTAAGGTCATCACCAGTCAAAGCAACTAGAAACTTGGTGTTTGCTAGATTGTTGGCCCAGACCATAAGTCTGTGAGCCCACATACTTAAGACTATATGTCTAGATAATGCTGGTAAATTATGTCTCAAGCGTTTTATGGCTACAGTATGTCCATGAGGGGGAGAGTAGTATACCCCGTTGCACATGTCCATACTTGAACTGACAGTAGCTGCTTGGGGACACACAATATTACATGCAACAAGAGCTTATACGCATCAGGCCATTCTAGTGAGCATAGATATTCCCCATCCCAATTGCTAACGGGTCATGAGCCAGACGTTTCCCATCTTAAGACATTTGGGTGTTCAGTCTATGTACCCATTGCACCACGACAGAGAGCAAATGATGGGACCTCAAAAGGGGATGGGAATATACGTTAACAATGATTCTCCCACCATCATTAAGTATCTCGAGCCAAAGGCCAGATTCAAGGATTGTCATCTCAATGAATCCGTTTTCCCAACACTGGGTGGAGAGACTAACAAGCTGGTCAAAGAACTTACATGGAATCAAACATCCTTCACATGGCAAGATCCTCGGACTCCATCAGAGATCCAAAAGACTATATATCTGAAAAAGCTAGCTAAAACAGTTGCCAAGATTCCTATGATGACCCAAAGAGAGTAACAAAATCGTACATACCAGCTTGTAATGCACCAGTACGTATTGATGTTCACAAGGAACACAATCAAGTTGCTACAGAGGCTACAACACGTAAGAAATGTGGTAGACCCAAAAGGTTCCAAAGACAAGAACCCTCGGAAATCAAAGAAAGGTGCAAGGGAAACCGAGAAGGTTCAAGAAACCATAGACATGGCCGGCTAATAGACATAACCCTAAGGTACCAATCAATGAGGTTTGGGACGCCAAACCTCAAGGTCCTGAAGGTGTAAAGAGATCTCTATAAACTATATCATGTCTAGAATACAATGGAACCGAAAAGATGTCGACATCAATGATAAAATATTTGCGTACAAGGTAGCAACTGAAATGAATAAGGATCAGGAGCCCACGTCTATACTAGAGTGCACTCAAAGACCTGATTGATTAAAATGGTACAAGACCATAAAACGTGGAGCTAAGAATCATCAAAAAGAAGAATGTGTTTGGTCCAATACAAAGGACACCATTCAATGTAAAGCCAGTGGGACAAATGAGTCTTTGTGATTGTGTGAAATAAACATAGTGAAAGCGTAATATATCAGACACGGCTTGTCGCACAAGGATTCACACAAAGACCAGAAATAGAGGAGATATTCTCCCCTGTGGTGGATGCTAAGACATTTAAATCTTTGCTAAGTCTGGCTATATAAAAGAGAAAGATTTGCGGCTAATGGATGTAATGCCTGCATATTTATATAAGTCCACTGGATAATATATGAGATTACCAGAGGGTATTGAGCTCAAAGATAAGAAAGATTCTCGAGAACAGCACTGCATAAGGCTGGACAAATCCTTATATGGACTGAAACAAAGCGGACATATGTGGTATAACCGGTTAAGTGAATATCTCATCAGAGAAGGCTATAAAAACGATCCGATCAGTCCATGTATTTTTATCAAGAAGTTTGCAAACAAAGGATTTGTAATCATAGAAGTGTATATGAATGATTTAAACCTCTGGGTAATCGCCCAAACAGTTGAGTATATCTAAAGAAAGAATCTCAAATGAAAGACCTAGGCAATAATTAAGTTCTGTTTGGGATTACAACCTGAGTACGTGAATAATGGAATCCTTGTGCATCAAATGGCATACACTGAAAGAGTACTCAAGGAAATTTAATAAGGACCAGGCCCGCCCATTGACCAGGCCCAATGGTGGTGAGAAGCCTCATATTGGATAGTGATCCACTCAGTCCGGAAATGCCATACTTCAGTGCCATAGGAGTTCTAATGAATTTTGCTAGACACACTAGACCAAACATTTGTTTTGCCGTGAGTCTCCTGTCTAAATTTAGTTCATGATCAACCCAAAGGCACTGGAAAGGTTTAAAGGAAGGTTTGGTTAAATTTTAAAGTTTATTCTTCCTGCGTTGTTTACTTGGGTTTATTCTATACTGATCTAACCAAAGAAGATCCAGTTTGTTTTGGTTTAGTTTGATTTGCTGATGCAGGTTATTCATAAGATCAGATTATGGCATGGTCAATGAATAGGAATTACGTGTGGCTTGATCCCTTCCAAGGGTACGTAGGCAGTCTTCCTTAAGGCGCAGCTACTACTACTACTACTACTAATACTACTACTACTACTACTACTACTACATCAAAGACCATCATATTTGAAGACAACACAGCTTGTATTGCTCAACTAAAGGATGGCTATATCAAAGGGGATCGAACGAAGCATATTCTGCCTAAGTTCATCTTCACTCATGAATTACAGAAGGACGGTCAGGTCAAAGTTCAACAGATCCGGTCAAGTGAGAATTCAGCCGACCTATTCACCAAATCATTGCCGACTTCAACGTTCCGGAAGCTCATTCATCAGATCGGGATGCGCGGACTTAAGGATCTACAGTGATGCTCAAATCAGGGAGAGTAATGCGTGTTGTACTCTTTTTCCTTCACCATGGTTTTGTCCCACTGGGTTTTCCTGGTAAGGTTTTAATGAGGCAACATTCCCCAGCGCATTATAGAGATCCCGGTTTAGTATCGGGCACGGTTATGTCTTCCAAGGGGGAGTGTTATAAACCATATGGATGGACTCCATAACCGGCCCATGGCCCATTAGGGTTTTACCTTATTCTATGTATCCTGCTATTATCATTGTATATATATCCCTTATTCTATTAATGAGAGGACACAGTTCACAACAATTTATTTTATTTTTGTCTAATATTTGGATTAATTTTTGGTTGACTAGCAATATTTTAAGTATAAGTAAGTTCCTCTCTTATGTTCTCCATTCTCATGCATCCACATCATCATTAATTTAATGTTTATATTGAACTCATCAATTGTTTAAATCATTTATTTGATTTGTTAATAATTATTTGACATACAATTGTCTTCAAAGATGATTGGTTCAAAATATTTTAATTATCTTTAATGATAATTGATACATGTAAATTGGTACATCTCGATAGCTTTTTCATTACATTACTCACAATATATATACAAGTGTCTCGGAATGTTTTCCAAGTAATGTCAATACATATAAGGGAAGTGAATAATATATATCTCTTGTCTATATGTAATTAGAAAAAGATATTTTTAACTATTCTAGCTCTATATACTTAACATATGTAATAGTTTATTACTTAAAAAGATATGTGTTACCTATTTATTAAATACAGTTGTGTCACTAGCCAGTAGATATAATTAGAGAAAGACACTTTACTACAAATGGCGCGAAATATTTTTAAATTGTTGTGAACAAAAAAGTTTTAGAGTTTGTAACTCTCTGTTATTGATCAATTGTATAAGATACTAGATTTTAACCCGCAGTACACCGCGGGGCTATATTTTCTTAAAAAAATCAAAATGTAATTTGTTTGATAGATTATTTTGATTGTTAATTTTAGGATTTCACCCGTGGTATACTATCTTTTATAAATATCAACCCAAACCCGTCCCATCATATTACCCATCCCGTGAAATTAAACATCATTTAGTTATTTTTCTTTTTAATAATACTTTTATTTAAAAGCTATATAATTCAAGTCAATTTAAAAATTTCTTTTAAATGGTTCCCATAAGATATATATACATATATATTAAATTTGTATAGAGTTGAAATAATATTAATATTACAAACTTTTTATATAATTTAAATATTATAAATATTTTTAAAAATATGCAATATATATTTTTTGTTATTGAATAAGAGGATATTATGTGTAAGAAATGTAGAAAATAAGAGTTTAATATTTTTATTATGGAGTCGCAAGAAAAATCTTTTATTTCTATACATGTTATTCGTTTATTAATAATAAAAGAAAACAAATCCTTTAAATTAGATATTAACTAAAATAAACGCACCATATATTATGTCAATTTTAATGCCTTCATTAATGTGGATTTTTTTTTTTACAGAGAAATATTTCCTAAAGATTATCACATTAATGACTCAGAAAATTAAGGAAGATATGAATTTATGATTCTCGAAATCGTGTTGGTAATATCTTTAATTAATATTTTTCAAATTTAAATAATTAATGCCAATGGCATTCATCCGTAAATACATTCCAACTCCAGGATTTATTTGCTAAAAGTCATCCAAAAATGTATATATAGATAACATACATATAGGGATACAAACATTAGGGTTTAGATTTGAGTCAAAGTAATCTAGAACTTTCTAATGGGCTTATAATGTGCATCCATATAACAACCCATTAATTCATAACATAAATTAGATATATATATATTTTTATAATATACTTGGCCCATAATAGTTGTTATCTAAAATTGGCGCCAGATAATTGGTGATATCTTTAACTACTTTTAAATAAAATATACTAGACAATGTCATTAGATACATAATGGGAAGAATGTCAAAAAAATCATGAACTTTCAAATTTGGGACGATTTAATCATGAACTACGAAGAAAACATATAAATCGTAAAATTTTTGTTGACTCTAAAATTAATTAACAAAATTTGGTTAACAACGTTAAGTAGGCGAATAGAAAACTAAATTCTCGTTTGCCTTCTCTGTTATGTCAAAATGATATTGTTTACTGTAGCGACAAAACGACGTCGTTTCGATGATTTGGGGAAACTTAAACCTAAATCCTCAAATCGATTTCATTCCTTAACTCTAGAATTCTCTCTCGCTCCCTCTGTTGAACAACGAAGAAGTTGGTGAAAAGGGACAATGGGACATGGTATGTGTTCCACAAGAAAATGAAAGAGGTGGTGTCGTGGCAGAAGAAAACGATGTAGGTGGTGTCAGAGGCAGAAGTAAATGATGCAGGTGGTGTCGAGGCAGAAGTAAACGATCGAGGTGGTGTGGAAGAAGAAGCAACGATGGAGGTGGTCTCGAAGAAGAAGTTCTAGGGTTAAGGAATGAAATCGATTTGGGGATTTAGGTTTAAGTTTTCCCAAATCGTCGAAACAACGTCGTTTTGTCGCTACAATAATCAAATATCATTTTTACATAATAGAGAAGGCAAACGGGAGTGTAATACCGTAATCATTTTCTGTTAGCCTACTTAACGCTATGTCTAAAATGGCTAGTCAACCAAACTTTGTTAATTAATTTTAAAGTCAACAAAACCTTTACGATTTATATGTCTTTTTCGTAGTTCATGATTAAATCGTCCCAATTTCGAAAGTTTATAATTTTGTGATATTTTTCCCGATACATAATTGGCGCAAATATTAAATATTGGTTATTAATTGATAATAGTTACAAAAGGTGGCATAAGTTTTTAGGTAATTGTATATTGTTATTTTTAGTATATATCTATGCTCTATTTGCTATAATATCGAAATATTATTGTAGCTCACCGTTTGAGAATCTCTTATGAGTCCACAAAAGTCAGCAGTTCGATTCTTCGTGGATGTAGTTTTTCTTTCTTATATTCTAATAAAACGAAGTCATTTCAACGGAAACTTCTAACGGAAAGTTAACTCCGTGATAGTCTGTAATAGAAAGTTAATGACATGTCCGAAATGGCCAAGTCAACGAAACTTGACCATTTAATCGAAAAGTCAAACTAAACTTTAGGATTTACATGATATTTCGAAAATTCATGTTTTTTTGTCCCAAATTTGAAAGTTTACGTTTTTTTTCGATATTTTTTTCCAAAGAAAATATTTACGTGAGAATATAAATTTGTTTTACCTCTATTATTTTTTACTCTCAGTTCCATCTTTTTACTCCAGCATGCAACAAATCATAGCCATGATCATTTGAAAATTCATGAAATATGTTATTTCAAAAGTTTAACCTTTTTTGTGTGTTTATTTTAAGTTTAACTATAGGTTTCCATCAATCATTTTTGGTTACCTGTTTGTTTGAGCTACTGCAAATGATTACAAAGTGTAAGGTTAGAAAGGAGCTAACAAATGATGCTTAATGGCTTTGTTTCACTTACTTCACTTTTTGATTAGAGGCATTTCCTTACTTTACACAAAACAAAAAATATATAAATTAAATAAAGACAGTTTTATACAAGTTCAGGTCAACGGTGTAGTGATTTACTGATTTTAATATGTTTGCCACAAGAAGGCTTTCAATTTCCAATAGCATAGTGCATTCACAATCAATTCGAGAAAATTATTCAAAGAATAATTGGATAGCATAATGAAAATGAACATTCCCAATATATATATATATACTTTTCAGCTATCCAACGTAGCCTTCTACGCCTGCTTGCCTTCTATTTGACATCCCTATATATATATACAGACCGGCCCATCCATAAGGCAACTAAAGCATATGCTTTAGGCCATATATCATATAGAAAATAATGAGGCCACATTTTAGAAAGTCTCAACAGTCTAGTAGCTTTTCCTCTGTAACATTTACTGATTCCCTCCCAGTTTCAAGTCTCCTCGGTTAGTTTTTGTCCTTTTTATTGTGTTATTAATTTATTTATTTTAAAAAAAAAAAAATTCAAAGCCATATTTTTAAAATTATGCTTTAGGCCACTTAAAATCTAAGACCGGCCTTGTATATATATATATATATACATTTTCTCGGAAACATCTCAAGTTTAAATCCACATTCAAAAATTATGAATATTCTTTTTTTTTGGATCAGAAGAAACACAAAACAAAGAATAATAATTCTACCCCAAAAAAAAAAACATTATAATTTTGCGGACATTTTTACGAACTTCGAAAAAAGACAAAGTACTTACTAAATGAGAAAATAACAACGACAAAAAGAATAAAGAATTGCTCACCAAAACAAAAAAGAATAAAGAATTAAAAAATTACCAACCCCTTTATCTCTTTCAACCTCACCTTCTCAAAGCAGAACCTCATAGTTTTGCTTTGCTCCAATATCTCAAAAAATTTGGTGAACAGAACAATCATTACTTGCAGTGGTTCACCATCTCTCTTTCTCATCTCTCTATCCTATGAATAGGCATTTTCATAAACATACTCAAGAGAAAAGAGAAAACCTAAGAACTCAAACCATGACTTCCATCAGAAGCAACCTCTTCTTCCATCTTTTTTTTCTACTTCTCCCTACTCTTATCCAAGCGCTTAACACTGATGGTGTTGCCTTACTCTCTTTCAAATACTCTATCCTCAATGACCCTCTCTCTGTTCTACGAAACTGGAACTACGACGATGAAACACCGTGCTCTTGGACCGGTGTTACCTGTACAGAGCTTGGGACTCCCAACACCCCAGACATGTTAAGAGTAACAAGCTTGGTTCTTCCCAACAAACAGCTTCTCGGTTCTGTTTCTCCCGACTTGTTTTCAATCCTACATCTAAGGATCTTGGATCTCTCCAACAATTTCTTCCATGGGTCACTGTCGGATTCTGTGTCCAATGCCAGTGAGCTTCGTGTTCTATCCCTTGGTAACAACAAGGTTTCTGGTGAACTACCCGGTAGTATCAGCAACGTGGCTAGTCTCCAGCTCTTGAATCTCTCTGCCAACGCCTTCACCGGCAAAATCCCTCCCAATCTCCCCCTTCTCAAGAATCTGACAGTCATTTCCTTGGCGAAGAATTCCTTTTCAGGCGATATTCCAAGCGGGTTTGAATCAGTACAGGTTCTGGATGTTTCCTCAAATCTTCTAGACGGATCTCTTCCTCCGGACTTTGGAGGAACAAGTCTGCATTACCTCAACCTATCACAAAATCAAATCTTCGGCATGATATCTCCATCTTTCACCGAGAAATTTCCAGCAAGCGCCATCCTTGATCTCTCCTTCAACAATCTAACAGGACCAATCCCTAGTACACAACCATTGCTTAACCAAAAGACCGAGTCTTTTTCTGGTAATATAGGCTTGTGTGGTCAGCCACTAAACACCCTTTGTTCAATCCCTTCTACTCTATCAGACCCACCAAATATCTCTGAAACTACTTCACCAGCAATAGCAGTCATGCCCAAAACTCCAACACCAACAACTCCATCAATAGAATCACCAAATCAAACAGCCAAAAGCAAACTAAAACCAAGCAAAATCGTCGGCATTACACTTGCAGATATAGCTGCTCTATCTCTCATAGCCATGTTTATCCTCTACATATACCAGCTCAAGAAACGTAGAAGCTACCAAGAATACAGCACTTTCAACGTCTTACAAAAATGTCTAGAGAAAAACGATACATTATCCGTCAAGAAATCGAAACACAACCTAGCCGCCGCCTCGGAGTTCACGAAATCTCCACCTGCAAAAATGGGATGTGGCTCGTGGATAATTAGAGGGTACGACGAAACAACGTCAGCATCATCTGAGAGTGACGTAGAGAACCAAATTCAAGACAAGAAACCCATTGAGGCATTTAATCGAACAAGTGGTGGGCGTCTAAAACACAATACTGAAACTCAACTAGTGACGGTGGATGGAGAGACTCAGCTAGAGCTAGATACTCTATTAAAGGCATCAGCTTACGTACTTGGAACCAGCAGAAGCGACGGAATCGTGTATAAAGCGGTGTTAGAGAACGGTGAGGCTTTTGCGGTGCGGCGGATTGGTGCGGAGAGTTGTCCGGCGGCGAAATTTAAGGAATTCGAAAAGGAAGTTCAGGGTATCGCTAAACTTCGCCACCCAAATCTCGTTAGGGTTCGTGGCTTCGTCTGGGGGAAAGAAGAGAAGCTTCTCATCTCCGACTATGTCCCAAATGGAAGCCTACCTCTCTCCTCCATCTCCGGTAAGTTTCCATAAACGGCGTACGTTACTTCATATTTGCTATAATACGCACTAATAGTCGGCGTATTTTAGCACGCTTCTCTTAGTTTATTATATGTTCAAGAAACCGGTAGACTCTAAGGAGACGGTGATCTAACGCCTAGTGCTTAGAACATTTAATCGGAACCTAAGTGATTTTAGGCAGTTAAAGCGTTTATAACATAAAACTAGAATTTAACCTGCGGTACATCGCGGGATGATTTAATTTTAAAGTTAGTATAAAAATATTTTGTAAATTGTATCTCCTTATAACATATTTATTTATATTATAGTTTACAATTGTTATTAAGTAACGGTATACCACGAGTCCACGAGATAATTATTAATAAACTGAGGATTTAACCCGTATTAAAGCGGTATATAAATATTGATTCAAATTCGTCCGCCATATAAATCATTTCCGAAATATAACCCGTTCCGTAATTTCTTAACCCGTCCTGTGATTTGTATTAAAAAAAATAAGGATTAAATCCGTATTGAAGCGGCGGATTAATGATATTTTAATCTTTTTATTATTGTTGATTCAAAAACCCGTCCTGCCAAACCCATCCCGCCAAAAAACTTATTTATTTTATTAATGTTCTTATTTATGATATGATTCTGAATCATTGTCTAAATATTTTAATCGATGTAGAACGTTGAACACACATTTTCGTCAATTGGATAATATATGTCCGTTTTTTAAATTTCGAATCATAGTATATGCAGAAAAAAAATTGATTTTTTTTTTACTTTATGTATTATATGATGATTCAAAACAATTAAAAACAAATAAAACAAAGATGATAGGAGAATCATAATTATAAATCTTAATCAAATCTTCTAAAAATCTAAATTATTAAATATGGAATATCCGGTGTATGAGTTGGGTTAAATATAACCCGACCCAACAAATTTTTTGTGAAGAATTTTTTAAAATGGGTCGGATATCCGATATACCCGAAAGCTTTTTTACCCACCCGTCACAAAAAGTGCTGCGATTATACTAGTATAGATATTATAAATATAATATTATAGATAAAAATAATATAAAATATATAAGAAAAATAAAATTATTAAATTATAAACAAAAATTAGAGAAAAACTTTTTTTTTAATTTATATCAAACAACCTATGAAAGGTTATAACCATGTCTATTGAGATAAAACATTTAAATTTAAACATATGTAGTTGGAAATTGAAAATAATACACTAAACCAAGATTTATGTTATTTTAGACGGTCAAAGCGATCATTTAAACCTGAACGCCTAGCGTTTAGTCGGAGTCTATGCGACCGCCTATACCGCTTTTTAGAACACTGAGTTTATTATTGATCTAATTTCGAAACTAGATTTTTTTTTTTTCCGAATATATGTTAAACATTTATTTTGTTTGATCTGAAAACAGCAAAATCAGGCTCGTCTTCTCATAATCCTCTCTCATTTGAGGCACGGCTTAAGATAGCAAGAGGAATAGCTAGAGGAATTGCTTACATCCACGAGAAGAAGCATGTGCACGGCAACATCAAGGCCAATAACATTCTCTTGGACTCCGAGTTTGAGCCCATAATTACAGATATGGGCCTTGATCGTATTATGGCTCCGGCCCATTCACTCACGGCTGGACCAGTGTCGAGCCCACAGCACCATCCACCAGAGTGGTCGACAAGCCAAAAGCCAAACCACAAATGGGATGTCTATTCCTTTGGTGTTATAGTCTTGGAGCTTCTCACAGGTAGAGTTTTTTCGGTTGATCGAGATTTGGTTCGCGATTCTGAGACCGATGAGAAAAGTTGGTTCTTGAGGTTGGTCGATGGGACAATTAGGGATGATGTGGCTCACCGCGAGGATGAGGCTGTTGCATGCTTGAAGTTAGGCTATGGTTGTGTCTCTTCCTTGCCTCAAAAGCGACCGTCCATGAAGGAAGTGGTGCAAGTGTTAGAGAAAATGTTTGTTTAGTTGTTTACTTTATTCAATTTAGAAAGATATCAGTGTAAATGGATTACTGTGTCATTTGAATTGTTTTCTTTTTTTTTTATTTCTTTTTATTTTCGTGATAAAGTATCATATTGTCATTTAGGTGATTTGTAAAAGTGATGCTTTTGGGAGATGAAATTAAATATATAGCACCACAAAGTTGGAAATGAAGTCCTTAGCATCTAAGGTACCTGAAAAGACTAGAAACTCCTTCTCATTCGTCAAGATGGAAATGAGAGGCACGTGAAGATGACTGACAAAGTTGAGAGATAGGGTGACGTGGCTTAGTTTTAACCCAAGTAAATTTCAGTAGCACCCCTTAAGAAATGTCAAATCAGTAACGTAACCTCAAATAGACAACCCTTCTGCAATTTACAAGCCTTTCTCTCTTCGAAACTATACAGGCCTATCGTAGAAGAAATCAGAAGCTGCAGATTTCGTGACTGTAATTTCGATAAAAGTAAACCTCAATTCAAATTTTTATGGTAGCCAAGAAATAAGATTTCTCACGCAACAAGTA
Organism: Arabidopsis lyrata subsp. lyrata; assembly: GCF_000004255.2. NCBI lineage: Eukaryota > Viridiplantae > Streptophyta > Magnoliopsida > Brassicales > Brassicaceae > Arabidopsis > Arabidopsis lyrata. The sequence continues at coordinate 19,825,546 of NW_003302553.1, forward strand.
AGAAGAAGAAGATAAGAATAATAAGAGCTTGAACTTCAAACAGATGCTAGATTTGTCTTTATTACATCAAATATGCACAATATCGGTTTTTTTTATTAAGTGTTAATTTCTTAATTATTAATTTTTTGTTGGTTATAGAATCATATTTCCCTTGTCATTTTACTAGAGCATTCATAGAAAACGCAAATATTATCTAATGAGAAACCCACAAACCTATATAATTAGGATTTTATAGCAAGTTTAGATTCCTAGCAACTCTCATTTTCTCTTATATGAAATCATTCTAAGAATCGTTGATCTTTGTATTATTAAAAAAAAATTCTCCTATTTCAAAACTGCATTGTTATCCAATAATATTACTATGTCAAGAGTTTTCTACTTTCTCCGATTCTTAATTCACTGACTACGATCGTAAATAACACACGAGCTAGAGTTAAAAGTCACTACATCTAGGGGTGTCAAAATGGGTAACCCGACCCGACCCGACCCAAACCCATATGGGTTCGAGTGTTTAATGGACGGGTTTGACCCGACCCATATATTTATATGGGTTGAATTTACATACCCAAACTCATTATTGTAGAAATTCATTGGCTTAATGGGTTATATGGGTACCCATATATATGTATAATAAAATATATAAATAATAAAAATCCAAAATAAATAACATAAAATTGTAAACCAACAAAAGTTTTTAAATAATAAATTAAAAAAATCTAGTTATTTTACTTTTTACTTTTATTTTACATATATTTTACATATATTTTACTTTTTACTTTTAATAATAAATTAATTAAAATAATGTTATACATATATTTTACTTTTTACTTTTATTTTTAGGTAAAATGTAAACTTTAATAGTTATTTTAGATATTTTACATATATAGTTGTAAAGAAAAGAAGATATTTTACATATATTTATATAAATTTTACATAATATATCAATATAGATATATATAAATTTTACTTTTTAGTTTTGGTTATGAATCCCATGGGTAACCCATGACCCTAATGGGTTTTACCCATTAAACTCATAACCCTAATAAGGTAACCCACTAAAACCCATTTATATATATGGGTAAAAAAATTCTACCCAAACCCACTAAAATCATGGGCGGGTTCGGGTAACCCATGGGTATTAACCCATTTTGACACCCCTAACTACATCTAAGATTATTACACAAAATGTTAATGTTTTAAAACCAAATTCAATTGGTAATTCAAAGTAATGATTAATGAAGAAATGGAATCTACCAACGTTGTGTTGGCCCAGTGGTAAATCTTCCTGATGGAGGTACTGGGTTCGACGCCCGTCGGGAGGATCTCTTCTTCGAAGAAGATGAATTTAACCTGGTGTGAATCCCGCCTCTGGAAAATGTAGGATCTTCGGGCTTGAACTTCCAAATATTCGAAAGAAAAGAAAAAAAAAAAAAAGAAATGGAACAGAAAAGATAATGATAAGATTGAAAAATAATAATGAAATGGTATAGAAAATCACATAAACCGGGTTATACCTCTCAGGCTCTCAATAACAAACCAACAAATTGGTTTTCTCAAATAATTTTAATCAATTTAAATAAACCGGGTTAAACCGATATCCAATTAATTCTGTCATTCTCTGAAAGTCTGAATAATGTCAAGCTTTTTCCGTATAGATAGATTCATAGGAGAAATCTCAAAAATCAACATTGTTGCATATGAAATGAATCAACAAAATAAAATTACTTTACGAACTCTCTTAATTAATCATACAAAATAATATAATTAAGAATCTGAGATTAACCAAAACATTTCTGATTATACATAAAACTCAGATCTCGTTCGTCTACTAAGCCACCAACCTCTCTTCACTTACACCCACTACACAGCTCCAATGTCTGCCGCCGCCGCCGCCGTAACGTCCTCGGCCAAACTCGCCGTGAATCCCCACAAAATCTCATCTCTCTCCTCCAGATCACCTCTCCCATCCGCCATTTCTATTCGCAGTAAACGCGATACTCCCCCAAAACGGCTTATCCTCGTGACGTGCACTGCTACCGGAGACGGAGCTAAACCAACCGTTCTCGTAGCGGAGAAGCTCGGAGAAGCTGGAGTTCAGCTACTTGAGAAATTCGCAAACGTCGATTGTTCTTATAACTTGACTCCAGAGGAGCTAAACACGAAGATCTCACTATGTGATGCGTTGATTGTGAGAAGTGCGACGAATGTAGGTCGTGATGTGTTTGAATCGTCTCGTGGACGACTTAAGGTTGTTGGAAGAGCTGGTGTTGGGATTGATAACGTAGATCTAAGTGCTGCGACGGAGTTTGGTTGTTTGGTTGTTAATGCTCCGACTGCGAATACTATCGCCGCCGCTGAACATGGGATTGCACTTATGGCTGCTATGGTTAGAAATGTTTCTCAAGCTGATGCTTCTGTTAAATCTGGTTAGTCACTTTTTTGATGATTCTTGTATTGTCGTGGGTGCTCACTGGTAGGGGCGGTCGGGGCGTTACATGATGTGGCTGAGGAATCTTGGTTTTTGTTTTGTGTAATGTAGGAGAATGGAAAAGGAATAAGTATGTTGGTGTATCACTAGTGGGGAAGACATTAGCTGTGATGGGATTTGGGAAAGTTGGATCAGAAGTTGCTAGACGTGCTAAAGGACTTGGTATGCGTGTTATTGCTCATGATCCTTATGCGCCTGCGGATCGTGCTCATGCTATTGGTGTGGATTTAGTGAGCTTTGATGAAGCGCTTTCGACTGCTGATTTCATTTCTTTACATATGCCTCTTACACCTGCTACTTCGAAGATGCTTAACGATGAAACGTTTGCGAAGATGAAGAAAGGGGTGAGGATTGTTAATGTTGCTCGTGGAGGTGTTATTGATGAAGATGCATTGGTTAGAGCTTTAGATGGTGGTATTGTTGCTCAGGCTGCTCTTGATGTTTTTACTAAAGAGCCGCCGGCTAAGGATAGTAAGTTGGTGCAGCATGAGAGGGTTACTGTTACACCTCATCTTGGAGCAAGTACTATGGAGGCTCAGGTTCTGCATTTGTGTTAACAATTTTCAAGTGATGCTTTTGTTGTGACTTTCTGTTGGTTAATTACTATGTTTGGAATTTGATAGGAAGGGGTAGCTATTGAGATTGCAGAAGCTGTTGTTGGAGCTCTTAACGGAGAGCTAGCTTCTACTGCTGTAAATGCACCTATGGTTTCTGCTGAGGTTAGCCTTCTTTAGCCTATACTAGTAAGAGTTTCGTATGGTCTATGTTAACAAGAAATCAGCAACTTAAACAATGAAAGATAATGAGATATTGGAGATGTTGTCATGAGGTGTAATTGTATTTACTTGAGCTTATTATATCCACAGGTTCTCGCTGAGCTGAAACCATATGTGGTGTTGGCGGAGCAATTAGGGAGACTGGCTGTCCAATTGGTGGCTGGAGGAAGCGGTGTGAAGAACGTGAAAGTGACCTACGCTTCGGCTCGAGCCACTGACGATCTTGACACTAGACTTCTCAGAGCCATGATTACGAAGGGTATCATTGAGCCAATCTCCGACGTGTATGTAAACCTTGTCAACGCGGATTACACAGCAAAACAGAGAGGTATGAGAATCTCAGAGGAACGGGGTGTCCTTGACGGTTCACCAGAGAGCCCACTCGAGACCATCACGGTTCAGCTAGGCAACGTAGAGTCCAAATTCGCCAGCGCCCTATCTGAATCTGGAGAAGTCAAAGTTGAAGGAAGAGTGAAAGATGGGGTTCCCCATTTGACAAAGGTGGGTTCTTTTGAAGTAGATGTGAGTCTTGAAGGAAGTATAATACTGTGTAGGCAAGTAGATCAACCGGGCATGATCGGGACTGTCGGAAGAATCTTGGGAGAGTCGAATGTTAATGTCAGTTTCATGAGTGTTGGGAGAATCGCGCCGAGGAAGCAAGCGGTTATGGCAATTGGTGTTGATGACATGCCAAGCAAAGAGACTCTGAAGAAAATCGGTGAAATTCCAGCCGTGGAGGAGTTTGTGTTCCTCAAGCTATAGTTTTGCTACCAAAATTAGGTGAGAACTTATGAAAGAAAGGCTTTGGCTTTATTTGAATTTGGTAAATTTCTACAGTTTTGAGAGTGTCCAAGTAGCTTAAGAGAGAGTGAGAAACTTGGTGAGATGAAAAATAAGGTCTGCCTCAGAATTTGACCTTTGAGGCTATTAATGTTTCAACTTTATGTGCTGTGTTATCATTGCTTCACTTAGAACAAGTTTTAACCGAAAGAATCTGATTTTGTTCCATTTTACTATCTTTATGCAATACCAATTTTGTGTCTTTCTTGTGTACCTGTAATAATATTCCATATTGCTGATGATGTACTCAAGGAATAAGATTCTGATATAAGCATCTAGAATGAGAAAGACAGAACACAGAATCTAACCAGTCTTGCTCTGTGTCCTAATGAGCTTTTGGGTTTGGAAAAGGACACACCATTCTTTACTTCCTTAGGGAATTTATTCTTTTCCAGAATGTGATTTTGCCTTTTAGCTTGCCTTTACATTCTGAAAATCAAACTTTCAGTTATTTTTCATTTTTTCTCATGTGTGTAAAATACTCTTCACAGATCTCATATAAGCCCAAGCTTATTCCTCTACCAGACAGCTTGAATTGAAATATCAAAGCAGTGTTTCTTTCACTATATCTCAGATTCCTTGTTTTTGTTTTTGTTCTACATGGGAGCCAGATTTTCGCGTATAGCGAAAAGGTTTCTTCCTAAAAGTAAAGTAAGGATTTTGATGGTGGGTCTTGATGGTTCAGGGAAGACTACCATTCTTTACAAGCTGAAGCTTGGAGAGGTTGTCACAACAGTGCCTACTATTGGTATGTAACACAAGCTTTTCTTGTCTTGTTTTTTGGTGCTGTTGAGACTTCTCTAAGTGAGGGATTGATTATGAAGTTAGAGCAAGATGTTGATTTTCAGTCTATCTATCTATTGAGGATTATGAAAGAAACTTTGTTTGGGTAGTTAGAACAGCTCCAAACCATATATACTTTTGTGTATTTTCTGTGGATCATAGCTTTGTCTGTAAATAGTTACTTTTTCTCTTTGATTGTGTTTGTATCCGTGAGGAAGGAACATTTTAATAACTTGATAAAACTCATGTAGATGTTGCGTTCTGCATCAGGATCATTACGGTTTAACCATTTTATCCGGTTTTGGTTGTTTTGCGATTTTCCAGGGTTCAACCTCGAGACAGTAGAATACAAAGGCATCAATTTCACTGTATGGGATATAGGAGGACAAGAGAAGGTAAACTCCATGTTGAATCCCATATTCATCTATCGTTTACCTCTCTACAAGTGCATATAAACACACAGATTTCTCTCTTTTGTCTCTCAAGGCTTGACCTTTCTAACGATTCTTATGGGGTCTGAATCATTTTGTTCATCTGAAAAACAATGTCTGCTTATTCAACAGATTCGTAAACTGTGGAGACACTATTTCCAGAACGCACAGGGGCTTATCTTTGTGGTGGACAGCAGTGATAGTGAAAGGATATCAGAAGCTCGAAACGAGCTGCATCGCATACTAACCGATGTAAAGTCATATGAATGTTTTAAATGTTACTTATTCTGTCCTCTTTTTGGTCCTAACAACTTTCTGTATTGGTTAAAAAAATACACAGAATGAACTAGAAGGTGCATGTGTACTCGTCTTTGCGAACAAGCAAGATTCAAGAAATGCTTTACCAGTAGCCGAGGTTGCCAACAAACTTGGTCTACACAGCCTATCCAAACGTTGTTGGTAATAATAAAAACATCATCTCGTGTTTCCTATAGATACATTTAGAGGTAGAGGATAAACAAAAACTTTGTATCTGATTATGATTGGGGCAGGCTTATACAAGGAACCTCAGCCATCTCTGGGCAAGGATTATACGAAGGACTTGAATGGCTATCCACAACAATCCCGATCAAACCCGAACGGTCTACTTCGGTTGGTAGTTTCCGGAACAATTCCTATGAGAGGAAGCTGGTACGAGGTCCGAGGTATTAAAAGTCTGAAGGCTTTGAATTGGTTATTCCAATGTAGAAAACGGAACGTACCAAATATCACAAGTGTGTTTTTGTACTAGCTTGTTTGGTACGCTCCGGTTGGTACGAGCAACCAAAATAGCTCTCTTCTTCGTTCTATGTATTTGTATGATTATGGCGTTTTGTTTTCAATGTTTCTCAATGAGAACCATACTTGACTATTACTCATATTATTGAGTGAATAAGGTTTTTAGGGTATATATCTTTACGTACACCCTTTATATGAATTTGGTTCCTCGTTCATACTTATTATGAATCAGTGACTGTCGCCGGTGTCTTCTCCCTTTAATTAATGAGTCTTAAAAAGGTGTTGTTGGAGAGACCGCGCGACTCTCAAAAGAACAGACCCTATATAGTCAATATGGACTTTCTTGAATCCAACTTTGGTTTCATCTGTTATATGGTTTAGACTAGAGTCTACAAGAAAAATAACAAATCCACAACAAATTTTGGAAACAAAAATATTAGGTGTTTTAAAGTCATTGAGTGCTCAAAAACTATGAGGCATTGACTGACATACCTGGGATGTCGAGATTGACATGTTTGTTACCTATTCGATCAGTCCCAAATTTTCAAATATCCAGAAATTTGGACAATCTGTTTAGAAATTTCAAACATCCATAATTTTGGATATAAGTAGCCAAAAAAAAAAAAAAAGTAGCCAAAAATAGGGATATTATAATAAACTGAGGACTTGATTGATTTTTGGCTTTTTGCCCAATTGACAACAAATATGTCGTTTTAGAGCGATTGTGATTGTTGACACTAATTAATTATAAAAACTACTTCATACCGTTTCAATTAATTACTCGTTTAATATTTATATCAGGACTTTGGGATAGGAATGTAAATAAAACCAAAAAAGACTAAAAATTGTACACATTACACCTATCCATGTAAACCTGAAAATGATTGTTATGAATATTTGTTTATTAATCTTAATATATAAATAATTCTATAATAATTAGATAATGGATGAGGCTCTTACCAACCTTGCTGGTGAGCATAAAACTTTATTATGAGTGGAATAAATGCATTAATCATAGTTGAATATTCTTTACAAACAAAAAAACTATTACTACAGTTAGGCACCAAAAGAATTGGGAGAGCCAAGAAACAGCGGTGTCATGGAGAAGCGAGTGATCTGATAGTGACAAAATTGGTTGGTACCAATACCACAAAATAATTGTTTTGTTTCAACATACATACATATAATTATATAAATAACAGCCGCCTTCTTTCATGTACATATCTTACAAAATACATACACTTCGGTATTTTATACTATTTAATAATTGGTGGTGAATAGTAAACTATATTTTTAGGTTTTTGTATTTTATTTATTTATTTATATATTTTTCATTAGAGTTTTTCTTCATGTTTTTCTGTTTTAAAAAGTAACTTTGTTATATATTTTGGTCGTATTAAAAATATAACTAAAAACGGAACATTCATAAACAATAACTATTTTAGTTTTTATTATGCAAAACATTTGTTCAGTTTTAATATTAATAATTTATTCCAATCAAAAGGTGATTCAGTTTTCATGTTGTTGTCATTTGTAATAAAAGTAAACATATTATTCGGTTTCAGGTTTATTAATAAACATACTTATTTAATTTAAGCTATCGAACGATAGTCATTAATAATATGAATACATATATGCCAAAAATATTATTTCGGTGTAATTGTTGTATCGATCAACATGGAGCCGATCATGTATGCCAATTTACAATACGTTTTTTAACAACCAATGACTTCAACATGTACATGGTTTAATCTAGAGATACATGAGACTTTGACAATGTTGGTTTGAGTAGTGTATGGTACTGAGAAGATTTCTAGAAGAAGATAGGTTATGTGTGTACAACCATCGCACCGAGGTAATCTTTCCGGCATATCGGTTTGAGATTTAGTATTACTCTGAACCAAAAGTGCAAATAAAACCTAAATGTTTTGGTTTAATATTGATTTTGCTTTCAATTTTAAAATTTAACATGGGTTAGCTAATATTAAATAAATGTTATCAAGCAACAATATTTCAAACCCAAACCCACAATTAGTTTAAAATTGAAATTAAAGTTTGTCCCTTATAATATTGCAATTACCAATGGTTTAGAAAAAAAAAAAATTAACCGAAACATTGATGACGTTGATGGCTTGACCGATCAGATCAACAACTTAAGAGCATCTTCATTGGACCAAAATAATACATATTTTTTGTATTGTTTATTAGGAGAAATTCATCATAAAATTATCATTCCATTGGTAAGATACTATATAGGTCTCTCATGATTACAATATTAATATTTTAACCAAAAAGTATGTTTTACTGTGTTCAAAAGTATACCATAACCAAAAGCAAACATTCGTTTAAATCAGAGTATCCTAGTAGATGAAATCAATCGTTTAAACCCGCATCATTACGAATTTTACGATCAATCATCAATCTCAAGAAACTATTACATATATGTTTTCATCTCAGTCTTCTCCCTGAAGTCCTGAAACTTCTAGGAAAAGGAATCTGGTACACATCATGATGTGGTTCAAGTCAATATTTTACCAAAAAATTTATATTAAATTTTATAAATCCATAATACTAAAATTTATATGTCAAATTACATTTTGAATATATTAAATTATACTTATTAATTATATATTTATTTATAAAACTAGCTACAAAAAGATCATAAATATTTTGTATTAGACATTTTGTACAAAAATATGACAGAAATTAAACATTATTTTTCTAAAATATCAAAATTTTGACAAAAAAAGATATGTCTTTTAGTATTGAAAATTTCTATTTATTCTAATATCAATATTATTGTATTAACATAATAATATTAATCTAGTATTTTATAAAAACTTAACAAATATCAATTAAAATAATATTAATATAATTTTAACTTATGCATAATGGAGTTTCATATATAGATAATTTTATTTTATGAATTGTTAAAAAAAAATCTATTAACTATTTAATCAATATCTTCAATCATAAGGTATTTGATTTATAAATAAAATGTTAAACCAATGTTAAAGTGACATGTGTGTGAGAGAGAGAGTTCTCATGAGTCTCTCTGTTGAGAACCGGTTCTAACTTCTAACAATTTTAGAGTATAAAACCAGATATATTTTTTATGGGAATTATTGGGGTTTGTGATGCCCGAAGATGACGTGATGGCGATCAGAGAAAGAAAACTTTTACCTGTTTTTAGGATTACGACATTTTCCCTGACACAATTCTTATTTGCTTCTTTATGTTGAAAATATGGTGATCCGAGAATCATATCCTCGTACATGACTATTTCTCTGGAGAAGTTTTTGTCTCTGCTGAATAACCAACTAATAGAGATTGTTGCTCAATCAGAATCTGGGATTGGAGAGTGTAATGGCCAAGCCATCAAACAACTTTGAGATCCTACACTTCCATCACTCTTTTGGCACCGGAGAAAGTGGGTATTTTGTTGGGTACCCTATTGTGGTGGTTAAGGTAAATGGAAATGATGGAAATGAATAGAGGCGTTGCAGAAACCAGATCATCATGTTGCGTTGCCATGATGAAAAATTTACAGGTATGTATAATAGCTACTGATTTTGGTTTCTTCATGACACATATCAGTTAACACTCTAACTAATTGATTATTTTTTCAGGATGGAAGCTCAAACGAAGAGATTTAATTGGATCTCTATAGAGCATACAGGGCCGGTCCGGTAAAATAGGAGGCCGAATACGAAAAAAAATTTTGAGGCCTTTTTAATAAGTAAAAACTGTTAAATTTTTTTTTTTGTTTTGTTAATTATGGGCCATTTATAATTTTTATTTAACATTTTTTCTTAATTTTTGGACATTGTTTGCTAATTATAAGATTTTTACTAATTATGAGGCCTTCTTACTAATTATGTGGTTTTTTTTGTTAATTTTGAGGTCTATTTTACTAATTTTGAGGCCTATTTTACTAATTGTGGGGCTTTAAAAAAAAAAAAAAAAAAACTCACAAAATGGGCCTCAGAAATTTGAGGCCCAATACAAATGTTTTGTTAAAATCTGTCCAGGGCCGGGCCTGAGAGCATATAGTACCAGAACTTTTTTAGAAATGCTCAATTTGGTTCAGTCCACTTGAACTGGATAGTATGAAATAGGAAAAAAGATTGCTAGCTACCTGAAGTATCACGGAATACATAACTACACATGCCAAATATATTATTGTATCATTAGCTACACGAAGTAGATGTATTGCATGGCCACATATATGAACTATACAATGTCATGTGGTTAACACCATACACATACAATTCCGGTGCACCGGTCGACTGACTCATACATTGACCGGCATTGACCAACAAAAATATCTTTAAAAGACATTTATTAATTTTTAATATTAAAAAAAATAAGAAAATAGTTTTATTTGGTGTTGTATACAAAAGAAATTCTATATTCAATATAAATATTATATATATATAGATATTTAATGCATTAAATCTTATAATTGTTAGTTTTTTTCAATTTTAAAATTAAACTAAAAGTGTAATAAAAACCATGAATAAATTTTTTAGATATTAAAATTTAAATTAAAACCGGAAAACCTTATTAAAATCAATTAAGTAAGGGAATTGCTTATTTTATACATTGTCAATTAAAAGACATTAACTTCTTATTTGATTTATTTAAATACAAAACAATTCTATTATTTAATATTTTTCAACCACAAAAATTATTTCTTACAATAAAAATCATTAGAATCAAACCCAATACATATGACTTTCATTAGGAAATAATATGCAAAATTTGAGTATATAACTCGTTAGTGTAAAGTTTGTGTGGTAAAAAGATATAGAAAATTTTACATACTCTTTAGTCTAAAGTTTTTTTGTATAACATCTTGTTCACTTTTGTAACTAAAATTAATAAGAAACATTCTCATAATAACACATAAACAACCAAAAAACTTGCAATATTTCCTTTTAATATATATAATGATAAAAAAATCTAACAATTTTGATTTTAACAAAAAACATTTGTAAGAGAAAATTCATTCATACGCATTGGGGTTGATTCTAATGATTTTTATTGTAAAAATAATTTTTATTGTTGAAAAATATCAAATAAGAAGTTAATATTTTTTAATTGGCAATGTAAAAATAAGCAATCCCCTTACTTAATTGATTCTAATAAGATTTTCCGGTATTCATTTAAATTTTAATATCTTAAATATTTATTAATGATTTTTATGATACTTTTAGTTTAGTTTTGAAACTAAAAAACTAACTATTACAAAAATTAATGCATTATATATATATATATATATATATATATAATATTTATACTTGAATATAGAATGTCTTTTTATTATACAACTGATAACATGGAATTTTTGCCCATAGTTGTCTTATGTTTTAGGAAGTGTTTGGCGTGATTTCAAGGCAAAAAGGGAGATATTCAAGTATTTATGGAGTCAAGAAGATTTTAGGAGTTTTAAAGCAAAATAGACCAAAAGACGAGCAAAACCCGTTTCAGGACAGATTCGAAGCTCCAGAAATTAGGCGTCCGTTGGAGGCCTTTCCGTAAAAAAAATTTGGATATCTTGGACTTTATAGAAATTTAGAAGAGTCAAAATTACTATGGAGGAACAATCAACTCAATCCCAGCTGCCAAACAGAAGTTACAACCGATTGAAGGAACCATGTCCGAGACCGGTCACAAGGAGTGTGACAATTGGTGAAGCCCTTTTTTGGACTGGTCACAACCCCACGTGACCGGTCTGGAGCCTCTTGTTGAGCAAGGTCATAGACCCTCATGACCGGAATTGGCCATCTCGTCCCCGAACTTATTGAAACTACGTAGTTTTGCCGATAAAACCCTAAACCGACTTGTTACTTCCCGAGGTCTATAAATACAAGTTCTGAACCCTAATTAGGGTGTGTCTTCGACCCTATCACCAGCAGCCTCACAGAGAGAAGCCACGTAGCCTCCTTCACAGCCTCTTAATGTAGAAGCTTTGTCTCACCGCCGATCTCCTCTGAAGCCACCATCGTCGATCACCAACCTTTCTCTTCATCTCTATTCTCTGTTCTCTACTTGTTTAAGGAAGAAGAATCCTCAACTCTGTATTTCCAGAGAAGATTTCTAATCCTTTTTTCTATATTAATACTTTTTTATGCAATCTCTTATTCATATGATGTTGTGTTCTTTGAGAATGTATGAGTAGTTTATTCGTTGGGTATAAGGGTTTCAAAGGGGATTCATGGATCTGTTTTCTAGGGTTTCTTAGATCTATATTTAGGTCATCTTGTTCTCCGTTCTAGGTTTGTTGTTAATGCATATTGCTTGAGTAATTAACTTGCAATATTGATCTTAGGTGGTTTTATGCATCGCAAGTGTATAAATCCGCATTCACTAGCGTAGATGTGAGTATCGTGTTATAACATGCGATAGTTGAGTTATAAAGCTTTATGAACTATAATCGAACTCGTTAATCATGCTGGTCTAATCTCGTCGTTGCATGCGTTAGTTTAGTAACAGAATTGTTAAACTTAGATAGTCATTTGGTCATAAGCCAAACGGTTTCACATAAGTGTTTCGTAGTTCATGAACTGTTTAAAAGCATAGGTTTACCTTTGTTTAAAACCATAGAATAATCCGATCCATGATACCCTGAGAAATCTCTGAAGCCCAACTTCTCGTTTATTGATATCTTCTAATCGTTTGCAATGCTTTTATTTTCTTATTTCGTTAGTTAGAAAACCCCAAAACCAAACCCCCTTTTGTTTGTCTTAGACATATTCCTTCTCTATTGAATTTGTATTGTACTTATAAGTCTATGTGGGATTATCCTTAAAGACTACGTACATCCGATTAACTATGCATTTGCAGTATTTCGTGTAGTCTCTAAAGGAAAACTTTGAGGCGAAATAAAACACGCATCAACAATACCAAATAAAACTATTTTTGTTTTTAATATTAAAAATAAATACAAGCTTTTTCTTTTTTATATTTTTGTTGGTTAATACCGGTCAACGCCGGAGTCAGTCGATCGGTGTACTAGAATCGTATGTCTATGGTGTTAACCACATGACGTCTTATAGTTCATATATGTGGTCATGCAATACATCTATTTCGTATAGCTGACGATGAAGCTTGACTTAGGGGTAGTGCTAAGAGTGCTCAAGCACTGGATCCCACAATTTTTTTTAAAAGGTTTTAACGCCCTATATTTTAGAAATTTTGCAAATAAAACTCTAAATTTTTATAATAAGAATAATTTTCAGATTTTTTTAAAATGAAAACAAGGTCAAAAAAAATTTGAGCCGGCTCTGTTGATGATGCAATAGTATACTTGGCATGTGTCTTTTTTTTTTTTTATGAAATACGCATATGTTTGTTATTTTTAAAATCGACTATTTGGCTTCACATCTGTAATTATACAAAATTCACTGTGTTAATAGAAACTTTTCATATTTTAAAATGCGTGCACAAGGTAATCTTTCCGACGTATTATAGACTTGGAAACCATTTACAATGTCTCTTACATGTATCTAGGTATTAAATTCTTCCTTGAAAGATACGCATACATAACCTTCTTGTAACAAAGTCCTGTTATGAAGCGCACATATCACCTAACGGTTCACTTAATATGTCTCTTAGAGAAATCCATTGTAAACATAGTAGTTTCCTTCAGCTATTAAGATTCACTATAACTTCAGAATTTTTTGTAATGATGGTTCCAAACTGGTGGAGTTCGTTAGCGAATACACACATTCATTCTTACGGTTTTTGCAATCTCTTTTAATTCTTCATTTTTTGTTTTGTTTTATGCACTCTCGTTTTGCCTTCTTCATTTCTTTTCTTGTATACTTGTAACGCCCCTGTTTCAAGAATATGGTGGTGCATGCGGAGAGGTTTAAAAGAATTGATTTGGCCACCTATGTCACCAAAGTGCACTTATCTTTTCGGTCAACTGTCCTGAGAGAACTCCACAGTTAAGCGTACTTGAGCTAGAGCAATTTCAGGATGGGTGACCTTCCGGGAAGTGATTGTTGGAACTGTGTGAGTGAGGACAAAACACAAGGAAAGATCATGTGGTGATTTATAAGGTCGGTAAACAAGTCTTTAAAGCCTCCCGGACGTAGCGGACCGGCCGTTAGACACGGGTGAGCCCACGGGCCGAGAAAAAACGTGGGGCCCATTAAGAGAGGTGTGGCGGTCGGGGCGTTACAAGTGGTATCAAAGCCGAACCCAGGCGAGTGTGGAGTCAAGAGGGCTCACACTATCGGGCTGACGGTCTTGGTGCGCAACGAGGACGTTGCGATCTGTTAGTGGGGGTTACTTGTAACATCCCGGTTTCAGGAATATGGTGGTGCATGCGGAGAGTTTTAAAATAATTGAATTGGCCACTTATGTCACCAAAGTGCACTTATCTTTTCGGTCAACTGTCCTGAGAGAACTCCACAGTTAAGCGTGCTTGACCTGGAACAATTTCAGGATAGGTGACATTCCGGGAAGTGATTGTCGGAACTGTGTGAGTGAGGAAAGAACACAGGGAAAGATCATGTGGTGATTTGTAGTGTCGGTAAACAAGTCTTTAAAGCCTCCCGGACGTAGCGGACCGGCCGTCAGACACGGGTGAGCCCATGGGCCGAGAGAGGACGTGGGGCCCATTAAGAGAGGTGTGGCGGTCGGAGCGTTACTATACTACTTTGTAAATAACATTTATTTTTTTGATTAATAAATTCATTATTTAAACTTATTAATGCAGTTTCAGTTAGTTTTTAGGGTATTATTAGAAAATAGCCAAATTTTGAAAAGAAACTAAGTAACTAACCATGTGTTAGAAATGTTAGGTAAATGACTCTTTTGTAGTTATTACGAAATGATGGGGAAAATACCAGTTAATCTTTTGAAAGTATAGTTACTACGAAATGATATATTTGTTTGTAAGTGGTGGTAGAGATTCGGTGAGAAAAAAATAGATCCGGTCATGGAAGCGGTACGGTGGTCTTGGTCACCATAATGAATGTGGATGGAGGAGAAAAAAACATGAATTTTTTTAAAATAGCACGGTTTAAGTAAACAGAACACGTATCTAAAAGAAAAATATATGTATTATGTTTAATAACATGAAAATTACATGTATTGAAGTAAAAATACATGTGATTCTTTTGAATATCATGAAATATTGATAAATATATATATTTGTTTTAATAGCATGGTTTTTAAAAGTACTATTTGCATTTTTCAATACAGATTAACGATGATGGTAGTTACAGAGGAGGTGATGATGGACAAGATAAATCCTCTGATGGTAGATCAAGGAAAAAAAACATGAAATTTTTTAAAATAGCACGGTTTAAGTAAATATACATGTATCTAGAAGAAAAATATATGTATTATGTTTAATAACATGAAGATTACATGTAATTAAGTAAAAATACATGTGATTCTTTTGAATACCATGAAATATTGATAAATATATAGATATTTCTTTTAATAGCATAATTTTCAAAAACACTACTTGTACTTTCAATACATATTTGGATCTAAAAACCGTTGTATGGGTCAAATGATTCGTGTTGTAATTGTAGAACATATGACGATGGGCTATAGAGAATATTAAAAGCAGAGAGAAGTAAGAGGATATGGAAGCGAATGAGATATGCGACGGTGGAAGGAGACATGTGCGCGTGAGATCAAAAGAGATGGAAGAAAATTGAGAATTATAAACAACCTAAAAAATTAGTGAATTTTTCTAGAAAGATCCGTTGCAATGTCAGAAGAAACAAGGATTGTGGTGGCGGTGGTGAAGTTGAGAGTGATGTTGATGATGAAGAAGTTTAAGTTTGAGGTTTAACAATGGTGGGGAGAAAAAGATAAGCGAAAGAAAAATAGAATGAATAAAGGTTAAAGATGTCATTTGCTCCATGTTTCTGTAGCTCATAGCTAGTTTGTTAATTATTTTCGAGTCAAAAGCTATTTTGTATATATTCCTTAGTTTTTAATGAGTTATTTATAAGATGTGGCACTAGAATCATCACTGAAGTTTATATTATGTCATTTTATAGACACTAATT
>NW_003302553.1:19842104-19848545 GCF_000004255.2 Arabidopsis lyrata subsp. lyrata
TCCTTAACGGCTGCTAACGGATGTTAGCGGTTCTGTTAGCAAGTGTTAACGGTGTGTCGATTTGGCCTGATCAACACATTTATTTGGTTCAAATGGCTGGTCAACTTTTTGTTCACATATAAAATAGCCATTTACAGAATTTGAAGTTAAAATGGCCATTTTTTAAAAGTTGGGCTATTAAACAACATTTTTCCCTTAAAACAAGACTAAAAGCATTATTTTACAAAATCACTGACACAAAAAGTCACCGACACCGACAAAACTAAGACTTTGGTTTTCCACCATAAGCTTGCTTACAAATGTAAAATGGTTTCTGTGACGGAGCACACATCTTAGCTTTCCCTGGACATCCCCGTAGACAATTATTCCCCAAACTTCCCATAACTTCTGCGTCTGGTTTCACAAATCTCGCCGGAGGTTTTCCCGTCAAGAAGTTTCCGTCTAAGTAAAGCCGTCTCAACGTCTTGCTCCGTTCGTATTCCGACGGAATCACACCGTGAAGCATGTTGTATCTCATAGACAGTGACGAAAGTCTCGGGTACGTCGCGAAACTCGCCGGAGCGTTTCCTCTGATTTGGTTGAATCCTAGCTCTACAGCTACTAGGTTGTTTTCTCCGGCGAGTTTTGGAGGGAGGACTTCGATGCCTGTGAGAGTGTTGTTCGCTAGATCTACTTGTTGGATTGATTCGAGTAAGAAGAACCAAGCTCCGAGAGTTCCGGTGAATGAGTTCTCAGCGAGTTCGACGATTTCTAGCTGAGTTGACTCGGTGAATGAGTCTTTTGAGATGGGTCCTGATAAAGTATTCGCCTTTAAAGCTAAGTCGATGAGGTTTCTCGGAAGCTTTGGGATGGCTCCGGTGAGTTTGTTGTAGCTAAGATCGAGCTGTCGGAGATTGGAGAGCGAGTTCATTGTTTTGGGAAGTGACCCGGTGAGTGAGTTGTGAGATATGTCAATGGATTCGAGTGAGTTGAGTCGAGTTACTGAGTCGGGTAATGACCCGGAAAGCGAGTTGGACCGGAGAATCAAGGTTTTGAGGCTGTGGAGGGAGGAGATGGAGGATGGAATTAGACCGTAGAAGTTGTTCTCGGCGAGATCGAGCGTGAGAAGCTCTGTGAGGCCGGAGATAAGAGGCGTGAGACGACCCGTGTACCCGGCCGGGTCGAGAGTGAGTTGGGTCACACGTGTGGAGTCGGACGAGCAAGTGATGCCGCAAGTAAAATGTGTTCGACGTGGTGAAGCACATGGGTCGGAGACAGTAAAGTCCCAGCTTGCAAGACAAGACCACGGTGGGATTGAGTTTGGTTTCACGGTGGCTTTGAAAGCTTTTAAAGCTGACACGTCGGATGGTGAAGTCAGAGTATCGGCGGAGGAGAAGAGGAAGAGGAGGAGGAGGAGAGGAAGAAGGCCGGAGGAAATAGAAAAAGTCATGTCTTTGTGTGAATGAATGATGTCAAGACTTTAAAAGTGTGTTAAATCTTTATATAATGGCAAACTACGTGGTGGAGGTCGGCTTTGCCTTTTGGTCGCCTCTCTACATACGTACTACAGGGTTCAATGCTTAAGCCAAAATCAAATGTTTGTACAATTATTAGGAATCTAATGGTTTCTAAATTAAAAGAGTTTGGGAGATTCCAAGTTCGAACACCGAAGACAGAAAAGAGACTAGATTAATCTCATTTGGTTTTTGGTCCGAGAGATTTTGGGTACAAGCACAAATGTTTTTGGTTAATTAGAAAAAGAAAATAACCTACTTGATAATCGTTAATTAAGTCAAATTTTACTGCCACATCTTGTGATTTTTCTTTGCAAGTATTTTTTGATTTGTTTTAAAGGTTATGTTCTTGGAGTTGGAGTGAGTTGTTGTAACTTGTGTTCGCGACAAACAATAAAACAAGAATCGTCGGACTATTATGTATATGAATTACGAAAAAAGACACACGGTTCTTTGGACTAAACCAAAATAGCCTTTGCTTATTATAATATGATTCATGTATTAAAATTTATAGTAAACGATCATTATTCATTTACAATTACTTCATAATTCATAATATTTGGTAACTAATAAAAAAAGTTGAATAAGACCCATAAACTTGGACTTTCGAATGATTGGTACTTGGTAGTTGGTACATGGTTGGAGTGCACTTACAAAAGCTGCTTTCTTATTTGTATTTATTTTCAGGCTCTTTTCTTTTCTTAATTATTTAATCACTTACACAAGCTTAGAGATTCCTTTTTGTAAAAAAGTGTTGGGTTTGATGGTAGGGCTATATTAATTGATATGCATAGAGGACTGAAAAATTAAAAATCTATACATGCATATTTTTTTATTAGTTCTTTTTCCTTTGATCCAATTAATACTAAAACTACCCTCAGTTATTTGTGAGCGTTAACAAAAATAATAACAGGATAAACAGTGTAGTTCTAACAGTAAAAATAACATTATTATTATCGTCAGAAACACTGTTCATCATCGAAACGAATAAGAAAACAATAATTTTTGTGGTTATCTATTTTATTAACAATGTAAGTCGAATTGTATCGTGATAACTAAAAAGTAAAAACATTGTTCAACCAACATCGAAAACATTATTCATCAGGAGAGGCAATAAAAAGATAGTGATTTTAATGATTATTTATTTAATTATTAATATAATTCATATTGTATCACGGTAACTTTAAAAGTTATATGGTTAACTTATATTTATCGTACTAAAATATTTATCATACTAAAATATTTATCATATGATTGTTATCAACTAACTTATATAATAACATGTTTATTTATTTTAATAATTTATTTATTACCGCTAACTTATACATTAGCATATTTATTTATCATGATAATTTGTTTATCAGAGTTAACTTATGTGTTATCGTGGACGTTAAAAAAAAAATCTTCTTCTCTTCTCAAGTATCCTCCTCCGTCATCATGTCTCCCAAAATTTGTTTCTTCTTCTTCCATTGTCACCTGCAACTCCATCCCAAAATTCTTCTTTTCCCACCTCTTTCTCTTCGTCCTTTCCATAATTTTCATCCCCAAATTCTTCAAATTAAAAGTTTAATCAATTCTAAACTTGTGTAAGTACTCTCTATCCTTTTCTTATCTTTGTATCTCTTTTCAAGCTCTCTATTTTTGTAATTTACTTAGTGATGATTGTGTGTTGCATATAAAAACGATAAAGTTGATGAGCCAAATGAAGAGATAGATTTAGTTTGTGAAGAAATAGAGGTGACAACAAAGAAAGAGGAGGGTTTGGAAGAGAGATGGTGATTGGAAATAACAACGAAAAATCTCTGGAAATAATGTTGAAGATCCATAAAACATGAAAGAGAAAGACAAATAATTAGATGTAGAAGAAAAGGGTAAAACTGTCAAAACATCAATCTTTCTCTTATTCACTTAATTAAAAAAAAAGCATGCATACATACTTAATTATTTGGTTGTCTGAGCATAGATAGTCATAATACTCTTGATGGTAACTCCATACATATATAACATATATAGTATGGGATGTATCGCTTTGACAGTTACCAATCACAAAAATCATATCAAAAACGTTATTAAAAGTTTTATTATCAGTTTTCTTGTACAGTTTTCATGTACCACTTTTTTTTTATAGTTTTACACTATTCGGTAAAAGTTTATTACTCCAGGTAAGAGCTAAAAAAAATTGTACAGTTTTGTGTTACTGATCGGACCTGTTACTTTGTGTTTTTTTTGCGACTACATACGGGTTATATTATATTGTTTTCTTTTTCAATCTGAACATGAAAATATTAGCTGAAAAGGAACCATAAGGTGGACATAGATTAGTATTAAGAGATAACTATACTTATTTACCAAAAAGACAAAAAAGAATTAGGGACAAAAGAATGGTCAAACAAAAACCTTACACTTAAAGAAGAGACTCCCTCATCATCAAAAATTCTGTGTAAAGCATGTTACTACTTACTGCATAAGATTGGAACCGAAAATACCCAATTATGCTCTAAGCGATGAGAGAAGCTCTCTATTTATCGCGGAGGTTTCCAATACTATCTAAATTTCTTAATATTTCCCAAAGAATAATGAAGTTCAGAATTTTGATATCCAAAGAATCCTAGCTAATCCGACGAACCACAAATCCTCGTCTCTTCATCCGCAGCCGTCTTGTTCATCGTTGTCGAGCCGTCACCGTGGTCTTCACTATTTCAACTTGTGTTCATTGTCTCGACAAAAAAAGAGATACACATATATTAAAAAGGAAACAATGGTTAGAATGCCACTTTCTCCATAAAAGTAATCGTATATGCCACCCTTATATTTTAATTTTATTTTTCATTTTTTAAAAATCAAAATATATGGTAAAAGTCCAAAAACCCTTAACCTAAACCATAAATTACGTATCCTTGCTATTTCTTTTGCTAACCCAGCCACATATTTCTTCTCCACATAATTTTCACGCTTCTTTTTCTTCTGGATTTTTTCTTCTCCTCTTCTTCTCCACCATCATCATCAATGCCCTAGATCTTTTCTTCTGGAATTTTTGAATCTTTGATCCCAAATCTCTTCTTCTCCATCATCATTAACCATAGATCTCTTCTTTTTCATGGATCTCTCTTCTCTCTCTTTGCTCTTTTGATCGATCTTGTCCTTGTCTTTGTTTCTATCACAATAGTTTATGCCCAGATTCGCAAATCAGAGATCCAACAATAATCTCGATCTAGATCTCTCCAAAATCGGCTTTGTAATGCACGGGTAAGAAGAGACGGTTCACAAACTTCGACGAGGAAGGGTGACGGCGGATAATCGGCAACGACGACGGTGAAAAAAGTAAGAAGAGACAAATTATTGAGTGTGAAGGTGCTACGGTTTAGAATTGCAATTGCTTTGCTTCAGTTGTCCCTAACTATTTGTACCAATTGTACCTAGGGGAAAACGGTCTTTTTCAACCTCAACTATTTGCTAGCGGTTTTTCCAACCCAAACTATGATCCCCAGTCGATTTTAATCCAAACCCCAAAATAATTCAAAATCGAACCCTGAACTAATGCAAATGAGTCGATTTCAACACGACGCGAAACAGTGTTAGTTCGAAAATTAATGGTTCTCAATGTTATTTGATTTTATTTTCAGGGTTTGTTGAATGCTGTAGAGAGAGAATTACCCAAGGTTGAGCAACCGTTAAATTCCAAACTAACACCGTTTCGCGACGTGTTGAAATCGGCTCATTTGCATTAGTTCAGGTTCTGATTTTAAATTATTTATGGGTTTGGGTTGAAATCGACTGGGAGTCATAGTTTGGGTTGAAAAAACCCGCCAGAAAATAGTTGAGGTTGAAAAAGGCCGTTTTCCCGTTGTACCTATTTATATGTGAGTTATGCCAATTGTATCAATTGTACTATTATCTTTCAGTAATACAATTTGTACCAGTTGTCCAATTATCTCTCAGTTACACTATTTGTACAAGTTTTCCTATAATCCCTTATTTGTACCAGTTGTACTATTATCTCTTAGTTGTACCAATCGTCTGCTATTTCATTAAGGGTAATTTGGGAATATCACATTTATAGTGGTACTGAGATCAAAAAATGGCATGCCGGATTCATTTCCTCCATTTAGTGGCAAACTAGCCTCGGACTCATTAAAAAGGGTTAAACGAGGCCCATTTTTGTTACTTCAAGAAAGGTCCAATTTTTTTCCACATTTTAATAGGGTTTTCGATGTTTTGATAGTTTTCGATTTTGGACTATTTTAAAAGGCCCAATTATGTTTTTTTTCTTTAATTAGCCAAACCAAATTAACTGATTTACTCTAATTTTAAACAAAAACACAAAAATTGGTTAGTTTCGGTAGAATTCTGTTAACAAAAATAAACAAAAAACTGAACAAACTGAACAAATAATTTATTCGGTTAATTTCCGTAGTATTGTCTGATAACCGAAAAAACTGAAAACTAAAATAACCGGCTCCGTTTGGTTCGGTTAACTGAACTCGCATGCCTGAATTTCTCAAACAACTTCAACTACCAACTCAACTTTTAAGATAAATCTCACTCCTGTTCTCAAGATCAATAAAATCACTTATGTTGTATTGGTTCGGTTAACTGAACTCGCATGCCTGAATTTCTCAAACAACTTCAACTACCAACTCAACTTTTAAGATAAATCTCACTCATGTTCTCAAGATCAATAAAATCGCTTATGTTGTGTAATAGGATTGCTCCCAATGTATTTTTTTTACAACCAAATATTTAAGACCAAAAGCAAAAATTATTAATGACGAAACTCGAACTGCTAAACTTAGGATCAATGGAAAATTAATTTATCACCAGGCAAACAAGAGATAATCCCTTAAACCGGTCGCTAAAATACATAAACCTATATAAGACCGTAAGCCTATGCTTGACCCGCTTATGCTCATGACCGGTTCTGCTCACAACACAAGCACAACCTCCCACC
>NW_003302553.1:19848645-20015790 GCF_000004255.2 Arabidopsis lyrata subsp. lyrata
TCTCCCACCATCTTCTTCTAGAGACCAAGACCCTTTAGTATCACAGTTTACCCTATTTTGGGGAGGAGGATCCCATCTCTTACTTTCATGGACACTCGTAATAGTCTCCTCGTGTACCAATATTTGGATGCAACATTTGAGAAGTAAACCATTCATCCGCATCTTCACAAATTTTTCCAACCGACTCAAATCGACAAAACCTTGTACCCTCAAAAAAAATTTTGTTCCTATTTTTTCCATGATATTTTTGGAAACATTTTTCTTAAATTTTTGATAAGTTAGTACAAAATATAAAATTCCACAAGTTTTCAATAATTTCAACAATTCTTTTTGCTTTGAATTACAATGAGTAGTACAACTCTTTTGATTGAAAGGTTGTTTCCATGAAACTATATAAAACTGCTGGTTAATTAATAAAAATGAAAAGAAATTAACTGACTAAATCAAATATTTCTTTTGTGCTAGCAATTTTATTTTCCCCCAAAAGATATAGAAATTCTGTTGAAATATTGCTTTATTATTTTAAGGATTTTTCGTATACATAATATATTGGGATATTGGTAGATATCGCTACATCGATACACTGAATCAATTTTTATTATCTATATATACATTTTTGGATGACTTTTAGCAAATAAATCCTGGAGTTGGAATGTATTTACGGATGAATGCCATTGGCATTAATTATTTAAATTTGAAAAATATTAATTAAAGATATTACCAACACGATTTCGAGAATCATAAATTCATATCTTCCTTATTTTTCTAAGTCATTAATGTGATAATCTTTAGGAAATATTTCTCTCTAAAAAAAAAAATCCACATTAATGAAGGCATTAAAATCGACGCTAACAATTAAATTATTTAGATATTCAATTATTTTAAGATTCTTATATCTTATTTGATATTTTTTTTAATATCTCATTCTTTAATTACTGCGTTTAGAATTTATTGGTTGTTACCTGGTGAAATTTATTGGTTGTTACTTAATAAGTAATTATGGTGCATTTATTTTAGTTAATATCTAATTTAAAGGATTTGTTTTCTTTTATTATTAATAAACGAATAACATGTATAGAAATAAAAGATTTTTCTTGCGACTCCATAATAAAAATATTAAACTCTTATTTTCTACATTTCTTACACATAATATCCTCTTATTCAATAACAAAAAATATATATTGCATATTTTTAAAAATATTTATAATATTTAAATTATATAAAAAGTTTGTAATATTAATATTATTTCAACTCTATACAAATTTAATATATATGTATATATATCTTATGGGAACCATTTCACGGGACGGGTAATATGATGGGACGGGTTTGGGTTGATATTTATAAAAGATAGTATACCACGGGTGAAATCCTAAAATTAACAATCAAAATAATCTATCAAACAAATTACATTTTGATTTTTTTAAGAAAATATAGCCCCGCGGTATACCGCGGGTTAAAATCTAGTTATCTAATATCTTCGCTTTTGATTCTGACTTATTCTTCACCTTATACTTTAATGCTGCAAAAAACATTATAGAGAAAATTATGAGTGAAATATTCTCAAATATTAAAAATAAAATTAATAAATCAACTAAAAAATGTAAGTAAGAAAATTATTATTCAGTTTCAAATAACAAAAATTACCTGCTACAATCGAATTTTGGACCAACCGGTGCGAATAAAGTAATACCACATAATTTAGGCAAATTGTCAAACTTGTATTGAGGGGCTGAAGTGATTGCTGCTTCAGTCGACAAACAAATGCACATATCATGACGATCATCGTACGTTTTAACACCTTTGTTCACTTTATCTAAGCCACTGCAACAATCTGGTGATGGCGTATCCTCTATCCAAATGTACTTCAAACACGGTTGTAAAAGATTTGTTGCTTCTTCACATGGTGTTAAACCATGCACTGTAAAAACATTAAGATGTGACATTAAAATGGTGATTGCAATGACACAAGCTATTAAAATGGATTTCCTCATTTTTGTTCGATTGATTGTGATTGTGATTGGGATTTTCGTGGTTTGTCTTTGGTTTCTGGGTTAAAATTATATATACAAGTATGTTCGTGTCTGATGCATTTAAAATATGTGGATCTTATTCCATATGTACATTTTTATATTAGGAAATTATTTAAAAAAGATAATTTAAATATTATCATTTTGTCTTGCTATATATTATCTTGAAGTTAAAGTTTTTATATATTTAAATATAATTACACATACAAATTTTTAATATATATATATATATTATCTTGAAGTTAAAGTTTTTAGTTATTTAAATATATTTACACATACAAATGTCTTTCTACTAGACATAAGAAGGGGCCAAAATACCCAGAATCTGATAAATAATGAAACAGTGGTATGTTCAATACTTCAATCTATATCTGATCATTTTGAATTTTTTTGATTAAGATTGTATATATAGATAATTACCTTAAAATATATTCATTTTGTTTCACAAAGAGTGTCATTCTATATTTTTTCACACATATTAAGAAAGCTATTAAAATTTCTACTATACCCCTTATCAATACAGTAAACAAATTTATTTTTCTTATTAATACGAAATAGGATTAAAACTAGATTTTTATTCAAAATTTTGCATTGCAAATACAAAATGACCCTCTTTGTGAAACAAAAATAAAACCTTAAAACGATAATTTTTGTTAAACATAAAAAGTATAATATCTTGAAAACAATGCTATTTAAAATTCCCAGATTTTGATATGAAGAATGAGATCTTTCTTTAATAAATCAATAGTAGATTCACAAAAAACTGAAACGTTCTCCATCTGCCATGTGTACTTTTCTGACATGTCTATTAAATTTTTACTCTATTTTCTTTAACTAAATTTCCTTTTCTCTAACTTAATTAGTTTAAAGAAAATTGCTTCCGGATCTTCACTTCTTCTTTCCAATATTATAAAAATAATTGAAGTGTTATATGTTAATATTTTAATTTTAATTTTTATTTATACATCAACTCTATTTTTAATATCAACTAATTATTAACAAACAAAATAAATTAATCATGTGCAAGGCACGAGTCTTAGGCCGATTTGCAAATATCTTGATTTTAAATTTTGGATTCTTAATTTTAAAATTTGGATTTTGATATATCACGTAGCAAACTTGACATACTATTATTAAATTAGTTATATATATATATATATATATATATATATATATATATATATATTATCATTTTTTCTTCCTATATATATTATCTTGAAGTTAAAGTTTCTATTTTTTTTTGAAATATAATTACACATACAAATTTTTAATTTATTTATATATATATATATATTATCTTGAAGTTAAATTTTTTATTTATTTAAATATATTTACACATACAAATTTGATTTATCTAATCTTTCTACTAGACATAATTAGGGGCCAAAGTACCGAGAATCTGATAAATAATGACAATGGTATGTTTAATCTTTTTTTTTTTTTTACATCTTTGGATCGACAAGGCCAGATCCATAGCCAATCCCTACTACGCGGGGTAACGCGATTTAGTGGAGTCGAACTCCGGTGGGGAAGGCGGAGTCAAGTGGACTTAACCACTTGACTAAAGGCACATCCCCGGTATGTTTAATCTATATCTGATTATTTTGAATTTTTTGATTGAGATACATGTATATATAGATAATTACCTTAACAATATACTCTTTTTGTTTCATAAAGAGTATCATTCTACATTTTTTACACATATTAAGAAAGCTATTAAAATTTCTTTTATACCCTTTCTCAATACAGTAAACAAAATTATATTTCTTATTAGTACATTAAAGAATTAGGATTAAAACTAGATTTTTATTCAAAATTTTGCATTAAAAATTCAAAACTGCCCTCTTTGTAAAACAAAAATAAAATCTTAAAACGATATTTTTTGTGAAACGAAAGGAATATAATATCTTGAAAACAATAGTATTTAAAATTCCCAAATTTTGATATGAAGAATGAGATCTTTATATTATAAATCAATAGTAGACAAAAAATTGTAACCTTCTCCATCTGCCATGTGTACTTTGCTAACATGCCTCTTAAATTTTCACTCTATTTTCTTTAACCAAATTTCCTTGTCTCTAACTTAATTAATTTAAAGAAAAAAACTTTTTAACCTCTCTTTCAATTCTACGGAAATTGCTTCCGGATCTTCGGTTCTTCTTTCCAATATGATAAAAATAATTGTAGTGTTATATATTAATATATATATATATATATATATATTTTATATACATCATTTATATTTGTAATATCAACTAATATTAACAAACAAAATATATTAATCATGTGCAAGGCACGTGTCTTAGGCCGATTTGCAAATATCTTGATTTTAAATTTTGGATTCTTAATTTTAAAATTTGGATTTTGATATATATCACGTAGCAAACTTGACATACTATTTATGAAAATTAGTTTCTAAAATAAGATTTTCAATATGTCTCTTTTTTAATCTTGTTTACATTTTTTTATTAGGACAATTTTGTATTTAACAGATTCCGAGAAAGACCATCCAAGATAGTATTGAAGGCACAAGCGGATGTAAAGGATTGGCTCTCTACCAATTCAATCCCGAGTGGGACAGAACAACTCTTCACCCTCAAAGTGGCCACCAGCTATGTATGTCAATTGCAACTTTCATGCAGGTTTTAACTCGACGACCTTGGAAGTACAAACTAGATGGATCATTCGTGACTCTGAAAGAATCGCTCTCTGTTGGGGCTCGACCAAATTTGATTATGCAACCTCTCCCTTGGAAGCTGAAACAAAAGCCCTATTAGTAGCTTTGCAACAAACATGGATTCGAGGCTATCGGAAAATTATCTTTGAAGGAGATTGTGCTATTCTAGCCAGCATCATCAACGGATCTTCAAAACAACACACTATCGTAAATCTGCTTCAAGATATACAATCAGGGCTGGCTCAATTTTTTTTTGGACCTTGTGCACATTTTAAAAAAAAATCTGAAAATTATACTTATTATAAAAATTTAGGACTTTATTTACAAATTTTCTAAAATTTAGGACCCTAAAACCTTAAAGAAAAACAAAAAAAAATTGTGGGACCCAGTGCTTGAGCACACATAGCACCAGCCCTAAGCTGGGCCTGTATACAACATTGGATGTCACGCTTCGATTATAGTTGACATTGCCACATCAAAAGAACGGGAAATAAAGCTGCTCATGCTTTGGCTAAATTTGGTTGTAATCATCGTTCGTACTTTTATTTTGATTCTGTAATTCAGCCTGAATGGCTTCAACAACAACTCTGTATGGATTATGGATCTTCATAATGCAATATAAAGTTTGATTCTGATGAAGAAAAAACAAGTATTGGTTCAAGTATTGGTTCAACAACAACTCTGTATGGATGATGGATCTTCATAATGCAATATAAAGTTTGATTCTGATGAAGAAAAAAAAAAAGTATTGGTTCAAGTGTAGACACGAGTCGCATGACATGCATAGATTCAGACTCACAATGCATGTTACTGTAAGACCACGATTTCTACGATGTGGCAAAACTGAATAATTACAATAGATGATTATAAAAACTAGAAATAAAATAAAACAACTGATACCAATATTTGATAAACAAAGAACGGTTTGTGCGGAAACGAGACACTCTTTCCTTAATTTTTTAATTGTCCGTAGTGTGATGGTTTGACGCAATCATAATTCCAAGATACAACCGCACCATCTTCTGATTTGTAACACTCAAAATCAGAAGCCTAACGAACTCTAGTAATGTTTGTACTCTCAGACTCGGTAACTAGAGAAAAGAAGAATAAGGAGATTGTGATCTTTTTAATTCATATGTCCATGAGACAAAAATGGAGAGATGAAGCCTTGGTTTTATATGTCAAGCTCTCAACATTAGAAATAAAGAGGAGTAATGAGAATTCATTCTCAACATAAAAGTCATATTCTCAATGATAGTCATTTACTCTATTATTCTCATTAATTGATTTGTTGTTACACAATTCACAATTAAATGAGATATATATTGAATCTTTCAACATTATGACTTAAACACATTTGGATAAATAACAATTATTATTTGGGTTATAAGCCCATTTCCCAAATCTCAAATCCCAAACTCGGTCCGGCTTGACACGATACAATGCGGCTCGGCACACATGCTTGGTTTAGATTTCTCTTTTAACTTCCGAAGTGTGACATTTGATCCTTTAGTCAAATCTCAAGCTATCCAAGCTAGCCACTCCATTTCTCATTCAAACGAACTTCAATTTTAAAAGTTACCCGACAAAGTAGTCCAGCACAACTAATCAAAATAAGTTCCAACAGTTATTAACTAAACAAATATTAATTTTAGTTATTTAGTTATATTTGGTTGATCTATTGAGAATATATGTCACAATTTTTGGATGGATCTTACTGAACTCATGAATTGATATAGAAAATATATCTTTCATTCTTTTGTCCACTCTCTTTTTGAAATAGTTTTGAAGATTCACCAGCTGTATTAGAAAATGAGTACTTTTGGTATGCTTCCATCAAAATATGTATATAATATGATGGATATTCTGCAAAACAACCCTCTAAGTCAATTTGGTTTGCAAGTTTACCCTCCAAGTTTGAATTATGCAAGTCAACCCCACAATCTCAAAAGTTACCTGCAACACTGTCCTCCCGTGTAGCGATGACGTGACACTCGATAACTCCGTTTGAAAACATAAGGAGTTTTTGCAAGAAAACCCTCCATGTAATTTTTTTTTTGCAAGACAAACCTCTATGTCAAATAAATGCAGGTCAAACCACAATCTCAAAATTCACCTGTAATATTGCCCTTCCGTATATCGATGACGTGGAAATCGATAACTCACTTTATGTAATGTAGTATGTAGGAGTATCATGCATCTCGAGCCTCAAATTGGTTAATTCTTCCAGCATAGCCTCATCCCAGCATTTCCATATGTGGCATGCCACAGTCTATCAAAATTCAACCAAAACTTCAACCAAAATTTAAAACTTTATATGAATCACTTAAAATTCAACCAAGATTTCTATGTAAAAAACAATTCAACAATCACTTACATCAAAATTTGACATGTGTAAAATAGCTTTTCCGGATTCGTCATTGTCCGAAAAGGTTATGGAAGGCTATTCTACACATGTCAAAATTTTGATGTAAGTGTATGTTGAATTGTTTTCTACATGATCAGAAATCTTGGTTGAATCTTAGTTGAATTTTAAGTGATTCATATAAAGTTGTGAATTTTGGTTGAAGTTTTGGTTGAATATTGATAGACCGTGGCATATCACATATGGAAATGGTGGGATGAGGCTATGATGGAAGAATTAACCAATTTGAGGCTCGAGATGCATGATACTCTTACATACTACATTACATAAAATGAGTTATCGATTTCCACGTCATCGATATACGGAAGGACTATATTGCATGTGACTTTTGAGATTGTGGTTTGACCTACATTTATTTGACATAGAGGTTTGTCTTGCAAAAAAAAATTACATGGAGGGTTTTTTTTTGCAAAAACCCCTTATGTTTCAAACGGAGATATTGAGTGCCATGTCATCGCTACACGGGAGGGCAGTATTGCAGGTGACTTTTGAGATTGTGGGGTTGACTTGCATAATTCAAACTTGGAGGGTAAACTTGCAAACGAAATTGACTTAGAGGATTGTTTTGCAGAAAACCCTAATATGATATTGTGCGGGAAAACCCCTTTAGAATTAGGTAAACTTATTCGGTTGACTTTGGGGTGTATATATGTTGTGGGATCTAACTTTGAAGAAGGAATAAAGACTAAGAGAATTAGCAGCTAAAATGAAATATTCACTCTCTGATAACCAAAACCCAAAACGTATAAAGCTAGATTAAAAGTTAATAACACAAAACCAAAACGAAAAAGTATGAGCATGCTGATTAGATCAGTTAGTGTAATGTTTCAACATTATAACTCAAAACGTATAAAGCTCTTTTTTCTTGGATTCCCAGATTTTGATATGAAGAAAAGTTATATTACAAAGCTTCAAAATTCCTTTTTCTTATTTTTTTATTAAAAATATTTAATTTTGTTGATTCCATATAAATATTAAGTAAATAACTTTTAATATTTTTGGAAAATATAACGTTTCATGTTGAAGTCTAAACACTGGAAATATTGTTGATTACAAATTCCCGGTTTGATAAAATCTTGTCATTTCATCATTTGTAGAAAACGTTGAATAAATGTGGAAACTGTGTTATACAAACTTTACGTGCGGAAGAAGAAATAAAACGAAGACCAATGAGTAAAACTAAATTCCCTATTAAGAACAACTTCTTTTTGCATATTATTTGTTTTTCATGCTGTCTTTAGCCAAATACTGTTTTGCTATAAATACTGTATATATAGCATATTCCTATTTAAGTAGAATCCAACAAAATAAGTTATAAAATCCTTACAATATCCTCAGTTATCTACTTATCTTTGACCGGTATATTACCAAAGTTTATTAATTATGTTCCGATTATTATATAGAATGAAAATAATAAATTTTCTGTAACAAAAAAAAAAACCTTTTCATTATAAAAATTGGATATTAAAAAATTAAAGGGGAGAATAAAATATGGAAAAACGAAACCCTTGGTCAAAACAAATTCCGTTTCCTAATTAGATGGGTTAAACACACGTCTATGAGCCACCCATTTCTTCTATATATTCCCATTTTGTAAGAAAGCAAATTCACAAATCTCTTTGTTCTATAATTAAACAAACACACATAAGAAAAACAAAAACTATGGCTCTCTCTGGTTCGCAAAAGAAGTTTTTTCTACTTGTTCTAGCCATTGCATGTCTCTCCTCTTCTTGTGCAGAGGCGTGGAGCTGGAGTTCGAGTAACGGCAACGGTTGGGGATGGGGATCTGATGGCTCTAGCACCTCTACCTCAGGTCCTGGTTCAAACACTGGCGATTCAAACTCTGGCGGTTCAAACCCAGGCGGTTCAAACTCTGGCGGTTCTAGCTCCCCTTGGGGATCTTGGGGATGGGGTTGGGGATCTGACGGCTCTGGCAGTCCAGCCCCATCCAATGCTTAATTTCTTTTAGGGTGTGACTGGTGTGATAATAAAGAAAAAGAATTCGAGTGATTTTCATATCTATTATAATGTAGAAGAAAACTGTCTACTATAAGTGGGGCAGTTAGACAGTGTACTATTTGTAACATTACCCAAAACTTATGAAAAAATATATTAAATGTTTTAGGTTATATACCGATGGATTCAAAAAGTTAGAATTTGGTGAAGTTTAAGGGAATCTCTGATCAATTGAAATTGGAAGTCAAATCTGTAATTAGTGAGAAATGCAAAGGCCTAACTACATACTCAAAGAAAAATGTGTGGATTTTCGTGTTCTTCATTCTAGCGATTTCAGGATTAATTTTTGTGAGGTAAATCCGTGATCTTTCAACCTTGACAATGGTTCAAGGTTTATTGAAAATTGTTGCGGTTAAGAAGTGGGAAGTACACCAAATGAACGTGCACAACGCTTTTCTTCATGATGATATCTTGATGACTTTAGGTTTTCGTCATTCAAATCTGAATATAGTGTGCCAGTTACACAAATCTTTATACGGTCGTAATTAAGCAAGCTCCTCATTGTTGGTTTGCTAAGCTCACGAAGGCGCTTACGCAATTAGGTTTTCTTCAATCGCGTTCTGACTACTCGTTGTTTACATATACACGGGGGAGAGGTGGAGCTTTGTGTGATGGTCTATACATGGATGATTTGTTAATTTGTTGCAACAATTCTACTTTGGCATGTTTTAAAGATCATTTGTGTCACTGTTTTCGTATGACAAATCTCGGGAAATTGAAGTATTTTCTTGGTCTTGAGGTAGCTCATAATGGTGAAGGCATTTTCCTCTCCCAACGGAAATATATCTTGGATATTATTGTTGAGGCTGGTTTACTTGGATCAAAAACCGGCATATGATCTCCTAACGAAACTAACCATTGTCTCGCCGCGGATACGAGACCTTTTCTTACGCAGCCTGCCCGCTATCATCATCTAGTAGGGCGTCTTATCTATCTCTTAACAACACGTCCGGATCTCTCTTACTCGGTTCACATCTTATCTCAATTTATGCAAACTCCGCATAAAGCTCATTGGGAAGTTGTTTTGCTGGTCGTCCGTTGTTTTTAAAACCACAACCGCTGAAGGTATCTTGTTCCGTTCGGATTCTGAATAGACATTTTTGTTAAAGCGTTTTTGTGCTTATATGATCCCTTACAGATTTAGTTGCGCACTCCCACCCGGTTTGTCGTCCGAGTGGAAGTAGCATACCCCTAAAGGGATTTGCTCATTTTTGCCATTTATCAGCAGCTGATAGATACATATAAAGAGAGATTTTCAAAATCTAAACAACGTTTCAGCCTATGAATAATAGTAGTTCTTTGACAGAATGGTTGATGTTTCTGATTCTTAGTTAGACCATAAGTCCTAATATTAAAGAGAGAAATTAGGCTATACGTAGCAATAGTAATGAGAAAGTTATATAATTATTCTTCTAACTACTTTCTTATGTTTTCTTCCTTAGGTAGATAGATATGCATTCCATAATAAGTTTTGATGGGTTTTGGTACACTAGAGGTAATGAGAGATGAATTGCATATCCATTCATGGTGAACTCGGAAGACGAAGTAATTTAACTATGACTTTATTAATTTATTGGTTTTTAAGTTATTACAACAAAGTTGATGACATTTCATAGTTTTTTCACATCATACATGTAAATAAAAACACAGAATCAAATTAAAAGGTCGGAGAAAATTTTGTCAATGTTACACATTCCTTCAAACCACAAATTGCGTGTCGAGACATGATCCGGCAATTTGAGTCCTTCAAGATAAGCTTCGCACATAGATATACTATCGAAGGCTCTAGAAGCCGCCTTAGATGCTGACAGGTATGCCTTCGAGTTCGCACTCGCAAACTCTTTAGCTTCCTCGATTGCTCTATTCGATAATTCATATTCTTTCACACAAGACCCATATGGGATCTTGAGCTTTGGCTCAGTCTCGGTTCTCTCTAAGTCTTTAATCATCTCTAGGTTCTTAGAGCCCAACAATTCCGTCTTTTGATAGAGCAGATAGACAAGACCTTGCAGGTCAAGGTTGAATGTTTTTGCGACAGAGGTTACCCAAGCGACACAGAAATGGTTGTAAATTGTCGGTTGTGAGCAGAGTTGGTTGATTAATTCTTTTGTGATTTTGTCATTTATAGAATAAGATGAAGACAAAGGGGTGATTGATAGAATAACGAGAAGAGGAAGAATTGAAAATATATGTCTTATGACACAAGAACAAGCCATTGTCTTGAATGTGGAAAAATAATTAGATGTGGGAAGTGCTTATATATAACTTATAAGAGATTTTTCTCTCTAATTAGGATGTCCACCTTATTAAGAAAAAAATCACCTTAATTTTCAGTAACAAATTTTATTTAGAAGGAATTTTAAAATAGTCTAAAATTTTATAACAAAATTAGGAATATAGCTTCGATTTTTTAAAAATTAATAAAGCAGTCTGTTGACCAAAAAAAAAATAAAGCAGTCTGAAACTTATGCAAATTTTTCATTAACAATTTTGTTTTTGTTAAAAGACCCTTATGCCTTAAAGTCTAAATACCAAGTCCTAAACCTCAAAAACTAATATGTACGTATATGCGTAATCTTAATTAAATGTGGGGAGTGCTTAATTTGTTTGCATACATGCATTTAGGGATAGCAAAAGCATAACTTCTAGGCTCTATCTTGGTGTTGTTAATGAAATATTGACCCAATTGTGTTTCTTATGAATTATTGATTCAATTTAATGTGTGAAAGAAACGGTATTTATTTTATTTTAATTTAGTGTAACAATTGAATTGACTTGTATCGTTATAGATTTCTATCTCAAGAGTATTTTTATGCCAAATTTCGTCTATAATGAGTTTTTTTTTTTTTTTTTTTCAATTCATGATGAGTAGTGTTATAAATAATGAGTGATTGTATAGATGAGGCCTAATAGAATATTCTAGAAGATTATATACTATTTATTCTCCAAGGTAAAACCCTATCTTTGCATCCTTATATATATGTACTAACAACAAGAACAATCTTAAAATTCTATTGTTCACAACACGTTATCAGCACGATGTTGGGGTCGGATTCCATCCCTCAAATATCGAGCCGGACTTAGGACACTTTAAGGAGCTTCCGAAGACACCTCGGGGAAGTATATCAATCACCTCGGTGCAGCAAGCCATTCTCCTCGGTGCAGCAAGCCATTCGCCTCGGGAGAATGTATCAATCGCCTCGGGATCCACAGGCAAGCTCGGAAACCTGAACCGGTTCTTCAAGTACCCGAGCTGGTTCACGCCAGGACACCCGAGCTGGTTCCCTCCGCGTACCCGAGCCGTTTCTCCTCGGAAGCCCGGGCCACGCCTCTCTTATCTCCGAGCCAAACACCGATCAGCTTCCGAATTACCCGAGGAGAATTCATGATTTACCCGAGGTAAAGACTTAGTAAATATTCATCTTCAAAGTACCATTTCCAAACAAGGCGTCATTTCCGAAAAAAGAGGGATCATTTCCGACAGACTCGGAAATGATGAGGAAGAATCTCGAAGGATCGACTCAAATCAGGAAATCTTCCAAGAAATTCCGAAGAATAAGGAAACTATCCTAAATCCGCGATATTCCAAGCCGACTTCAAGATAAATGGAAATCTTCCGAGAATATCGCTGGAGAGGCGGTTTACCATCCCTATATATAGAGACTCAAGGCTCACACAGGGAGGGAGGCAAGATCACTCTAGAATTTACACTACGCAAAGCTCTCACAGCACAAACATCTTTTTCTTTTACGATCAAACTCTTGTACGATCAAAGTCATCTTTTTCTTAATAATATCAAGAACACCATCTTTGGTATCAATTGATTCTGTCGTTCTTTGACAATTCTCGCAAATCGTATCCCTAAATTAAAACCCTAGACAAATCTCGATTGTGTTAGTTTCGACTTCCACACACGAAGCCCTAGCCACCCGAGGTAACAAAAACCTTCACTGTCTTTGTCCGCTTTTGATCTCATCGTCACCGAGATAAATAACCTCATGTTTAATAATCAATCGGCTAATGATTATTGTGGAAGTCGGATTCGCACACTCAAGTATTTTTATTAAGTAGGAAAGATTACTCTTGAGGGACAAAAATGAATGTGTAAAAAGCTTATAAGTTGCTACAAAAATTGCTATAGTATTTCTTCTTCGAGGAAAAGATCCCCTTTACATGACCATTCGCCCTTATATTTATACATAGAAAAATGTCAATTAAATGGCTAATTAAGTACACTTATTCTCTCTTAAATGCGTCCGTTTTGATCTTTGAGATTTAATGCTCAACGTTCAAATTTGAATTAATTCCGATCTTCGTAGGCTTCGCCCTTCAGCCCAAAAGCCCCGAACTGAAATGATCTTTAACTTCGACTTCGTCTCCTCCTCGAGGTTAAACCACTCCGATCCCTCTTCGTGGTATAACCACCTCGACTAAGTTCTTGGGCTTATAAGTCTATCGGGCCTTGTCCTCTATGGGCTTCTGTCCTTCCTATGTGGCAATCTTTGGTTGGTCCCGAACTACCCGTGCGGGATCCGACACCAACAATTAGCCCCCCAAGTCTTACACAATCGAAAAGGTGATCCGTCCCGGCGTCTACGAACTCATCAACATGAACGGCAAAGCGGTACCTAGATCCTGGAACGCAATGCATCTAAAGAAATATTATCGCTAAGAACCTAAGGTACGCATGTTCTTGAACTACGGGGTGGCTTGATCCCTGAAAAGGGTACTGTGAGACCCCGTCCCGGACGTCTCGGCGTCCGGCGACCATGGTCACACGTTCGTGCCTCTTCCCGGCCGAACCTCCATATTTTTCGCGATTTAACATAGAATTGCCTTTACGAGGCTTACTTCTGTAATCGCTTTCTTAGTACCCAGCGGAAGTCTTTCTACCCTTGGTTTAATTCCAACCAACCCTTGTACCGGTTTGATCATCTTTGTCCCTTAGACTTTAGATCGATCATTAACTCGGCCAAGTCATGCAATTTGTTCGCTAACCATTCTAAGTCTAACGATTGCATATTCTTTGTATCCCTAATCCAACGGCCAATTCCCAAACGTCTATCTTAACTAATAAGTTAGATGCGTTTACATACCTTGGCCTACATGCGGATTTGATTCCTCTTCGATCCGTCTATTGATCTTTCTCTTAGCCCTCTCGTCGCCTTATTCCATTCGTACAACGATTCTTAACCAATCGTGTATTGATGGACCATCGGATTATCGTAGGCTAGCCCATGAAATCATTCGTCCATCGGCCTTTGGCTTGCTCGCGGGTCCAACATCCGTTCGTACGTTTCTCTTGGTTCACGGTGGCCGAATCAAGCTCTTGGCTCATTGGTCCATCCGTCCTCCAAACGTACGCCCCTTCGGTTTCATGGTGGACGATCAAGCCCTCGGCTTAACGAACCATCCATGTTTCCGATCCGGACGTTTATCACTACGACCGCCGACGGTTTATTAACCATTTACCCGTCCGGTCCATGGTGGTCGGTAAAGCCTTTAGCTTATCGATCCATCCATGTGATCCAAACAATATCATTATCACACCCAAGGGTCCGTGGATTCATCCATCGGATTATCGTAGGCTAGCCCATGAAATCATTCGTCCATCGGCCTTTGGCTTGTTCGCAGGTCCAACATCCGTTTTGTCCACCGATTCTCACCGTGGACTTTCCCGTTGGTTATCCGTCGAGTCACCATTAGTGTTACCGATTCCCAATCGGTTTCACCATTGGCCATGGCGATTGATACATGAAGGCGGCCGCGATATTAGATCCTTACATGGTGAACCACATCACCTACCCATCCTCGGTGCTTACTCCCTTTACCGGTGAGATTGCATCCATGGGCGACCCTTGGGTGTGTTCGGTTGCACTTATCCCCGTGCTTCTTTGAACACCTTACCCTTATACGCCTTCCCGATTAACTTCTTGTTAACCATATCATCTATCGGTCTATCGTTAGATCCGTCGATACTTTCATATTGACAATCTTAGATTTGCCGATCCATTTCCTCTTTGTGTCCTTCCCTCGACGATATGACTTATAGAACGGACGATCCATCGACCCCATAATCGAGCTATCGATCCGAACCATCAATCAAGTCGTCGAACCCTCCAGCGGTTCTCATCGAATCCTCGATCGAGTAATCCACCATGTTCCCTCGACCAGATCTCCGATACGTATTATCGGTCATCCCGCTGATCTATACGACCGATCAATCCGCCGATCTAAGCCTTGGTCCGTTTATCCGATCGTAAACAGATCCGGTTATATGTCAACCCGACCTGTTGACACGACGATCGATCCGCCTATCCCGGTCGGTCGATCCGTCTGTGCGACGGTCTATCCGAATCCATCTTCTTCTCCGACCTGATCCTTCCGTCCAACGATCGGTTTGTCCGATCCGATCCGTACGACAATCGGTCTATCCGATCTGATCCGTCCGACGATCGGTCTGTCCGATCCGATCCGTCCGCCGATCCGTCTCTAAGACGATCGGTCTATCCCATCCATCCCTCAATACATTCTATCGAACCGTTGGATCGGGAGGTAGCATGCGCATCAGTTCGGTCGAGGCTCCGAGAATCTATTCTGATTCCGGAGATACTCGTCGAGCCGCACCCCCTTTCCGACCAACACTTCGTAGAGTGTTTTGGGACCCCTTTTGGGTTTTGATGGTGATTGTGAAGTGTGTGAGGATGATCCTAAAGCTCTTGGACGTCCTCCCTTATATAGGGGCCGAATGGGTGTGTTTCCGAAACATCACCTCCGTTCATTACACCCTTCCGGAAGATTGCGTCTTTCCGGTCGTAACTGTTTGCCTTATCCACCCTTTGGCCAACGGTAACCATTCGTCGGTAACCGCTCGACCTTACACCTCTTCATCCCGAGCTACCACAGTCCACCAGCTCGAGTGTTAGCTGACCGGACCACCCAGCTAGGTCAGTACTCGATCAGTTCACCGAGCTCGGTTGAGCTGTCGGTCAGCTCACCCAGCTAAGCTAGCTAGTCCTCCCTTATATAGGGGCCGAATGGGTGTGTTTCCGAAACATCACCTCCGTTCATTACACCCTTCCGGAAGATTGCGTCTTTCCGGTCGTAACTGTTTGCCTTATCCACCCTTTGGCCAACGGTAACCATTCGTCGGTAACCGCTCGACCTTACACCTCTTCATCCCGAGCTACCACAGTCCACCAGCTCGAGTGTTAGCTGACCGGACCACCCAGCTAGGTCAGTACTCGATCAGTTCACCGAGCTCGGTTGAGCTGTCGGTCAGCTCACCCAGCTAAGCTAGCTAGTCCTCCAGCTGGTTTAGCTCACCTAGCTGAGCTAGCTAGTTCGTCCAGCTTGTCCAGCTCACCTAGCTGGATTAACTCGGACTCTTTTGTCCGTTCTTTCCGGCTAAGTCTTTCGGTCCGTTTCTCGGCCTTGACTTCGCCATTCCTAATCTTTCCAAGATTATTTCTCCATGATCACTAGATTATCCCGAAACCGTCTAAGTCATCTACCCCTTTCATGACTTAAACGTTTTATTCCTTCCTTGGGTTAACTTATTCATTGGTCTTTCTCGACCATGATCTAGTTTTCCCTAAAACAAACCGGCCCCCTTTAGGATCGCGGGACGCGGGTGTTACAAGTCTACCCCCCTTAAAATGAATTCGTCCTCGAATTCGGCGGGTGTTAGAGTTACTCCTTAACATTTTCCCATCTTTAGTCTTCCTAAGACTTTAGATTCCATACTTGATAAAATATCTATTTCCGAGTTTGATCAAGTTTCCCCGATCTTGGTCTTTTCCGACACACGATCAAATTTCTAGATCTTGGTCCTTTCTTGGACTCGATCAAATTCTCGATCTCTGTCCTTTCTCGGACTCGATCCATTTTTCCGATCTTTGTCCATTTCTCGGACTCAATTAAATGTAACCCGTCCAAGTCTAATTCCGACTAGAACAAATTTCTGACCTTGGTCCAACCCAGACTTGGCTAATATTTCCCAACCTTGGTCCTTTGCGGACACGGTCACTATTCCCGACCTTGGTTCTTTTCGGACACGGTCATTATTCCCGACCTTGGTCCTTTCTGGACTCGGTCTATAATTTCCCGACCTTGGTCCATACCGGACTCGGTCACTTTTCCCGACCTTGGTCCACACCGGACTCGGTCAATAATTTCCCAACCATGGTCCACACCGGATTTGGTCATTTTTCCCGACCTTGGTCCTTTACCGAACTCGGTCAATAATTTCCGACCTTGGTCCTTTATCGGACTCGGTCAATAATTCCCGACCTTGGTCCCTTACCGGACTCGGTCAATAATTCCCGACCTTGGTCCTTTCCGGACTTGGTCAATAATTCCCGACCTTGGCCTTTTACCGGACTCGGTCAATACCCCTTGATCTTTTCAACGAATAGATCAAGTCTTTCCCGATCTTCGTCAAATTCCGACGAGATCTAATTTCTATTGATCTTGGTCATTCTCCGAATAGATCAATACCTATTTCCCCGTTATGTTAAGTCGTTTGACTATAAGGGTCATATCTTGGTGCCCGATCATGCCTTGGGTAATCTTTCCTCACGCACATCGATCTCATTCACCTCAACTTCCTTATCCGCCAAACACTTAGCATAACATTTTCAACTTCTATAATCAGCCCCTTTTTCCGAATAATTATTCACTTGCTACACGTGTAGTTCTTGCCCCTTGGGTAATCATCTTGGCTTAACCAATTCATCTTGGCAAACTCTCTTGGTTCCCAAGCATGTAATCGCGTTCTTGCCTCAATTCCCTTCCGGCTCACCAACACTAATGTTCAAGTTCATAATTCGGCTTCCCGAGGACTCAATCATTTAAGTTCCACCTTAGTAGTCATTTACCATGACATTTTCCCGAGCACTTATCCATCCTAGGATCAAGCATGCTCTGATACCAACTTGTGAGACCCTGTCCCGGACGTCTCGGCGTCCGGCGACCATGGTCACACGTTCGTGCCTCTTCCCGGCCGAACCTCCATATTTTTCGCGATTTAACATAGAATTGCCTTTACGAGGCTTACTTCTGTAATCGCTTTCTTAGTACCCAGCGGAAGTCTTTCTACCCTTGGTTTAATTCCAACCAACCCTTGTACCGGTTTGATCATCTTTGTCCCTTAGACTTTAGATCGATCATTAACTCGGCCAAGTCATGCAATTTGTTCGCTAACCATTCTAAGTCTAACGATTGCATATTCTTTGTATCCCTAATCCAACGGCTAATTCCCAAACGTCTATCTTAACTAATAAGTTAGATGCGTTTACATACCTTGGCCTACATGCGGATTTGATTCCTCTTCGATCCGTCTATTGATCCTTCTCTTAGCCCTCTCGTCGCCTTATTCCATTCGTACAACGATTCTTAACCAATCGTGTATTGATGGACCAATCTCTATCGTTACTTAGCCATACATCCAACCAACCCCACTGGTCTAAGTCCCACGAAAGAGATTGGGGATCGTACGTTTCTCTTGGTTCACGGTGGCCGAATCAAGCTCTTGGCTCATTGGTCCATCCGTCCTCCAAACGTACGCCCCTTCGGTTTCATGGTGGACGATCAAGCCCTCGGCTTAACGAACCATCCATGTTTCCGATCCGGACGTTTATCACTACGACCGCCGACGGTTTATTAACCATTTACCCGTCCGGTCCATGGTGGTCGGTAAAGCCTTTAGCTTATCGATCCATCCATGTGATCCAAACAATATCATTATCACACCCAAGGGTCCGTGGATTCATCCATCGGATTATCGTAGGCTAGCCCATGAAATCATTCGTCCATCGGCCTTTGGCTTGTTCGCAGGTCCAACATCCGTTTTGTCCACCGATTCTCACCGTGGACTTTCCCGTTGGTTATCCGTCGAGTCAACATTGGTGTTACCGATTCCCAATCGGTTTCACCATTGGCCATGGCGATTGATACATGAAGGCGGCCGCGATATTAGATCCTTACATGGTGAACCACATCACCTACCCATCCTCGGTGCTTACTCCCTTTACCGGTGAGATTGCATCCATGGGCAACCCTTGGGTGTGTTCGGTTGCACTTATCCTCGTGCTTCTTCGAATACCTTTCCCTTATACGCCTTCCCGATTAACTTCCCGTTAACCATATCATCTATCGGTCTATCGATAGATCCGTCGATACTTCCATATTGACAATCTTAGATTTGCCGATCCATTTCCTTTTTGTGTCCTTCCCTCGACGATATGACTTATAGAACGGACGATCCATCGACCCCATAATCGAGCTATCGATCCAAACCATCATTCAAGTCGTCGAACCCTCCAGCGGTTCTCATCGAATCCTCGATCGAGTAATCCACCATGTTCCCTAGAACAGATCTCCGATACGTATTGTCGGTCATCCCGCCGATCTATACGACCGATCAATCCGCCGATCTAAGCCTTGGTCCGTTTATCCGATCGTAAACAGATCCGGTTATACGTCAACCCGACCTGTTGACACGACGATCGATCCGCCTATCCCGGTCGGTCGATCCATCTGTGCGACGGTCTATCCGAATCCGTCTTCTTCTCCGACCTGATCCTTCCGTCCAACAATCGGTTTGTCCGATCCGATCCGTACGACGATCGGTCTATCCGATCTGATCCGTCCGATGATCGTTCTGTCTGATCCGATCCGTCCGCCGATACGTCTCTAAGACGATCCGTCCGCCGATCCGTCTCTAAGACGATCGGTCTATCCCATCCATCCCTCAATACATTCTATCGAACCGTTGGATCGGGAGGTAGCATGCGCATCAGTTCGGTCGAGGCTCCGAGAATCTATTCCGATTCCGGAGATACTCGCCGAGCCGCACCCCCTTTCCGACCAACACTTC
Source organism: Arabidopsis lyrata subsp. lyrata (assembly GCF_000004255.2). Classification (NCBI taxonomy): domain Eukaryota; kingdom Viridiplantae; phylum Streptophyta; class Magnoliopsida; order Brassicales; family Brassicaceae; genus Arabidopsis; species Arabidopsis lyrata. The sequence continues at coordinate 19,868,673 of NW_003302553.1, forward strand.
GTAGAGTGTTTTGGGACCCCTTTTGGGTTTTGATGGTGATTGTGAAGTGTGTGAGGATGATCCTAAAGCTCTTGGACGTCCTCCCTTATATAGGGGCCGAATGGGTGTGTTTCCGAAACATCACCTCCGTTCATTACACCCTTCCGGAAGATTGCGTCTTTCCGGTCGTAACTGTTTGCCTTATCCACCCTTTGGCCAACGGTAACCATTCGTCGGTAACCGCTCGACCTTACACCTCTTTATCCCAAGCTACCACAGTCCACCAGCTCGAGTGTTAGCTGACCGGACAACCCAGCTAGGTCAGTACTCGATCAGTTCACCGAGCTCGGTTGAGCTGTCGGTCAGCTCACCCAGCTGAGCTAGCTAGTCCTCCAGCTGGTTTAGCTCACCTAGCTGAGCTAGCTAGTTCGTCCAGCTTGTCCAGCTTACCTAGTTGGATTAACTCGGACTCTTTTGTCCGTTCTTTCCAGCTAAGTCTTTCGGTCCGTTTCTCGGCCTTGACTTCGCCATTCCTAATCTTTCCAAGATCATTTCTCCATGATCACTAGATTATCCCGAAACCGTCTAAGTCATCTACCCCTTTCATGACTTAAACGTTTTATTCCTTCCTTGGGTTAACTTATTCATTGGTCTTTCTCGACCATGATCTAGTTTTCCCTAAAACAAACCGGCCCCCTTTAGGATCGCGGGACGCGGGTGTTACAGGTACGTAGGCAGCTCGTCCTTGGACGAGTTCAGCTACCCCCCCCTTAATTAAAAAAGGGGGGAGTGGGTCCGTATACATATACTCCCACTGAACTTCCTAAACTCTCTAATTTTTACCCTTCGGATTTTCAATTTTATCAACCTCGACATTTATCCCGAAACTCATCTCGGGAACCTTTACGGTCTTCTTGTCGACCCACAAAGCCAACAGTTCGTTCGGACGATGGCCACGTCCACGAACAGAGAGCTCATTTCACCGCCTCGGTTACAGCACGCTATATAAGCATTCAAGACAATTCGGTGGGAGATATCTTGCTATAAAGAAATTGTCTTCAGAAAACCCAGTCGACTTCGACACTGGTACCCCAGTTCGCTTCTAAGCACTGGCAATCAACTATATCGGCTCGGGTCGCAACCGACAAAGATTAGTCCCATGTAATCGAAACCCAGTTACCTCGACACTGGTACGCTATTCATCGTCACGGTTCAGAAGTTAAGATAATCCTGGAAGTTAACTTCTACTGAACCGAAGGTCATCTTTACCAAAACCCAGTTAACTTAACACTGGTGCACGATTCTTGTCGTTTTTGGCTCGGAAGTGAAAACTGCTCGGGAAAGACTAACTTCTCGATGAACAAGTCAGATTTACGAAAAACCGGTTACTTAACACTGGTATCAAATTTAGTTCGGAAACATTTCAGGATAAGCGAAACAACTCGAATACTTAAAAAGAACGTGTTCAAATGGATAAAGCCATCCAGGCATAAGTTTTACAAGAGAAACTTAAAGTGGAAAGCAAAAAAAAAAAAAATGGAGACGCCTCGGGCTCATTCGTCCTGCTCTCCATCAGGAACATCTCCGGCCTCGGAATTCAAATTCGTGCCCGCTTGATCGAGCACTCCAGCGTTGGCTGCCTCGCTTTATACTAGCCTGTTCCCAAAGCTGTCATGAGTAGAGTCGGGAGACACCGGAGTCATCTTCAGATGTCCAAGGAGCTCGGCCCCCAGCCTGGTATACTCGGCCTCGGCATCTCTGAACTCTTCCTTCCACTTGGCGACCTCGAGCTTCTCTTCTTCAATCTTTCCCCTGGTTTCGAGAGCTTCGATCAGCTCGGCATTAGCCTTCGCCTGAAAAAAATAGATGTACCGCTCGGAGACTTTGTCAAATTCAGCCAATTTCGCCTCGGTCATTCTGACCTTCTCGACGAATTCTCCGACGATCTTCCGCTCACCAGCCTTCCTCGCTCGAGCTACCTCTGTCTCACGAAGAGCCTTCTCTTCGACAAGCAGTCGCTTAAGTCGCTCGATCTCTGCATTGGTCTTCCGACGGATGCGAACGCTCTCCTCGGCTTCTTTTCGGCGCGCCTCCTCCTCGGCGACAACTTTCGCCTCGGCGGTTTCTATGGCTTTTACCGCCTCGGCAACCTTCTTCTCAGTGTCGGCCCGAGCAGCATCGAACTGCTCTCTAGCCACAGCATGCTCGCGAGCCGCAGAGTCATAGGAATGAACCATGGTGTTCATCGAGGAAAAGGCCTAGAAAACATGAAACGAAGACATGTTAAATACGAAACAAGGCAGGCTCATCCCAGAACAAGAGAATAGTTATTACCTTCAAGAAATTGGCTGAGAGCCGCAGTAACGGCCAGGTCAACCCCCGATCCCACTGGATCGACTATCACCTCAGGGTCAACGGTCATTTTGCTCCCCCCAATCAACTCGGGCGGGTTTACAGGCCCGGAAGCTGCTCTGATCATTCGCTCCTCTTCGCGCGCCTTCTTCTCGGCGGCCTTCTTTTCCCTTAGAGACATCTTGACTCCTTGCATTTCCGTTAAAAAACTGAGCCTCTGGTCGGAAGAAGATGAGGAAGTAGAGCAAGACGCGCCGTGAAGAATCCTCAACGCCTTTTCAACCCTTGCTTGCGAAAAATGCTTGATCCAGTGACACTTCCGAGCAGCCAACTCCTCGCGTACACTGAAAAAGTCCTCGGGAATACGATCTAAGAAGCTCGGGCCTCGATCTGCAAAAGAAAATCGAAATGTCAATCAAAGAAGCCAAGTTATAACAGAAAACAAACAAGAATCTCGGATAAACTACCAATCTTTCTCCATTTTCCAATCATCTTTTCAAGGCAGCCCTCGGGTACACAATCTTCATCAAGGGCGACGAAGAAGAAATGATCGGTGTACTTCTCGTCTTTGCTCGAGAAACCGCCAATAACCCTTCGCTTCGGGCGAGGAGAAATATAATACCTCTCCATCTCGCAGCTCGTAACACGGCAAATCTCCAGCAAATTCCTTAGATGATCAAGGCCGATATTATTGTACGTCTCAAACCCACGTACTAAGATCCCAACCAAATATCGAAGGCCTCGGGTCGTAATCTGGGCCAAAGCAAGCTTATACGACCACAGATACTCGATGATTGGCCTCGGGATTGGAAACCAGAGGAAGCAGAAGTAGAAAAATCCTTCATACAAGGTAAAGAACCCCTCGGGAGGATCATCGGCTCTTTCATTAGGGGTTGGCAACCGCAGAATCACCCCTTCGCCGAAATTAAAACGTGTTTTTAAGTCTCGAAGAGAGTCTGAAGTCGACAGAGTGGAACCAGGAGGATCAGGTTTTTTCACTTTCTTGGCTCGGGTTTTCTTCCTTTGAGCCATTGCACCTTGAATTGCCAACTGAAGGAGTCTGGCTCCCTCCTCGGGATCATAGGTAACCATTTCACCCTTCACCTTGGGTAAAACCGACAGCTCGGGCACATCTTGCCAACGAGAGACTCCAGCCTCATCCGAAGCCGGAGGATGCGTCCTCCTATTTAAAACCGCCTCGGGATCATCAGGGAGATCCTCATCCCGAGCTATATCAGCGATTGCATCTTCCCGAGCCACAAAGTGGCTCGGATCTCCTCGTTGCTCAGATGACGATTCCGCCCCGCTGCCCGGCTCGGATCGACCCGACGAATTGGCCTCGGACCCATCTGAACTGCTCCAAACCATCTTTCGTTTGTAAACCGGAATACTTCTACCTCGGGACGAATCGCTTGAGTCTGAAAGCGACATTTTTTTGGCTCGGGTGAATCGAAGGAACAGTCGGAAAAACAAGATTAGGAGATCAGAGAAATCAAATCTAGGATCTAACACGGCGGAGAAATAACGGGAAAATAAAGCGGAGCAAGGGAAAATAAAGAAATCAAGATCAGAGAAAAAAGAAGCAAACCTTAGAATTTTTTCCTTGCAGATTGCGAAATGAGAAAACGAAGTAAGAGTCGTGTATTTATAGGATGCCTCGGCGCGTCGAGTACGCGTGAATCTTAGAGCTTTTCGCATCCGCCCGAGTGTCAGGCGTGTCGGGTACGCAAACATCGAATAAAATGCCTCGCGTCCGCCAGAAATCTCGGGAATCCGCGAAAACCTTTCCACTTCTCGAGAAAGAAACTCAACCGTCACACGCAAAGAGAAGATGAAACGTCGAAAGAATTCGAATTGTCCCAGAGAATTCGAACTAACAAAAGAAGTCGAATTGCCAAAAGAATACTAACCGAATTCGAAGCATAAATCGCCTCGGCATAAATAGATGGCTCGGCCCCACAATCGTGAAGCTCGTCACACTTACTTCTCAAGTCAACGAGCTGGGGGGCTAACTGTTGGGGTCGGATTCCATTCCTCAAATACCGAGCCGGACTTAGGACACTTTAAGGAGCTTCCGAAGACACCTCGGGGAAGTATATCAATCACCTCGGTGCAGCAAGCCATTCCCCTCGGGAGAATGTATCAATCGCCTCGGGATCAACAGGCAAGCTCGGAAACCTGAACCGGCTCTTCAAGTACCCAAGCCGGTTCACGCCAGGACACCCGAGCTGGTTCCCTCCGCATACCCGAGCCGTTTCTCCTCGGAAGCCTGGGCCGCGCCTCTCTTATCTCTGAGCCAAACACCGATCAGCTTCCGAATTACCCGAGGAGAATTCATGATTTACCCGAGGTAAAGACTTAGTAAATATTCATCTTCAAAGTACCATTTCCAAACAAGGCGTCATTTCCGAAAAAGAGGGATCATTTCCGACAGACTCGGAAATGATGAGGAAGAATCTCGAAGGATCGACTTAAATCAGGAAATCTTCCAAGAAATTCCGAAGAATAAGGAAACTATCCTAAATCCGCGATATTCCAAGCCGACTTCAAGATAAATGGAAATCTTCCGAGAATATCGCTGGAGAGGCGGTTTACCATCCCTATATATAGAGACTCAAAGCTCACACAGGGAGGGAGGCAAGATCACTCTAGAATTTACACTACGCAAAGCTCTCACAGCACAAACATCTTTTTCTTTTACGATCAAACTCTTGTACGATCAAAGTCATCTTTTTCTTAATAATATCAAGAACACCATCTTTGGTATCAATTGATTCTGTCGTTCTTTGACAATTCTCGCAAATCGTATCTCTAAATTAAAACCCTAGACAAATCTCGATTGTGTTAGTTTCGACTTCCACACACGAAGCCCTAGCCACCCGAGGTAACAAAAACCTTCACTGTCTTTGTCCGCTTTTGATCTCATCGTCACCGAGATAAATAACCTCATGTTTAATAATCAATCGGCTAATGATTATTGTGGAAGTCGGATTCGCACACTCAAGTATTTTTATTAAGTAGGAAAGATTACTCTTGAGGGACAAAAATGAATGTGTAAAAAGCTTATAAGTTGCTACAAAAATTGCTATAGTATTTCTTCTTCGAGGAAAAGATCCCCTTTACATGACCATTCGCCCTTATATTTATACATAGAAAAATGTCAATTAAATGGCTAATTAAGTACACTTATTCTCTCTTAAATGCGTCCGTTTTGATCTTTGAGATTTAATGCTCAACGTTCAAATTTGAATTAATTCCGATCTTCGTAGGCTTCGCCCTTCAGCCCAAAAGCCCCGAACTGAAATGATCTTTAACTTCGACTTCGTCTCCTCCTCGAGGTTAAACCACTCCGATCCCTCTTCGTGGTATAACCACCTCGACTAAGTTCTTGGGCTTATAAGTCTATCGGGCCTTGTCCTCTATGGGCTTCTGTCCTTCCTATGTGGCAATCTTTGGTTGGTCCCAAACTACCCGTGCGGGATCCGACACCAACAATTAGCCCCCCAAGTCTTCCGAAGTGCTACCTCAATTCGGAAGATTTTAATGCTGAAATGACCAAAGATTGCGCTTGAGAATCTTCTGATTTCCCGCCGAAAATCTCATCACTCCTTTAATTTTGGCACTAGCCATTTTTAACCGAGTGACATCTGTCATCATTATGACCGTATATTAATTAATTACTATTAAAACGGGAAAAAACCTTCCCACTTCCCACACAACTTCCGAGGCGGTTCCATCATTTAGCTTGTGTAAGGTAACTTCCTTTCATCATCATTTTCTACTTTTACTTTTGCGCTTTAATCAAAACTTATCTCTACTTTTCTTCGCCGAATCTTGAATTTTTTATTTTTCTCCGATGACTTCCGATTCTGAGAGACCTGAGTCTCCGTCTTACGACGAGAGACGTTCTAGCAACGACGAATGCACTCGTTCTAACGACATTGCTGGTCCGCATTACAAATCCACCTGTACTCTTCAATCCCTCGAGCGATTAAAGGGGCTTTGCCAAATTCCTTTTGGAATCATAGCGGAAGCGTAGATAGCCAACCCTACGGAATCCCCGGAGAACCACCGCGATGGCTACTTTTGTGTTTATGAAATCTACTCCAAGGGCTGCGGATTGACCTTCCCCCTTCCCGAAGCCCTAGTTCGATACTTGGCGGCTCTTGAGATTGCTTTACCTCAACTAACCCCCAATCTCCTCCGAACCATCCTCGGGATCATAACCGTTGCGACAGAGGCTGGCTACGTTATTGGAGTCCCCGAGCTGAATGAACTGCTAAGCGTGAGAAGTTCATCAAAGAAAACAGGGTACTTCTCGGCGTATCCAAATGCCAACAGGAACATCATTTCGCACCTCACGAACAAGGATGAAAACTGGCACCATCCTTGGTTCCTGATTAAAAAAACTCCTGCTTCAATTGGAAATCTTTCCGATGTACTCCCATCGAAGTGGTCTGCGAAGCCTGGTAGAAATTAGGTCGTATATTACTTTCCTGGTTATTTTATTTTTACTGACCGAACTCGTTGTTTCACTTCGCAGCTTTCATCGCTTCGACTCTTCCGACTGAAGAATTCATCAAGTTCTTCAAAACAATCCTTAAAGGGGAAACCCTTTGGAATTCTTTCACCCTCGATCGGTTCGTTGAAGCCAATCGAAAACTCAGGATGAGCCCTCCCAATCAACTTCATCGTCTTCCGCCCCCTCCCTCAACCCAGCGAATGTCAGCTCGGGCCCTCACTGCCCATCGTAAGAAGCTTTCCAAGCCGATAGCTGAGGCTTGCGATGAAAACAAGGCGTTCCTTGCGGCCGCCATTAATAAAAAAGACTATAGCAGGACCCTGCTGGTCGATGACAATAGCACCGAGGGAGCCAGATCCGTCGCTGCTTTCAGATTAACACCTCGCCGTGAACGTCATGAAGAACGTTCTCCTCGGAGGGTTCGATCTCCTCGTCGTGACTCTCCTCGTCCTCACCGAGATGATTTTGGCAACAAACCGCTTAAGAACTTGGTTCGCAAGAAGAGAGACAAGTCATCTCGCAGTGATTCTTCTCCGCGAAGGGAGAAATCGAGGGCCCGGACTGACCGTTCTCCTCGATCGTCCTCTCCTACTGAACCAATGGGTCCTCCTGCTCCCGTTGACATGTCTTCCTCTTCTCAACATGGTGGCAAGTGGACTGCCCGGAGCGCATCTCCCCAGAAGGAAAGTTCTGGACCTCAAGATGTTCTCTCGAAGTCAAAACCTGCTCTTGTCCCCCAGATCAAATCTCTTACAGGTGACGAATTTGCATTCTTAAAGGTTTTCACCCCATCTTGATTCAAAATCTTACCATTCCCCTTCTTCTACCTTCACAGCTATGGAAAAAGAAGGTAACGTCTTCCGATGCTTTAAGACCCGATTGTGTCTGATCCTGCCGGAATTCGACAAATGGTGTCCTGCAATTCGCGAATGCTATTTACTCATGCGTATCATTCGTCTCGGGTTAGTTTCTCCAAGTTTTTTTTTTTGGTTTCGCTATTACCCTTCATACTGACTCTCCATCCCGAATTTATATGAAATGTTAGGCAAACAGCGAACTCAACGATATAGTTGAGCACTACGAGGGACTGTTTCTTAGCCAGCTACAGGAGATTGGTTCGTTGAAAGGCAAGCTTACGATCTGGAGGACAAGGTTGACGGTCTAACATCCGAGCTTGCGAAGATAAAGGGGGAGCTGCAGGACCAGTACGACCAGAATTACAAGCTCCAGGATGAACTTTCTGGTGTTCAGGGTAGACTTCATGAATCTGAATCATCCGCCGATGCCCTAAACAACCAACTTACTGAGCTTCACGCGAAGTACCAGGCGATCGCCAAGTTGCGTGATTCCGAGTTAGCAAGGTCAACATCGAAGGCCAGGAAAGAGGTCAAGAGATGCGTGATGGAATTGATCCAAGGGGCCATCCGCTTTATTCAAACTGAGAAATCTAGGTCAGATCTGGAATCTGACATCAAAGAGCACGAGAGCAACCTGATCCTGTTGGATCAGATCCATGACAAAGATTTCTCTGAAGCGCAAGAAAGGTCCGAATTGACCGCTAATTTATCTGAAAAACGGAGTCGCTTGGCAGCTCTTCCTGCTTCAACCTTCAACCCACAGCACTTCAAGGAATTCTTCACTGAATCACCTCCCCCAAGTGAATCGGGTCTAGACTGGGCAGGTAATCTCCAGTTCTCGATACTTACTATCTTTTTCTTGCCTTATTATTATTATTATTATTTTCTTTTGTTGACTGGAACTGTCCTTCCTAGGCTCAATTGAGGCGGAAGATGCCGCCCCTCCCGTTCCAGCTGCACCGGAGGTCACCCCGATGGATGGTTGTACTGTGGAGAGCGGACCAGGAGCTTCATTTGATCAAGCACTAGCCAAGGAGGTGAATAAAACTTTGACAGCCGAGACGGAGTCCGAGGTGGCTGTTAATCCGTAGTGGCTGTGTCCACTCTAAATTGGGGATTGTCCCATTAATTTCAAAACTTAAATTTGAACATGTTTTTGCCTAAGGAGGCTTTTTTGTCATTTTACAAAATATTTGCCGAGGCTTTTAAACTTTTTTAGGTCATGATCCCAAGAGGGTTTGGTTAAAACTATGTGCGGGTTTGCAAAGTCCGCTTTTAACCTTTTGTGGCCTTGTGGTTATGCTTTCAAGAGTTTTAGGCTGATCAGGCCTTTCTCTTTAGAATGTGAGAACTGAGCTCGGCTTAACGCGAGTTCCCCACTTCGGGTTTGGTCAACTCGGTGAATTTGTTGGGCCTGGGCCTTAAAAACTTTTATAGTTAATGATGCGACGTTTGCTTTTTCCTTTCTCATTTCTTGAAAGTAGGAAAAGCGGCTCGTCTTTAAGGCAATAACTGCCTTTTCTTGATTTCCAAAAATGGTTTAAGTTACTAGGGCACGCCACCATTAATGATTCTTTGTTTCCAAGACAAACCCTATTCCTATTATAAATAGGAGATTGTTTGCCTTTGATCTCTCCTCAAGAAACTTCATAATTCACTCGATAAGCACCATATCAATAGAAAACAAAAACGTAGTCCCCGTTGATCCCGGCAGCCCGCTTTTTCTGTCTGGTGATGGTTTTGAGCCGGCTGGTGTTCTCTTCCTGCACGCCGTGTTTCACTTCCATTCAAAAGAAAAGAAAGAGGCTTGCGATTTCCTGGATAAGGTTTAGTACTTATCTTCTTTGAACAAAACTTTCCGCTTTCTTCTTTTTACCTACTTATCTTTATTCTAGGTCGTCGACAAGCACCGTCGTTTATGTGACGAGAGGCAGCGGCTAGGTAACAAAAGGCAAACACTAGAGGCTCGCATCGCTCGTGTGGAGAGGAAGATAAGAGCTCTGGAAAGTGACCCCTTTCAATGGGAATGGCGGAACTTTGATTCTGTTGCTGAGATCCCGAAGATGCTCCGGATGTATCTCCGTGCTAAGGGAGTTCCGGGGCCCGTGAATGCCCCGGTCTATACCGCTCCATCTGATAGCGAAGAAGAAGACGAGGAAGATGCCAGCACCCGTGGGAAACGCGTTCGGGATCATCCCGAAGTGGATGCCAAGAACAAGGCGTCCACTTCGAACACTAAACCGGCGATGAAGGAACCTGTTCCTGAGCCTCTTCCATAAATGTTCTCTAATTCTGCTCCTATTTTGAACTCGTAATGGGCTTCGGCCCCCTTTTTTTATTTATGGAAACATTTGTAATTTTCTTTATTCTTCAAAATATTCTCGGGGATATATCTTTTAATGCAGGATCGGTTTAAGATCATAAATCTCTCCGCGAATCACTCCATTCCTAGGATAGAATTCGTAGTTTACTAGGGACATGGCGTCCCTATAAATTATAGTCTCAATTTCCCTTTACTCCTCACCAATCTTTTTCATTTTAGCTGGTATGGAATCCAACCTTCGATGTTCAGAATCTATGCCCAACTTTTCCAGGATCGGAATGATAAACGAAGATGTTCCAAACGAGTCAAATAGGCAGCCTCTTCCACCTCGCGGCTTCTTCAGATCCCAGATCCGAGCTCCGTGCGCTTTGATCAGGGATCTCCCAATCATAGACCAAGGAACAGCGATGGCATTTATAGAGGCGCTTGCGATTTGTCATTGAAAGCTTACGTTGGAAAACAGGAGACTCCGGAAGAGGATTAACCGAATGCAACGCAGACTTACTACGGTATCAAGAGATCTTCACATCCTTGGCTCTCACCCCGGAGAATGGATCGAGCTTGGAATCTCTGACTTCGCTCGTATTCCGGACTGCATGATGCCAATCCTCGACCTTGCTGGTCAAGGAGTTGAAGTGTTTTGTTCATCAACGAGATCTCCCTAATCCGAAGTGTAAGATGAGGCATTCCGTCTTTTTTTTTTTTTTTGAATAACGCTCTTTTTCCAATCTCCTGTATGTTCGCATAGTCGAACCTTTTCCTTTCATAAAGAAATAAAACAAAATATTTTATTAATAGCTGAACTCGTTTCCGAGCTGCCTACGTACCCGTTTCGGGATCAAGCCACACCGTAGTTCATGTACATAAAAAATGCGTGTAGCCTTTAAACATAAAACTTCTTTAGGTTGATCACATTCCAAGGTCGCTTGACTGGCCTGTCTTCTAAGTCTTTCAGCCTATAAACACCGTTCCGAACCACTCCGGTAATAATGTAAGGTCCTTCCCAATTAATACTGAGTTTACCGGCGCCTTCTTCTTTTTTATTGTCAAAGACGCGCCTTAAACATAATATCCTACGAAGAATGGCCTACTTTTGACTTTAGAGTTGTAATATCGGGCTGCTGCCTGCTGGTAATTCTGAATCCGAATCAAAGCTTGATCACACCTTTCATTTATGGTATCTAGTGAGTCATTAAGCATTGCTGAATTTTCTTCCTCATTTAATGGTGCTTCTGTTCGGCGAAGTCCGGGCACGTTGAGTTCAGCTGGTACTACTGCCTCCATGCCATAAACCAAAGAGAATGGAGTTTCTCCGGTAGGTCGCCTAGGGGTTGTACGATAGGTCCATAGGACGGGTTGGAGTTCTTCATACCATCCTCCCTTTAGATGATTCAAGCGTTTCTTGAGATTGCTCAGTATCGTCTTGTTCGCGGCTTCAGCTTGACCATTTCCTTGCGGATATCGTGGAGTAGAATAACTGACTTTGATTCCCCAGTCCGCACAAAAGGCATCAAACTCGTGCGAAATGAATTGTGGCCCGTTATCAGTGACTATTTTGTACGGAACTGCATGTCGACATATAATGTTTTTCCAAATGAAAGTCTTCACCGCCGAATCCTTGATACCAACATATGCCTCAGCTTCAATCCATTTCGAAAAGTAGTCCGTCAGGACCAAAAGGTATTGTACACCTCGAGTTGATTTGTGCAATGGTCCAATGATGTCCATTGACCACCTCATAAACGGGTATGGGGCGGAGATGGAGGAGAATAACTCTGAAGGTTGATGGATCAATGGTGCATGGAGTTGGCAGCGCTTACATCTTTGGGCGAACTTAACACAATCTGTGATCATAGTGGGCCAATAATATCCCATTCTTTTATCTTTAAAAGCCATAGCCCTTCCTGACGAATGACTCCCACATAATCCTTCATGCACTTCGCTCATAACGACTTCGACTTTGGGCCCAAAAATGCACAATAGGTAAGGGTCACTGACACCTCGTCTATACAATGTGTCCTTTGATAGACAAAATTTCGCGCTAATGATTTTCATTTTCCTGGCCTACCACTTATTCTTTGGGAGCTCGCCTGTCATGATGTAGTGCTTTATTGGCTCCCTCCAGTCAGCCCCCCAGTCTTTAGCCGGAGGTCGACCTTGTGAAATACTCGTGGCTCTGGTTCAGGATGCTCGTTTGGTTCAAGAATATCTTCCTCGATTAATGGCTCGGTCTCTAATACTGTTTCTGGAATCACATCTTCCGCTAAGATAACAGGTTCCTCGCTAGATGTGTTCGATCCCTTTGATTTCCTCCGTTTGATGGGTGGTAGTTCGACCTCTGATTCGCCATGGTCACGTGCCGCTGCTCGAGATCTAGTAACGATGAGGGTTTCTTTGTTGCCCTGAATGCTTCGCTCCGAAATGCATTCCACTGGAATAACTCTTTTCAACTCAGGATCTGATGTTGATGCCAATGCGGCAAGTGCGTCCGCGGTTGTATTCTCTCCCCGAGGTATGCGAATTAATTCGAATTTCTAGAAATTTTTGGATAGATCCTTCACCACTTCGAGATTTGCTTCCATTCTTGAGTCCTTGGCCTCGTAGTTTCCATTAAACTGGTTAACTACTAATTGCGAATCACAATAAGCGACTATTTCCTTAGCTCCAACTCCTTGTGCCAATCGAAGTCCGGCTATTAGGGCTTCGTACTCTGCCTCATTGTTGGAAGCATTAAATAACAATCGGAATTATTGTTCTAGAATTTCCGATGTTGGAGACTCCAACTTGATTCCCACTCCGGATCCTTGCTTTGATGAAGACCCATCTACATGTAATTTCCAAGTTTGGTTCTCCGATTGCTCTATTGTTCCAGGTATTGGTAGCTCGGTCAGGAAATCTACTAAAACCTGAGCCTTCATACTGATCCGGCTTTTGAATTCTATGTCGTACTCGCTCAATTCCACCGCCCATTTCTCCAAACGTCCGGACTGACTTGGACTATGAAGTATTGTTCAAAGTGGCTGGTTGGTTAGTACTTCAACCGGATGAGATTGAAAATATGGGCGCAGCTTCCGAGCCGAAATCACCACCGCGAGTGCGAGTTTTCCATCATTGTATATCTGGTTTCCGGATCCGTCATTGACTTACTTATATAGTAAATCGGCTTCTGCTCCCCGCGGTCTTCCCGGACCAGGACTCCACTAACCGCGTGGTTTGAAACTGACACGTACAGATAAAGCTTTTCGTCCACTTCCGGTTTGGATAATATAGGTGGGGTAGTTAAGTATGTCTTAAGCTGCCCGAAAGCTTCTTCACACTTTTCATCCCAAAGGAATCCTTTGTTTCCTTTTAGAATTTGGTAAAAAGGCAACGACTTATCTGTTGATCTCGAGATGAAACGGTTCAAAGCCGCGATCCGCCCAGTCAAACGTTGTACCTCCTTAAAGTTTCTCGGAGACTGCATGTTTAGAAAGGCGTTGATTTGGTTTGGATTGGCCTCAATCCCTCTCTCTGTCACAATATAGCCGAGAAATTCCCCGGATGGGACTCCGAATGTGCACTTTGCGGGGTTCAGCTTCATTTGATACTTATTGAGAATATCGAAACATTCCTCTAGATGCTTAACATGATCCTCCTTCTTTAACGATTTAACCAACATATCATCTATGTAGACTTCCATTGTCTTCCCGAGATGATTGTGGAACATTTTGTTAACCAACCGTTGATAAGTTGCTCCTGCATTTTTCAAACCAAAAGGCATCACTTTGTAACAATAGATACATGAAGGTCAACAGTTCATTCCCAGCTTGTGATAAATGACGTTTTTTCTTGGTCCTCGGGGTTCATCATTATTTGATTATAACCCGAGAAAGCATCCATGAAGGTCAACAGTTCATTCCCAGCGGTGGATTCTACGAGTCGATCTATATGCGGGAGCGGGAAACTATCTTTAGGACATGCTTTATTGAGGTCCGTGAAGTCGATGCAAACTCTATCTTTTCCATTCTTCTTTTTAACCACGACGGTGTTTGCTACCCATTCCGGGTATTGTACTTCCCTTATGGACCCTATCTTTAAAAGTTTGTCCACTTCGTCGTTTACTATGTTTGCTCGCTCTACTCCGAGCTTTCTTCTTTTTTGCTTTATAGGCTTGAAACTTGGATCCACATTTAGTTTATGACAAATTATGCTTGGATCTATGCCAGGCATATCCGCCGCCGACCATGCAAATGATGTTTCGTTTTTCCTTAAAAGCTCGATCAAAGCTTCTTTTATTTGCCCAGTCAAAGTTGCTCCAATTCGAATTTTCCGATCCGTTTTGTCTTCTTTCAACACTACTTCGATTACTACATCATCTTTTTTCTGCCCGCTAGGAAATTTTGGTCTTAGTCCCTCTTTTTCGGGCTTCGTTAATTGCTATTGAATCTTCAAACGGTGGCTAGCTAGATAACATGTTCTCGAAGCTTCTTGATCCCCCCGAATTGTTTCCACTCCATTTGGTGCTGGAAATTTGATACATTGATGATACGTAGAGGGGACTGCCTTCATTTGATTAATCCAAGGAGTCCCGAGGATGATGTTGTAAGCCGCGGGCTTATCAAAAACAACAAAATCCACGATCTTTGACACCCGTTTGGCAAGGACTGGTAGCTTGATTGTTCCAAGGGACATGGCTGATTCACTTGTGAATGCTACTAACGGAGATGGGGGCCCTATTATGTCTGCCCGACTAATTCCCATTCTTTCTAAAGTACTTAAAAAGATTAGATCGACCGAACTGCCCGTATCGATAAGAATCCTTGATACTTCGAAGTTGGCAATGTCCAGGGTAATGACTAATGCATCATCATGAGGTCTCTCGAGGTGCCGCGTTTCTTCTTCGTCAAATGATATTGATGCACCTTGAAAATCGACTTCTTCACTCAAACTTGCTTTGAGTAAAACATTTCGCCTATGTTTCTTGATGGAACTTATCGAATCTTGGCAAAATTTAGAGCCTCTTAGAATCACATTGATCTTACCCTTCGAACTCCTTGGCTTTTCTTCATTGGATAACTTTGGTCTTTTGGAATTTTGATCTTTGGAGTTATCTTTTGCTTTGTGGTATTCCTTCACGAAATCTTTTATATCGAATTTGGAAAGATCTCCACTGGCCCAAAGCTCCGCGAGATGCCTCTTAAGGACACTACAATCCTTGGTTAAATGTCCGGTTACGTTATGAATGTCGCAATGTAAACTTTTATCACGGACCCAAGTGTTTGACCTTTCTTTCCCTTGGAATTGCTCTCCGACAATACTGTTGAAGGGTTGCGACCCAAACTTTCTTGGTCCTTTATTCTCCCTAGGCTCGAACTTCTTGATTGGGACGGTGATTGCCGGCTTCTCTTGTTTATTTCTTTTGGCGAAATTTTCTTTTTCGTCCTCTACTTCCATCCAGTTGTTTGCGCGGAAGAGTGCATCTTGAATTGTGTCTGGTTTATGAAGTATTAAATCCTCTTTAAACCTTGAATCATGTCGCAATCCTTTTCGTAGGGCAGATAAGGCTGATTGCTGCGAGATTCTTGGGAGCTTTGACAGCACTCCTTTGAACTTGGTGATGAAAACTCGAAGTGACTCATTTGATCCTTGTGATAGGTTCCAAAGATCGGCATCCGAAACGCTTTTGTCCATAAGGATGGAATATTGTTTTAAGAAAACAGCTGATAGCTCAATTGCTGATTGAACCCGGCTCTAATTGGGTGAACCACATTAGAGCTTGGCCGCATAGATTTTCCGAAAAGAGCTTGCAGTACCATGCGTCCTCATCAGCTTTATCCAATTCGACTCTTCCAGCAGCGATCAGAAAAGCTGCGAGATATCTCTTTGGATCCCCCAATCCGCTGTAAGGGTCTAACTTGAGCTTCCAGGAATCTTTGATTCTCAAACTTGCGATTCGTGGAACGAAAGGTGTTCGCCTAGCTTCTTCAATGACTCGATTGATATCCGGCTCCGAACTCGTAGCCTGATGGAACTTTGACTTCATTTCTTTTAGTTCCTGGCTAACCTTCCTCATAGTCTCGAACTGGTCGAGGTTTTCCTGCTCGTATTGATCTGCAAGTTAAACTTCATCTTCGAGCTGTGTCTCTCCCTCCAATGGCTGAACTACATTATTAGTAGCACCAGGAGTTGTTTGTCCGCTGGTTTCATTTCGCGCAACGGAACTTGGCGAGTTGAATATCCTTCTTCGGATTCCCACAGGATTTCCTGCACTTAAAGAGTGAACACGAGTTTGTATAGTACTGACGTTTTGACTAAGAGATACCTGGGATGTTTGTAACGTGTCGACGACCTTTTCCACATTCGAGAACTTCTGCGACATTTCCGACATAGTTTGTTGCTTGGCTTTGAGGGTTTCGGCCAATGACGGCTCAACTGCGTCTCCTCCGGACATTGCTGCCTATCTCGGAAATGGAAATGCGGTAAAGAAAAATCTGACCACTCAAGAATCCTCTATCCCCACAGACGGCGCCAAAATGTGGAAGTCGGATTCGCATACTCAAGTATTTTTATTAAGTAGGAAAGATTACTCTTGAGGGACAAAAATGAATGTGTAAAAAGCTTATGAGTTGCTACAAAAATTGCTATAGTATTTCTTCTTCGAGGAAAAGATCCCCTTTACATGGCCATTCGCCCTTATATTTATACATAGAAAAATGTCAATTAAATGGCTAATTAAGTACAATTATTCTCTCTTAAATGCATCCGTTTTGATCTTTGAGATTTAATGCTCAACGTTCAAATTTGAATTAATTCCGATCTTCGTAGGCTTCGCCCTTCAGCCCAAAAGCCCCGAACTGAAATGATCTTTAACTTCGACTTCGTCTCCTCTTCGAGGTTAAACCACTCCGATCCCTCTTCGTGGTATAACCACCTCGACTAAGTTCTTGAGCTTATAAGTCTAACGGGCCTTGTCCTCTATGGGCTTCTGTCCTGCCTATGTGGCAATCTTTGGTTGGTCCCGAACTACCCGTGCGGGATCCGACACCAACAATTATTAAACATGAGGTTACTTATCTCGGTAACGATGAGATCAAAAGCGGACAAAGACGGTGAAGGTTTTTGTTAGCTCGGATGGCTAGGGCTTCGTGTTGATAACGTGTTGTGAACAATAGGGTTTTGCGATTGTTCTTGTTGTATTATTCATGAGTTATAGTACATATATATTAAGGTTTTTGCCTAATTAATTTTGTTTTGGTGGTGACAGTTGTCACTACTCTTTTTTTAGGATAAATTGTCTCTGATTTCTTGTTAGTAATTGCGGTAGCTCTTCTTTTTTAGCCATCGTTTTTTTCAAGTAAGTTGAGAGACAAACATATTGCTGAAAGTTACTTGATCTGATTTCACAATCACATCTTTGTGTCTAGATATAGACAAGTACTTTTCTTTAAGCCTTTTACTCTTTACTTTTGATTTATGATTGTGAACTTCTTTACATAATTTGTGTGTTTTACCTGATGATGCATGATTGAGTAGTTTTATTAGTTGTGTTAGGTTTGCTTCCTAAATTCAAACGTGAGTTTAAAATCTTAAGTTGTTATTCATAGAATTTATTGATGCGAGAGTAGAATAATCTTAGATTTGACATTGAAATCAAAAACTTTAAAACAGAGGACTTTCAAATCTCGTTGTGAATTAGTGTTCTCTGTATTTTCCAACTTATACTTTTTCCTCTAGACACATAAAGTAACCTCCATAAAACCTCACGAGGATATAAACTAAAGTAGAGCCTTAATGATTTTAAGTTATCAAGTAAATGTAAATACTATACACAACTAGTTATTATTATACACCATACACAAGTAATAAACGTTTTAAACAACTAAATGCGTCGTCTGTGCAAAAACATATTAAAGCAGAGGATACATGTGTAAATTGTAAACAAAGATAGCATTTCTCCTTTGATTTTAAAACTCAATAATCCAATGAAATGAGATGTATAAACAAGAACTAAAATTCATCATATAGCTTAAGCCCCCCATACATAATATCCTCACAATGCCTAACAAAAGGAAGAATCTTCCCCGAGTTTTTTCCCGAGTCAGCTTCACATCCATGAGACGGAGGAGTAAGGTAACATGGCTCCATCGACTTGGATCGAACACACGGCGGATTAGGAGTTGTGAAATTTGTTGGCTGATAAAGTAACCATGGCTTTAATCCTCCAAGACTATATGAAACATATCCAAATGTAGACCTTGCGCTTGTGACAATGTTATCGGTTAAGCTCAAAAGATACATTTCAGCAAGCGCCTTTTGGTCATGTATCTTCTTGTCTGTTTGCTGAACTCTTTCTCCACTTGGCTGATAAACTTCAACAATTTCTCCTGTTGAACTTGGTCGCTTCGAAAACATGTTCGTTAAGTTGCCAGAGTACTCTGGATAGAGAGATGCCACAAGAACAGCTTTAAGTTTCGGGGTTTTCGATATGTTGACTTTTAATTCTTCTTGTGTAGCAAATTCAGGCAACAGTTTCTCCCTTTGTGTACATGCTACGACTTGGTCCATGACATGTTGGAAAAATCCAGAAGGTTTGCCAAAAACCCGTATTTGAATCCCAAGTCTCTCGTCTGCTTTGGATAAATGAGCATCGTAGTACTTAGTGACCATATCCCAAACTTGATTTGTCGGATGAAAAAGATACCGAGCCAAATGGTGAAAGACGGTGTCTTTCTGCGGAAACAGCTTAACTAGTTCGGTTTGGAAATTTGGATTGAACCATAAAGATGGAACAAAGTAAACATTGGCTTGAACAATCAACCAAGGGACTTTGTCGATCAAACTTTGATCCTTTTGGCAGATGAACAACTTATCACTATCCCTTGAATCATGGAGGTTATGCATGTATAGATGGGGCGGGATTGAAGTCGAGTTGATGGAATGATTTTCCTCCATTGTTCCATAACAACGAGGATATTCCTTATTGTAGCCCCAAGCATAAGTATAATTCAACATTGGAAAGTCAAGAGGAAGCAACCATGAAGTACCTGGGAATGGCTCGCATAAGAGATCACTAACATCCTTGCGGTTGTCAACAAGAATGATTCTCTCGGTCAAGAGAGCGTAGAGGAACACAGAAGCAAGAGTAAGTAATCTATTTCCAAGCCCGTAACCTGCGACCCACACAATGTATCTACATTCACCATTTGCTTCGCTTGCATAATACTCATCGCGACTAAGTTTCTCTGTTGCTTCTTTGTAAGCTTTTGTATCTGGACCGCAACGTTTGTGAAGCATCTCATAGCTTCTAAGCTTAGAGACGAGATATTCAGAAGGCTTATACGGGGATGGCTTGCGGTACAAGAAATGTTTATGATACCTACTCAAGCAAGAACTTTCATCGAAATCCGCAGTTAAAAGCCCTCCTATAAGTTTATCCACCGGTCTTTCGGATTCTTCTATATCTATTACAAGAAAATTAGAATATGAAGTCAATATGAAAATTATTCTTTGAGTTAACTATAAAACACAAGAAATGGATAATTTTCTTACCTTTGGTTGTATCATTAAGAATTTGGTTGTTGAAGTTGTTTGAGAATGATAGTATAATTACTAAGCAACCAAAGACGACTGCTATCAGAATTTTCTTCTTCAACCCCAATGCCTTGAAACTTTTTCGGTAAATCTGAAATATGTGATACATGTTGACTTGAGTTTGATCGGTTATGATTATGAAGATGATTCTATATAGTTTCATTACAAGTTCTATTGTCAATCATAGATCAATTAAATAAGACTTTTAATATTTTAATGCGTCATTGTTAAGTTGTGACCATCAACGAACTTCGAACGTGATTCGACATTTTTTTAATTGTAAATATGTCTTAAATTCCAAAATGTGATTTTGTATTTATGTATTTAATAATTATTAAAGAAATTGCCAATGAGAGAGCTGTTGTGAATTATTAACGGGCGTTACAATGTCAAAATCTTGGAATCTAAACAACTAGGGATTGTCTGGCACATTGTACAAATTTGAAATAATGTAGTGAAAATAAGCAACATTTTTTACTAATCTGTTTACATGCCCAATCTTCAAATGAAATCGCTTATTTTTGATCCATAGGAATGAAGTCATGTCGATGAATGATGTTGGTGCAGGAATTAGCACCTCCGACAATACCGGCTTAAACCGGGCGAATTACTAATTAAATTGAGAACTCAATGAAAATCGGGGAATCCCGGTTAAACCTGTTAATGGGCCGAAGAAGGAGATCGCCAGACGAGCTCAACTCGGACACGAGAGATCGCCTGCAACCGACTTCCACAATCAAGAAAAGGATATTCTCCTAGAAGATCAAGGAAGATCCCGAAAAGAAAGGGAAACTTGAAGATTTAACTTTATCAATTTAGAAGATTAACTTATCTCTAAAACGCCAAAAACTTGTATAAATTGAGGGGTTTGTCCTCTATTCATAGGATCCGAGACTTTGACACTAAAACCCTAATTGTTCTTGAGCTAAACCCTAGCGTTGTCTCTAAGCAATAAAATTCACCCTTCTTTTTGAGTCTTTGATCGGAGTTTACACGAGAGAGTCATTGAATTTGTTTTCCTCACTTAAACAAATTCATTGTGTGATTTTCAGAATCAACAAATGATTGAATAAAACGATTTACCATAGTCAAAAGTCCTAACTCGATTAACAAAGGCTCAAAGAAAGAATATTCCAAAACGATTGCAAATCGGTGTTGAAACAATCAGAAATGGCATAGGAACTTTACGGCTCTATAAAATAAATAATGGTCCAGGTTCATTAAATGTGTACATGAACGTATATAAGCCGAAGTCACAAGCGATAAACATGAGTAACATAACACAATCAATTCAGACGACTTCATATGTAACACTCGCATAGTTAATGTAAAATTATATCTAACCAAAAAAAACTGTTTTACAACGAATGCATCGTAGAGGGCTGAAGAGTTTGAGAGATTTAATTATATCCTAGCACAAAGCCAAAATAAGATTAGGTGATGCGAGTTTGGAACCATAGGCGGAGACCGCCTTCGTATGTGTTTTGGTTTCGTATGGAGCTGAGTTTATTCCTTATACTATTGTTGATGATGCTAATGAGTTTTGAGCCGGTATGGGAGGTTCGCCGGGACGCCTACCATTTCTTTATGTCCAGATACTGAGGTTTTTTGCAACACAAAGCATATAATTACGTAAAAATTTTCATTGATTATTGGTGGCAGTTTTTTTTTTAAATGAGTCATGATTTTGCCAATAATTCAATCATTAACAGTTGTTTTCTCGCATCTAATAATCATTTTAGTTGAAGCACACACTAGAGAAAGATATTAATATATAAATAAAATTTTAAAAACAAAAATCTCACATATAAGGTCAATATTTGCTGTCAAAAAAAAAATTAAAGTTCAATATTTGAAAATAAAAAATTATCTACAATAGGGTGCATACTTGGGAAAATAAAGAGCCCAAAACTTTTTGATGAAATCGATTGTCAATGAAGGTGACGAAGATGTAGTTGATGTCTGATGAAGTTGTTGAATGAGTCCAGAAGTAATACAAGATTTTGTCTGATGAAGTTGCTGAATGATTCAAGAAGTAATTCAAGAAGCGACTGTTTTTGTGTGAGTGTCGGTTTCTAGAAGGTTTGAGAAGATATGTTTGGAGCGTGTTTAGAGGATGAATCACAAAGAAAAAATGACTTAAAGAGATTTGGAAGACTTGATGAAAGTGGAGTTTGATGAGAAAAAAGAAAAGTATAAAAGCAAATTTACTTTTCCTTCTGGAAATTGGAAATCTTCTCCTATAGTGATTAGAAAATCGTTTTGACTATATAAGGAGGAATTGAAGACGTCTTAGAGAGGCAAGAGAGCTGAGGCATAAAGAAGAAATTTTTGAGAGCTTTTGTGAGATTGTGTGCAACTTAGTTTTGCGGGTTTGTGCTTGTGTGATCAAGTGGTTTTGTTTTCGAAGTCTAGGCTAAAGGGGATTTTAGCTCAGGGCTAGGTTATCCTGATTAAATCTAGACTCAGGGGAAGTCTAGTTAAGGGTAGAGATTATCCTTAAGGTTTCAATTTATAGAAGGGAGCGGTAAATCAAGAGGGTTGTGCTTGTTTTACGCGTTTGCGAATTAGTTGAAATTTGTTTTCTTGTTCTAGTGAAATCGAATCTGGACTTGGTCCCGGGGAGTAGGAAAACCGAACCTTGTTAACAAATTTCTTGTCTCGTTTACTTTCTGCAATTTATCTTACCTCATCCGCACTTACAGGTGAGATTGTTCATTAAGCACATGGCTATGGAAGATGCTTCCGCCTAGAACCTTTGACCAAGTCCATTCTCATTCAACATATTTCTCATATTTTTTATAATTGTTTTGTTTAACCTCTCCGCAGCCTCATTCTTATGTGGCGTACGTGTAAGTCTATGTTTTACGCCTTACTATGTCTTTTGCTTTACAAAACTTATCAATTTGTTAATTTGACAATGTGAGACATCAATCAAGATGAATGGATCTACTTCGGTCTCCTAAGTCTCGCATCGAATCAATCACTTTGAGCTGCGAGCTTGTCATCTTGAATTGAGCAGACTCAGCAAACAAACGTGATATGGTTCAAATTAACTCCTAGAACTACTCTCTCAAAATAAGAGATCAATTGCAGCACTTAAGGGTCGAATTCCACAAAGTTCTTTTATTCACACAATAAGCTAACAGTCTCGAAATTAGGCTAAATAAAATATTAAGCAAATTAAAATAAAACTGTTTTTTGTTAAAACAAATGATTCTCTTATATTAAAATTAGGTTTCCGTACAAGAGTAAAACAGAGCTGCCTTCGCTAACGCATCAGCTTGGCGATTACGATCCCTAGAGATGAAATTTTTTTTTTGGTAAAATGTTAGCTAGATATGAAATTGAAAGAGCAACAAGTAAAATTAGACGAGATAGAGAGGATATCTTGGAGAATCCCGTGAAGTTCCTTCGAATTGAGAGCTTTGACTAGGGTTAACGAGTCTGAAGCGAAAGAGATGTGCGTAAAGGCCAATTCAATTGCAACTCCAACGGCTGCGAGAGTTGCCAGTGCTTCGGCCATTAGTGGAGAGCAGACATTCGGCTTCGGAGTTGAGCCTTGCCTGAGGATTTGGTTATGTCGCTTCTTGAAGATCCATCCAGCGGTTTCATCAGCCTTCCAAGAAGCATCAGTGTAACAGGTAATTGAGTTCCCTGGGATAGGAGGCGAGATGGTTGATTGGCGAATAGATATGAGTGAGGGTTTTGGTGATTGGGCCCGTTGCCATTCCTTTGCCCTGAGAATGGCTAAACCAAGGGCTTCCATTGCTGGGATGGATTTCTTGCTAAAAATCAGTTGGTTGCGAGATGTCCAAATGGTCCAGAAGATCCAGGGGAAGAGAGGGCCACTGTCGATACCCAAAGGAGGTAGACAGGTCATCTTGCTCATTGCAATAATTCCTTCTTTGATAGATCGGATGGTTGAAGGGGAAAAACTTTCCTTGAAAGGTGCTTGGCTCCATATTTGGGCAGCAAAAGAATAGGTGAAGAACAAATGAACCTCCGATTCACTCTGTCCGCAGTGCGGGCACATAACAGAATCGATAACTTGACGATGGGCAAGGTTTTCACCAACTCGAAGTGCTTTTGTGCCATTTTCCAGAGCAGCAGTTTGGTTTTTGGTGAGAAGGTGATTGACCAAATGTTTGTCTTCTAGTTAAAAGGTGAGCTGAAACTGTTGTGGGTTGGGGAATCCCATGACAGTCCAGAGAATTATGGAAATCCGTAAATCGGTGTTTCCTGACCTGCTTTTCCTCATGGAACCCTTTAGTAGCTAAGATAGTTCTAGTAATAGATGACCTCTCAAATCTACCTATTATCCTATGATCAAGTTATAGTTAGCTACTCTAGAACTCGCATTAAGAACAACCTAGGGTGAAGAACTCTTTAGATTAATCCTAACAGGTAATCGATTTACTATTTCATCTAAATCCCTAATGAGAATCCCTAAACCTAACAGGATGATTACTCAGACATGATTAATGAAACATAAAACATGTTTGAATAAGATTGCAATAAAGAAATCAAAAAGAGAATAGAGTTTAGAATGATTCTTCTCTCTACAGAGATTTGAAATCTCTGAAATGTTGCTCTCTCTAATTATCTTCCAATGGATTCAAGCACAGAGTTTTACAAAGCCAAAAACAAGATCTAAGATAATGAAATAGAAAAACCCTAAAAACTATTTATAATGACTCCAAAAACATGCAGGGACTAAAGTTGCAAATAGGGAAGTCTTCTGCGTTGATTCTTCGGGCTTTAAAACTCTTAAACCGTCAAGACATTTGCTGAGCCGTGTGTGGTGTCGATCGACACCAAGGGGTGTCGGTTGACATTCACGCCTTGGTCTGACACCGAAATCGTTTCTTCAGCTCTAAATCTCCAGTTTAGCTCCAGAATGGTCCCTTATCTCCAAATTCGTCCCGAACGTATAAAAACCTGAAAAGACACTAGAAACAACAAAAAGACTCTAACTGACACATATAGTATGGCTAAAAACGTTAAAATCCATGATATATCAAAACGCAATGATACCAGTTTGTGAATATTGGGCTTTCTGAGCCCATTCCAACTTCCCATTAGTATGATATTGTCCGTTTTGGGTCCAAGTGTCTAAGCCCGTACGGATTTGTTTTTGGGCTTCTTCCCAAAAGGCCTCATACTAATTGGAGTTGGACTTGACTTATATATTAGACTATTATTTTCTAATATTCCGATATGTGATGTTGGTTTGTATCCCAACAATCTTCCCTTCGAAGCAAGAACCATGAACCTTAGGTCTCCCTTCTAGCAAAATCTTGGCACCCTAGCATCGGCACCCTTTATTCGCGAGGTTCTTGAAGCACGTTTCTTGTCGTGTCACATTGAGTGTTGGGGTCGGATCTCACACATTTTTGTTAGGATCCACTTGGATCTGTCCATGTCATTATTACATAATAATCCTCTTGGAATTAAAGATATTTTATTATAAGAATCGAGCTTAACCAGTTGGGAGTTCGGTTCAGTCTAGTAGAAGAGCTCGATCCTTGCCAGTATGGAGTTCACTCTTATTCGACAGACAGTTCGCATAGAGAAAGGCCGAAGCGAGGAGAATATTGTTCGAGGCTCGCGATAGCGTCAAAACGCGGGAGTTCGGAGTCAGCAAGAAAGAGTTCAGAAGATCCATGCGAAGCCCAAGATAGTTCAAATTCAAGCCGTTTCGGTCAAATTGTAACCTACATGATTAATGCGGATCAATGCGATTATGAGTAGTAAATGACCGCATTGATCATGTTTTCTCTATAAAAAAAAAACCTCAAACGCATGTGTTTGGGGGACGAATCTTTTTACTGATTACTTCTAAGCAATACAATATACTTTCTCTCTTTATTACTTTCGCAAGACATTTTGTACTTCGTTCTTGTCAAATTTCTTTACTTCTTTTCTTGGTTAATTTCCCTTTCGAATTCTCATATTCATTTTCTGATTTTACAAGAGTTTTTCTCCACTGAAATACTTAAAGACAATCGAGTGTGAATCCTACATCCACATTTTGGCACCGCCTGTGGGGACCTACCACAAAACTCTTTAATCCTTTTTTCCCAACCAAGAAACTATGGCAGATCAGCAAGCATTAAGCGATGCAATTACCTTGTTTACTCAGATAACCACCAATCTGACCAATCAGATGGGTACACTTGTTGGTGCCAACACCACTCTTAGTGAAAAGTTGAACTCAATCGAGATAACCTTAACGAGTGTTCAAACCAGCCAGACAAATTTGTCAAACGCGCAGAACGTTGTTTCAAGCCGTTTAGATAATTTGTCCTCAGCGCGAACAACAACGCATCAGCGCAGGCTATTCGCAACTCGCGCACAAAACAGGCCCGAGATTACTCAAACTCCTCCAATAGGCCAGCCAGCTAGTACTAGCAATCAGGCAGCCGCAGGGGATGAGACTAATCCAACCGGGGAAGAAATTCCCCAGGGTCAGGGAAATCATCCTATTGACGACGGATTCCTTATGGAAGATCCTGATGTCACCCTATCAGATGATTTCATCAAAGTTCGTCAAGAGCTTAATTAAATGAAGTTGAAATTTCATTAGGCGGCCAGTTCGGCGCCTGAGATCGATCGAGTAACCGAAGAAATTCGTCGAACACCCTTTACCTCGAGAATCTCGAACCTTCGGATCAAAGATTCTCGAAAGGTTAAGTTACCAACATATGATGGTAAAGGAGATCCTAAAAATCACCTCGCTACTTTCCAGATCGCCGTAGGCAGAATTGATCTAGAACCAGGCGAAGAAGATGCCGGATTTTGCAAACTATTTTCCGAGAATCTATCCGGACCGGCTCTGCTATGGTTCACCCAATTAGAACCAGAAACTATTGATAGTTTTAAGGAATTATTCTCTGCATTCCTAAAACAATATTTCATGTTGATGGAAAAGGCAACTTCTGATGCAGATCTTTGGAATCTAACCCAAGGTTAGAATGAACCACTTCGCAAATATATCGCTAAATTCAAAGAAGTGATAGCCAAAATTCCTGGGGTATCGCATGCTGCTGCCCTATGCGCTTTAAGGAATGGACTCTGGCACGAATCCCGATTTCGGGAAGACTCATTGTCAATCGTCCAAGAACCATCCAGGATGCTCTCTTCCGAGCTAACAATTGGATGGAGGCAAAGGAAGAAAAACTTAGTCTCGCTAAGAAACATCAGCCAGCTAAATTAGTCGTTGTGAATCCGACAAAAAAGTTCAAACCTAAAGATAAAAAAAGGTTCGGAGTTAATCCTGCTACTAATGCTGTAGGAAA
This sequence comes from Arabidopsis lyrata subsp. lyrata, assembly GCF_000004255.2. Lineage (NCBI taxonomy): Eukaryota > Viridiplantae > Streptophyta > Magnoliopsida > Brassicales > Brassicaceae > Arabidopsis > Arabidopsis lyrata. The sequence continues at coordinate 19,895,577 of NW_003302553.1, forward strand.
ACCCTCCCCAAGCAGAGGAAGATACAATCCTCCTAATACTTGGGTTAGAGATGAGAGTGCCTATTGCGATATTCACAGAGTAAACGGGCACTCCACCAAAGATTGCAGCGTACTCAAGAAGCACCTCACCGAACTGTGGGCAGCTGGAGAGCTCGCTAATTTCAATATAGAGGAATTTGTTGAGTCTTATCACAAAGAAAAAGAAGAATCTGAAGCTTCTAATCCTCCTGAAAATAAACATAAGCCCAATGGGCCTAGAACTCCGAACACTCCTAAAAAAAGGATCTATGTTATAATGGGAGGATCCAAATTATGCCGAGATTCGATCAGATCAATCAAAAGGCATAAGAAATCAACAGCAACTCAAAACGGCTATGGGTTTTCAGTCAAATGAACAAATACCTTCTATCTCTTTTGACAATTCGGACGCCCAAGGAGTAACAGGGCCTCAGGACGATCCTCTTGTGATAGCCTTAGATGTTGCGAACTTCGAAGTGACAAGGTGTCTAATTGATACTGGAAGCTCGGTAGATCTCATATTTATAAGTACTTTGCAAAGAATGGGAATCAGTAAAGCCAACATTATCGGTCCACCGGCACCATTAGTAGCTTTCACGAGTGACACATCTATGTCCTTAGGAAACATAAAACTACCAGTGCTCGCCGCAGGGGTTCCAAAAATTGTAGAATTAATTGTTTTCGACCGACCGGCCGCTTACAACATAATTCTCAGAACTCCGTGGATATACCAAATGAAGGCTATACCTTCAACTTATCACCAATGTGTGAAATTTCCGACTCTCGGAGGAATCAGAACCATTCGAGGAGATCAGGAAACGTCGCGTTCTTGCTACCTCATGGGACATCGTTTAAAGCTCAAATAGCAACTAATGATAAATGCTAAGCAAGGAAGCACCTTGCGTTACCCAAGTGGTCTCAGTTCGAATGAAGTTACCACAGAAGTTGAAATTGATTCCAAATTTCCAGATCGAAAAGTAAAAATCAGTACTACTTTAGATTCAGAAATCAAAGATCAATTGGTAACATTTCTAAAAGAGAATAAACATACTTTTGCCTGGTCGGCAAAAGATATGCCCGGAATCGACAAAAGTATCATTACCCATGAATTAAACATCGATCCCAGTTTTAAACCAATAAGGCAAAAAAGAAGAAAACTGGGTCCTATCCGAGCTCAAGCGGTCAATGACGAAGTTGATAAGCTTTTGAAAATTGGTTCAATTAGAGAAGTAAAGTACCCGGACTGGTTAGCGAACCCCGTGGTAGTCAAAAAGAAGAATGGAAAGTGGAGAGTATGTGTCGATTTCACTGACATTAACAAAGGATGTCCAAAAGACAGCTTTCCTCTCCCTCATATTGATCGGCTTGTAGAATCAATAGCCGGAAACGAACTCTTGTCATTTATGGATGCATTTTCTGGATATAATCAGATCATGATGAATCCCGAAGACGAAGAGAAAACGTCCTTCATAACAGATAGAGGAATCTACTGTTACAAAGTTATGCCATTCGGTCTAAAAAATGTCGGGGCAACATACTAGCGTTTAGTTAACAAAATGTTCGCAGAACATTTGGGCCAATTGATGGAAGTCTATATCGATGATATGTTCATGAAATCTCTTAAGAAATCCGAGCATATCACTCATCTTGAGCAATATTTCAAAATTCTGAATGAATTCGGAATTAAATAAAATCCAGCTAAATGTTCTTTTGGTGTGTCTTCCGGAGAATTCCTAGGTTACATAGTCACGGAAAGAGGAATAGAAGCAAATCCCAATCAGATTAACGCTTTCGTCACGATGCCTTCGCCAAAAAACATTAAAGAGGTCCAACGATTGACGGGCAGAATTGCTGCGTTGAATCGTTTCATCTCGAAATCTACCGATAAATGTCTCCCTTTTTTATCAAATTTTAAAAGGAAACAAGAAATTTTGGTGGGGTGATCAATGCGAAGCAGCTTTCGATCAACTCAAAACTTATTTAACAACACCACCGGTTCTCTCAAAACCTGAGTAAGATGAGAAACTTTATCTTTACATCTCGGTTTCTAATCATTTTGTAAGTGGGGTTTTAGTTCGAGAGGATCGAGGTGATCAAAAGCCGATTTTTTACATAAGTAAATCTCTTACCAGTCCGGAAACGAGATATACCATGATGGAAAAATTAGCTTTAGCAGTGGTCATATCTGCTAGAAACTTAGACCCTATTTCCAATCTCATCCGATAGAAGTTTTAACTTCTCATCCGCTTCGCTCAATTCTTCACGGACCAAGTCAGTCCGGTAGATTGGCGAAATGGGCTATCGAACTCAGTGAGTACGATATAGAATATAAAAGTCGAACTAGCGCAAAAGCACAAGTTCTAGCTGATTTTCTAACCGAACTGCCATTAGATGATGGAACCTTTATCGAAACAAACTCTACATGGAAATTACACGTAGATGGTTCTTCTTCTAAACAAGGATCCAAAATCGGTATTAGGCTCGAAAGTCCGACAAAAGAAATAATCGAACAATCATTTCGATTAATGTTCCCAGCCTCGAACAATGAGGCGGAATACGAAGCTCTCTTAGCAGGACTTCGGCTTGCTCTTGCAATTGGAGCAGAAAAAATAATAGCTTACTGTGATTCTCAGCTAGTTGTAAACCAGTTCGCTGGAGATTATGAAGCTAAGACACCTCGAATGGAAGCCTACCTTTCGGCCGTCAAAAAGTTAGCTGGAAGATTCAAAGAATTCGAATTAGTTCGAATACCTCGAGGCGAGATCACTTCGGCAGACGCTTTAGCTGCCCTAGCTTCTACCTCAAATCCCGAACTTAAGCGAGTGATTCCAGTTGAATGTATTACTTCACGAAGTACTTTGGATGAAGAAACAGGAAACGATAATATTTTGGAGGTCGAGCATATCGAAACTCCATAATTAAATACCGACAACAAGAACAGTTCGCTTGTTGTCAGTAGATCACGAGCAAAGTCTCAAAATGACGAGCTTAATCCACAAACAGAACTTCCTAAAAGAAAGCCGAGAAGAAAACTAAAAGATCAAGTGGTTCCCATTAAAGAACCATCTCGAGCTGAACAGTCACTTCCGGATACCGCAAATAATGAAGAAGTTTTGCTTAATGATCCTGATATTCCTTCTGAGCCGGAACAAAGGAAGTTTATACTCAAGGATAATACTTCCGCTAATGATTGGGAGGCTGACTGGAGGGTACCCACCAAAAATTTCATTCTTCATGGAGAACTACCATCGAACAAATGGCAAGCTCGCAAATTAAGAATCATCAGCGCTAAGTATTGTATAATTAAAGAGTCAATGTACAAGCGAGGCGTCAGTGATCCTTATCTTTTATGTATTTTTGGGCCCGAAGTTGAAATAGTGACAAGCGAGGTCCACAAAGGGCTTTGCGGCAGTCATTCTTCAGGACGAGCAATGGCTTTCAAAATCAAACGGTTAGGATATTTCTGGCCAACTATGATTTCTGACTGCATCGATTACGTACGCCAAACGGTGTAAAAAATGCCAGATGCACCCTCCTCTTATTCACCAGCCATCTGAATTTTTATCATCTATATCCGCTCCATACCCTTTCATGAGATGGTCAATGGATATAGTTGGCCCGATGCATCGCTCAACGTGAGGCGTCCAATACTTATTAGTTCTAACGGACTATTTTTCCAAATAGATCGAAGCTGAAGCTTACATAAATATACAAGATTTTGTGGTAAAGACATTCTTGTGGAAACACATTATTTGTCGCCATGGAGTTCCTTACGAAATAGTAACGGACAATGGTCCACAGTTCATTTCAAATGAATTTGAAGATTTTTGTTCCTCTTGGGGGATAAAACTTAGCTATTCAACGCCAAGGTATCCTCAAGGAAATGGGCAAGCGGAAGCCTCCAATAAAACCATTCTCAGCAATCTTAAGAAACGTTTGAATGCTCGAAAAGGTGGTTTGTATGACGAGCTGCAACCTGTGTTGTGGGCATATCGAACAACCTCGAGACGAGCAACGGGAGAAACTCCATTCTCATTAGTATATGGGATGGAAGCAGTAGTCCCAGCCGAGCTGAATGTTCCCTGTTTACGCCGGAGCGAAGCTCCACTTAACGAAGAACTGAATTCTAAATTATTAGAAGACGTTCTCGATACAATTGATGAAAGGCGAGACCAATCCCTTATTCGACTTCAGAACTATCAACAGTTGACCGCTCGATACTATAACTCAAAGTTGAAAAACAGACCTTTAAATGTAGGAGACTTTGTTTTAAGGCGAGTGTTCGATAACACAAAAGAAGAAGGAGCTGGAAAACTCGGTATTAACTGGGAAGACCCTTATCAAATCATAGAAAAAATCCGAAATGGCATATACCGTTTACAGGACCTTGACGGTAATCCCGTTCAAAGGCCTTGGAACATCATCAACTTGAAAAAGTTCTATTGCTAAAACAAGTATATCGAACTACGATTTTGCTTGATCCTATTTTGGGTACGTAGCCAGCTCGCTCAACACGAGTCCAGCTATAAAATAAAAATATTATTCCAATCATGGAGTCTTGTTTTTATAAATTTAATATTCGAGCATAAATATAAAAATACGTTGCGAACAATGTATGAAGAAATATTTTCAGCTAAAGCAAAAACCAAATCTAGAAGGGTCTTGGATTACGGAATAGCTCTGCTCCTTGGCCTGCGAGGTCAAGGATGTTCAGGATACAACCTGGCATGTTTCCGTACTCATGTAGGCCTATCTCGATCCAATCAGAAGGATGGGCTTCGAGGCGATGAAGCTCGCGAGTAATATCGAGGCGACGCTTCTCTAGTTCCATTCTCTTTTTTCTAATCTCTTTTTCTCATCTTCGAGCTCGTTATGCCGAGTAATAAGCTGGAGAAAACAAAACGCTTCGTTTAACAAACAACGAAAGGAGTCAAGTTACTAGGTTGAACAATACCTTGTTAATAAACTCTTTAGCCTTGACACGATCTTGAGCTGATAATCTCTTGATTAACACATTTGGAACCTGAATGCTGGTTCCCCACCCCAATGGGCGTGACTCTTCTGGTTCGCCGGCTGCTTCTGTTTTTACAAACTCGATGTCTGACGTTTCCAGAAGATTATCGCTTATCTTTTTAAACGAGTCGGAGGGATTCTCTGAAGAATTACCTTCCTTGAACATTTTTGTAGAATTATTGTTGATTAAATTCAATAATGAGCTACACCTACTTTATATTCGAAATATACTCAATCACATTTAAGAGGATCAATTGACGATTTCCCAAACTCTGAAATTACTATCTTCGTGGAAAATGTAATCGAGTTAATCACTAATTATATTCCCTAGATTAAACGTATTAAATAAGATTTGAGTAAATCGGCAAATTTAAAGCAAAAAGGGAAATATAATTAATGTCGCTGGGCCGCCAGCCCAATAGTATGTTACAAAATAATAAATAATTAAGAAGGAGGAGGGTTCGCAGAAGGAACTTCGTCGGATGATGAACCGTTTTCGCGTTCGTCGGGTTCGAGGCTCCTTTGGTAGATATCCCAATGCTTCTTCAGAAACCTGATGTGTTCTCGAAGACAGCCGGGAATGCGAGCGATAGAGTCAAATCCCCTTCTCTCCTAGTTGTGAACATCCGACTCCAAACGTCGGATCTTCCTTTCAGTTCTAGCAATTCGGTCCTCGAGGTTATGGCGTTTCCTTCTCAGGCTTTGCCTTTCGGAGCAGAGGAAAACATACCTTTCCGTGATCTGCAAAGAACAGATGCATTACAAATCTATCAACTAAAACCTTGAAACAATTGGTACCGGGTTCAAACCTGCTCCATGAATTCATGGCACTCGATCTGTTCTTCCTTAGACATGGAAGAAAGAAAACAAGGAATAGCCACCCCTTGTGGAGTGAATCCATCCCTCGTGGGAAAAAAGAGATTCGCTTAAAGGGAATCGTGGTGGATTAGGATCAGAAGGTTCGCCTTGGGGAGAGGCCATCAAAAACAAGAAATTCAGAAAAGGAGAACTGCAAAGTTCTTTGTGAAGAAAAGGTTTATTGGGAAATTCCCAAAATCTTACTCTCCTTATATAGGAAAAATATATAAGATTACTCACTTGAGTATTTATTGAAAAAGGAATTTAAACGTCAATCTATTGATCTGACAGTTACGACCTTTCGATTTTCGTGTACATTCACAAACAAGACCTACAAAACATAAGTTATTCAAGTATCACTTAACACCTAGTAGGTAAACTAAATTTCGAACGTGAAATTCAAGGGCAGTTAATAAATGGTATTAAACCTTTTTTTGTCCTTTTCAAGAAAAGCAAACAGTTCTCACTAAGATTTTTCTAATCGAACACATTTCGAAGTATCACGAAGTATTTTTGTAAGCCGAGCTCTAACCTCGCAACCGAGAGACCGAGGAAAAATTCTAATGTTTTTTCTTTAAAAAAGGCAAGTAGGTCTGATCAGCCTATCTCTCCTATAATTCTAAACCATTTCGGTTAGGAGAACTTTGCAAACCCTCTAGGTAAAATCGATGCTTTCCACCAAAATTAAATATTTCTTTCTAAAGAAATTTTAATTAAGAACCCCCTTGGGCAAATTATTCAAAACAGTAATAAAAGCCTCCTTGGGCAAAAAACTCAAAGAGTAACAAACGGCCCCATGGCCAACAAAGCAAGTTTTATGTCTTAAATTAAAGGGACATTTCCCATAAAAGGTGAGTACAATCACCATCATTCATTCATAGGCGAACCGCCTCCATCTCCTACTTGGCTTGAGACAAGAGCACCCCCGACGGCAGCATCTTGAGTTGTAAGAACCACCTCAGGGTTAAGCGAGCTAGCGTCCTGAGGAGTTTTGCTCCTCGATCTAAAGTCATCTTCCATAAGCGAGGAAATAGCAGGATCCTGACCAGAGAACTCCTGAGTTCGTTCCAAAGAAATTTTGTCAACATTGGTTCCGAACTCATTAAAATGAGCACTGGGGGAACCAGTTAACATCATCTCGTCCAAAGACAAACCGGTATTAGGTTCGGTTAGTGGAGGGGAATCAGCGAACTCAGAGGCAAATTTCTGCAAATCTAAATATGGCTAAGGAGCAGTAGCTAGCTTAGCTTCAGTCTCAGCGAGCTCAGCGCCAACTGTCTCCTTTTCTTCAGCCAAATTAATTTTTCCTTCTTTTATCTCCTTGATCAGATCGAGATTTCTCTTCATCTCATCACGTTCAGAGTTAAGTTTGTTCCAAGCTTTATCTGCAGAGATAAATTCCTGCATGCCAAGAAGGAACCCAGCTCCTTTAACCTCTTTCCGACCATCATGAGATATCTTGCGAACATCCTGATCTTTCAGTTTGGAAAGAGACTCATTTTTTCGCTCGAACTCCTCAGCAACTGTTTTGACCTTGCTAAGCTCTGATTTCAGAAGCTCGATCTCGCCCTTTGCGAAGTTTTGGTCAGCAAGGGCAGTTTTTAGCTTTTGCTTTGTCTCAGCCAAATTCTTCCTCGTCTCCTCGCCAGATCTTTCGAGTTGCTCGATTTCTTTCTGACGAGCCGAGTCGAGACCAGTCGTCTCCTTCGCAAGCTGGTTGGAAGATTGGAGTTTCTCAATCTCTCCTTCGGCAATAGCAGCTCTCTTGGAAACTTTGGTGAGCTCCTCTTCGTAATGGTTGATGATGCTGTTCACATCCAGGGTTTCCTGATAAAATAAGATGCGATAAGAAAAAGGAGATTCAAAATAAAATATTTACAGATTCAAACAGTCAAACCTGAGAAGAGTGGAATGAATGACTGATATACATCTTCTTGATGTCATCCCTCCAGTGCCCAATTGACGGAAGTTTCTTCCCAGAGCGAGTGTGGAAACATCTAAAGATGTTTCCAATCTTCTTTTTATCTAAAGTAAAGATATTTGTATGAATATAGAATTCCTTAAAAAATCAGTTAATCTCCAGTATCAAAAGGTTAATTGAGGATTACCTGATGGAGATGAAGCTCTGGCAACGAGTCCTGAGCTCGGAGATGATCGAGCTCTAGATGTATTACCTCGAGGACGCCTAGGGGGTAGCATCCCTGAACTCAGCGGCTCTCTCAAAACAATTCCTGAATCAGGATTTCTACCCTGAACGTCAGCAGATTCAGGAACTGGAAGACTTGAAGAAATGGCTTCGGCTTTCCTCGTGCTCTTGGACCTTCCCTGAAGCGGGGGTTCAGGTCCCTCAGCCTTCCTCATCTTCATAAAAGAGGAGCCATCTAAGGGACCTCCTTCTTCAGCAGTGGCAGGGACCATGATGTCTGCTGCTGGGGTAGAGGAAGGAGCATTGTTTATGGTGACCACCATTGACTTTGAACCCTCAAGGGACCCGTCATCAACTAGGAGAGTTTTCCGGTAGACTTTGTCGTCCCCGACGAGGGATGCATTTTTCTTGTTTTTTTCCAATCTGGGAGATCTGATCTTTGATCTTCTTGTCTGCTTCTCTGATCCTTCTCCTATCTTGGGCATTCAAACTCGAGAGATCAATCTCAGCAGGAGGAGGGTCGACGGGATGAGTAAGGCCCATTCTGACAAAATGTCCGGCACCATGAATTCTCTCCAAAGTAAAAGAATTCTAAGTAACTAGCCTCTCAAGGAAGGCCTTGTAAAAGTTGAGGAAGTCAACAGAGGGAACTGGCCGAATTTGGGAACCTGCGGGAAAACGAGAAAGTGTTAACGCAGTTTGAAATAGCCTGAGAAACTTATTTATTTAAGTCCTAGTTTCTACCCAAATTCGATGACCAGTGAGTTCGGAGCAGTTCGGAAGAACTCTGAACGGAAAAACTATTTATACGGAAGAAGAACCAAAACTTCTTCCAGGCGTTGTCTTTTAAAAGCAGGCTATCAATAAGGTTCCGATCTGCGATCGGATAAAGGGCATAGTACCCAGAAGTTTGGGATTCGTGAGCCTAGAATAATTCCAAGAGTTCGCTAAGGCCCAACGTGTAGCCCGCCTCCGCCGCAACAGTGAAGGTACACATAAGATACCGGAGCATGTTAAGCAACATCTAAGAGAAGGCAATTCCCAGATGGTTGAGGTAGGTAAGAAGTATCTCAGGAAGGGGAAGGAACAAGCCGCACCCTTTGAAATAAATTTCATAGGCGCAGCAATAACCCTCGCGCCCCGACTCTGGAGACTCGTAAGGCTCTGGGACCACCATCTCCACTTCGGGGGGAATGTGGCATAAGCGACGGAGATCGTTGAGAGAATCAACGGTCGATTGACTCTGAGGGTGAAGATCAAACTCACCTCCAGTTTGGGTATGAGGTTCGGTTCCCTCACCCATGAGAGCTTCGAGATCATCAGCCTCATATTCGCGAAATTCAGAAGGGAGGTTCGACATTTTATGAAATGGGTTTTTACCGAAAGAAAACAACGACCTCTGTAATGAGAATGAAAGTTTTCTAGGTAAAGAAGATAAGAAGGAAAAGTAATATTACCTCTTAGAATCCTAAAGTATGATAGAAGACCGCCTCGAGAATATTGGGAAGCGGGACAGTTTTCTCCGTAGTATTAATATAAAATTAAGAAATTAATGATGACGGTTGTCAGGGATATCAAATCACTTGATTATCCGAGATCGGCGTAACAGCGTAAAACATGGAGTAATTCCAGAGTGTTAAAGATCTCAATTCATTAATTAGTGTTTACTTAAGTCTTCCCAACCGAGCACTCAGCTCACAAGACTTGGGGGGCTAAATATTGGGGTCGGATCCCACACATTTTTGGTAGGATCCACTTGGATCTGTCCACGTCATTATTACATAATAATCCTCTTGGAATTAAAGATATTTTATTATAAGAATCGAGCTTAACCAGTCGGGAGTTCGGTTCAGTCTAGTAGAAGAGCTCGATCCTTGCCAGTATGGAGTTCGCTCTTATTCGACAGACAGTTCGCATAGAGAAATGTCGAAACGAGGAGAATATTGTTCGAGGCTCGCGATAGCGTCAAAACGCGGGAGTTCGGAGTCAGCAAGAAAGAGTTCAGTAGATCCATGCGAAGCCCAAGATAGTTCAAATTCAAGCCGTTTCGGTCAAATTGTAACCTACATGATTAATGCGGATCAATGCGATTATGAGTTTGGGGGACGAATCTTTTTACTGATTACTTCTAAGCAATACAATATACTTTCTCTCTTTATTACTTTCGCAAGGCATTTTGTACTTCGCTCTTGTCAAATTTCTTTACTTCTTTTCTTGGTTAATTTCCCTTTCGAATTTTCATATTCATTTTCTGATTTTACAAGAGTTTTTCTCCACTGAAATACTTAAAGACAATCGAGTGTGAATCCTACATCCACATTGAGGACTTCTCCCACACCGATCATAGGCCTAAGCCCACTCTCCTAGGTCCACTTTTCTCGATCTAGGCTCTCATACCAATTATTGGGTTCTCTAAGCCCATTCCAACTCCCCATTAATATGATATTGTCCGCTTTGAGCCCAAGTGTTTAAGTCCGCACGGATTTGTTTTTAGGCTTCTTCTCAAAAAGCCTCATACTAATTATAGTTGGACTTAGCATATATATTAGACTATTATTTTCTAATATTTCACGTTGGTTTGTATCGCAACAGTGAATCTTAATCAACTACTAGTTCCTTATTAGACATTGCTTATTCGATATGAATAAGATTTGCAAGAGAATGAAACACATGCAAAAGAAAGAACACAAATATTTTATGAGTTCGGATTCTAAACCAGAAGCTAATGTCTCGGTGGAGATTGACTACAGAATCCACTAGTACTTAGGTCAATCTCGAGCTCCCACAAGATTGTTACAAGCTTTCTATGATCTCCCTTCGCTAACCTTTGTCCGATCTACGATACAACACGATAAAGAAAGAAGAAGAGACATAAGTACTTTTTAGCAGTTTAACAATCTTCATGTGAGACTCACACATGCAACCAATAAAGAGAGTGACACTTGTTCTTCTTCTAATGGACTGTACTAAAGCCGCAATCAAACGGACATGATGTTTTAGCCGAAGAGAAAGGAGAGACGTTCTTCTTTGGGGAACATGTTAAGGGAAAAGAAGAAATGACTGTCCAAGATTTGTTACTTCTAGAATTCAATCTACCTATCCGAAGACTAACTACCCATGTAGTTACATTCACAACCGTACTAGACCATTAACTCCCATCCGGACATGACTGAGAAAGCTCACCAAAACAACCCAACACCAATTTTGCATACACATTTTAAGCCTTTTGAACAAGAGATATTTGTCCATTGTTGAGCTGACCATGAATATTCATCGACAAATCACCAATTTTATGAGGAATGATCGAAGGAAACCATCACATGTTCGAGCTGGTTTAGGAGATGACCTCAAAATAGAGAAATGGCAAAGTTCAAAGAGAATCTCGTATATTAAACTTCTCACCAGTTAATACCATGACTTGGAGACCCACTCGGAGTCTTAGAAGCTTCCTTTTGTTCCCCAGGAATTGGTCCCAATTCATCCAAAGAATAAGAAGACAAAAGTCAAAAAGAAGGATCTCCACTTGCCATATTTGAAGGTTTTCGCACTCGTGTTCACACTTGACAACTTCACCAACGGCTTTTTGTTACTTCAAAACGCACAGATTCACTTGGAGAAAGAGACCACCACGACTTGCCTCATTGACTAACTCATCCCCACAAGTTTTGATATCCAAATCGGGCGCATCCAATCCCAAAGGCTAGAATATCAACCCCTCCTTAAAGTTATCCATTTAATTTTGCATAATCTACTTTCTTTTTTACTATTTTAGACTAAACAAAACCTCGTAAACGTTTTAAACAACTAACTCTTTCCATGCAGTAACATAACTTCATACAAAAGATTATAATTGAAGAAAATGAAAAGAAAGATATATAACATTTATCCTATGTTTCAATAATTCAACAATCCAATGAAATCAAATGTGATAAACAATATCTATAATTCATCATATAGCTTAAGCCCCCATATATCCTCACAATACCTAACAAAAGGAACAACTTTCCCCGATTCAGTTCCCAAGTCGGCATCACATCCATGAGTCGGAGGAGTAAGGAAACAAGGCTCCATCGACGTGGATCGAACACACGGCGGATCAGGAGCTTTGAGATCATTTGGCAGATAAAGTAACCATGGCTTTAATGCTCCAAGACTATAAGCAACATATCCAAATGTAGACCTTGAGCTTGTAACAATGTTATCGGTTAAGCTCAAAAGATACATCTCAGCAAGCGCCTTTTGGTCGTGTTGCTTCTTATCTGTTTGTTGATACCTTTCTCCACTTGGCTGATAAACTTCAATAATCTCTCCTGTCAAATTTGATCGCTCTGAAAACATGTTCTCTAGTTTTTTAGAGTACTCAGGAGACAAAGAAGTGACAAGAACAGCTTTAAGTTTTGGTGTGTTCGATATGTTGACTTTTGATTCTTCTTGTGTAGCCAATTCAGGTAGAAGTTTCTCTCTTTGTGTGCATGATATGACTTGGTCCATGACGTGTTGGTAGTATCCACCTTGATCGCGAAAAACTCGAATTTGAATCCCGAGTCTCTCCTCTGCTTTGGATAAGTGATCATGGTAGTACTTAGTGACGATATCCCAAACTTGATTTTTGGGGTGAAAAAGATACCGAGCCAAGTGGTGAAAGACGGTTTCTTTCTGCGGAAACAGCTTAGTTAGTTCGGCTTGGAATGTTGGATTAAACCATAAAGATGGAACAAAGTAAACATTGGCTCTAAAAATCAACCAAGGGACTTTGTCAATCAAACTTTGATCCTTTTGGCAGAAGAACATCTTATCACTATCCCTTGAATCATGGAGGTTATGCAGATATAGATGCGGCGGGATTGAAGTCGAGTTGATGGAATGATTTTCCTCCATTGTTCCGTAACAACGAGGGTAATCCTTGTTGTATCCATAAGTATATTTCATCAATGGAAAGTCAAGAGGAAGCAACCATGAAGTACCTGGAAATGGCTCGCATAAGAGATCACCAATATCCTTGCGGTTGTCAACAAGAATGACTCTATCAGTCAAGAGAGCGTAGAGGAACACAGAAGCAAGAGTGAGTAGTCGGTTTCCAAGACCGTAATCCGCGAGCCACACAACATATCGGCATTCACCATCTGATCTGCTTGCATTATAACTCTCATCATGACTAAGATGCTTTGTTGCTTCCTTGTAAGCTTTTGTCCCTGGACCGCAACGTTTGTGAATCATCTCATAGCTTCTAAGCTTAGAGACGAGATATTCGGAAGGCTTGTATGGCGAAGGCTTGCGGTACAAGAAATTTTTATGATACCTACTTAAGCAAGAACCTTCATCGAAATCCGCGGTTAAAAGCCCTCCTATCAGTTTATCCCCCGGTGTTTCGGATTCATCTGAATATATTAGGAGAAAATGAAGAAAAAAAAGTCAAAAGGAGGATTCTTTGAGTTAACAATGAATGACAAAAGATGGATGATATTTTTGTACCGTTGATTGTAGCAGCAAAAAGTTTATTGTTGAAGTTGTTTGAGAATGATAATAACATTACAGACAAAATTAGTAAGGTACTAAAGACGACTGTTATCAGAATTTTCGTCTTCAACCCCAAAGCCTTGATAACTTCGCCGGAGATCTGAAATATATGATACATGTTGACTTTAGTTCTAATATGAAGATGATTCAAAACTCTTATATAACTTGATTACAACTTTTATTGTCAATCACAGCTTAATAAGATAAAACTTTGAATATTCTAATGTGTCATTGTTGAGTTGTGACTATCAACGAACTCCAAACGTGACTCTACTTTAGTTTAATGGAAGAAAAGTCTTTAACTCCAAATTGTGATTTTGTATAATATATATATTAAGAATTGACGATGAAACTTCCTATGAGAGAGCTTTTGTGAATTATTAACAAGCTAGCGTTATAAAAAAATGAAATTTTGGAATCCAAACAACTGGGATTTGTCAGGCACGTTGAAATTAATGTATTGAAATATATAACAATTTGTAGTTACATATATATTGAGATCTGTTTACATGCCCAATCAAAACATACAATCATGTCAATAAGTGACCAAATTGTTTAAATGATTTCCCTTAGTGATTAAAGTCCTAAACTCGATAAACAAATGGTCAAAAGATTCCAAAAATATTGCAAGTAGGCCACGAAACATCCAGAAAGGGATCGGATATGAACTTTAAGTTTCTAACAATACACCAATAGAATTATGGTCCAGATTTTGATTTATATGTAATAGGTTCATGAACGTAGTTTAAAAGTCACAAACGGTAAACGTAGATTATTGCTAACGTGAACGACTAACTACGACATAACACGCGCAATTCATACGACTTTAGATGTCAAACTTGATATTCACGTGCATAAAAAACTTTAATAGGCTGCTAAATCTCCTATATGAAAGTCTCCGGGAGTTGCCACGTCATCACTTTAAAGGTCCCCGTATGTCCTTTTTGTCCTTAACAAAACATGAAGGTCTTATTACAAATCTAAACGACGTTTCTTCATCTTCTTCGTTTTTTTTTTTTCTTTTTTTTTTTGTTAAACGCTTTTCTCATCGACCAATCCTCTTCTGAGTTTTCTTTTAACAAGGGTATTACGATCATGGTTTGACTGGTTATCTCCCGTTATCTGAATATTGGTTTACTGGTATAATTTGTGTTGTATATATAAGCTAAAGTATACAGTAATTAGACTTGAGATTGTAACTAATAATGATTTGATTCTGTTAAATAAAAGTCTTTGGATTCTGTTACATCTCCAAAAGCGAGTCTCTGCTTATCGCCGATATACTCCGATACACCGGAGTTTAATAAACGGAAATGTTTTTAGATCCGATCCCGACCGCAGTTGGACCGGTAAAACTCTTGACCCTGTCACTAATCATGTTTGGCTCCAATGCTACAATCCTCTAATTTTAAATCTGATAAAATTTGAAAATCTCTAGTAAATCCGGTAATGGTAAAACCCGCGATCCGGTATTACTAGTTCAAAGAGTCATGCTTAAAAATGTTGATTAAAATTCTATTTTTTAAAATAATTAGGACTTAGACCATCCGCGATGTCACGGCAAAAAATATTTCAAAAATCTTTAAAAAGAAAATTATCAAACGAAAAATCACAATAAATTGAGACTACTTTTCAAAAAAAAAAAAATTAACAATAAATCAAGATAAACTTTACGAAAAATATAATAAAGAGATATAACTCTCAATCTCTCATAAACATTTATTAAGATTTATATTATTATTAGAAATATCATGGTGAAAAGATGCGATTACAAAAAATTTAAAAATTAAGTGAAAAGTTTTAATGAGTAGACGTAGCGTTTGTGATGAAAAAAAATAATAAAACATGGTGAAAAGATACAACTCTAAATAAACATATAAAACTTTAACTAATGTTCAAAAAATCTTTTATAAAGTGAAAATGTTACAACGGTTCATCAAATATACCAAAAATTGTAGTAATTCATCAACTAAGGGGGGTGTATCGAAGAAAGAATTTAGAGTGATTTGAGTTTTAATGAGTTTTGAGATGATTTTGGTGAATTTTAAAGTTTGTAACGGTTAATCAAATATAACAAATATTGTAACAGTTAATCAATTAAACTAAAGGTTACAACAATTACTCAAATAAGCCAAAATGTTCTTTTGTTCGTCAAATAAACCAAATATTACTATGTTGAATTAAACGGTAGCAAAAATATATTTAAGTATTTAAAACGTAGAAAAAATTATGAAAACTATACCCGAGAAACGCGACCATGGATATCAAATATACCAAAAGTTACAACGGTTCGTTAAATATATCAAATGTTGCAACGATACGTCAAATAAACTAAAGATTACAACGGTTCATAAAACAAAACTAAAAGTTGCAATGATTCGTCAAATAAATTAAATATTACAACGGTTCAATAAAACGGTTATAAATTATTTAAAATACATTTTTAGTAATGAGAAATAATAATTTATGAAATGTTTCACCAAGAGACGCGATTGTAGATAACTAAAGTTTATAACGATTTACAAAAGAAACGAAAAGTTTCAATTGTTCGTGAAATTAATTAAATGTTGCAATGGTTCAGCTAAACAGTTGCAATCGTTAAACCAAAAACTGCAATTGTTTGTGAAATAAACTAAATCTTACAATGATTTAACTAAACGGTTGTAGTTGTTTTATGAAGAGTTACGATGAAAAGACGCAATCGTAGAAGACATTTATTCGGATTGCAACTCTTTTAAAAACACAATCGTAAAATATATTTTTAGTTATTTTTTAAAAAAGGAAAAATTGTGATAAAAAAGACAACTGTTCAAAAAGACAACGCAAGTCTCATCCTCATCATCATGCCTCAGTCATCATCAAGCTGATCGCCCAGGCTGCGTGCTATCTCATTTGGCGAGAATGCAAGAATCTTCACCAACACCTCCTCTCCTTCTTCTGTGGCTCAAGCTGCGCTGGACTGTGCGATTCGTGATCACCTTCTCTCTTTCCCTGGTTCTCCTTCGTGCTCTTCTTCTCTTCTTGGTTTCTATTTTGGCTGTATTTCTTTCCCTTTCTAGTTGATGTCTCTTTAAATAAGCTGTTTCAGCATTGTACAGATAAAATCAGAAAATTGGTATAAAATTTAACTTTTTACCCAAAAAAAATAAACGGTTCAAAAGTGTAAAAAACATTTATTGGGATTGTTATTATTATTAGATTTATATTATAATTTGAATAAAATATGTTACTTGTGGTCCTTTCGATTAGGTTAAGATTTAACTATGCTGATTTAAATAAGGCGAATAATGATGAAATAGCCAAAAATATTTTGATGTCATACATCTTTATATTACTAAAAGAGAAGTAAATTTTGTAATCATTCACATAATTACTTAAATCACCATTAAACTTATCTGTAGAAAATGTTTAATTGCAATTAGAAAGAATAATTTTGGAATTTGAAAATTTTGAATCCAAATCAATTTTGTTTTAATGAATCTATTTGGAAATATTAAATTTTTTCTCTCCACTAATTTTGACAACAAAATTATTTCTTTAATTAATTCAAAGATATTCGAAGATTTTATTAAAAATTAACCTCTCATCTTTGTTTGATCATATAGTAAATAAAATCTTTATTTGTGATTCAAATTCTTAAAAACGAACATAATTTACTCAATCAATGAAGGAAAAAAGTGTGAAATAAACCAAAAAAAATATATAATCAAAAACGATAAATAACTGGAAAACGTGATTAACGGAAAAACCGTAAACGGCTTTGTTTTCTCACATCATACTATGTTTTTCAGTTTTTAAGCTTTAAAGTCTGTTATTATATGAAGTGATTATCACATATCAATGAATTTCACATTTAAAACAAAAAAACGAGAAATAAACACTTAGGAAAAATGGTAAAAAATCGCATTGGATCATAAAGAATAAAGTGTTATGAATAATATGATTGTTATATCGATGTCCATTAGTAGATTCTAAAAGGTTCTAGATTACTTGGTATCTAACCTAAACCCTAGTATATATCTTGTATCTAGTGGAATATATCAATATCAAGGAGAACAATTCTTTAATCCTCTTTGTTCATAACACATTATCAGCACAAAACCATAGATGCGCTTAAGGTTAAAGAAATTGTCTATAAATCTTCATCGTCTTTGTTTACGTTTTTTATCCCCCCATCACCTACAATCGAGACAGGTCTGGCTTACTCATCGGTGAGACCCGGTGTGGTAACAAAAAAAATGCTATTTTGTATAAAAACAATCGGATAAAGGAAAGTAAAGTACATTGGCTGAATGAATAATGCCATTCTATCTTAATGATCTTAAGCAAAATCATCAATCAAAATTTCTACATCTAATTCTTCCAAAAAATCAATCTCTCTTGCGACATGGATGTCCTTAAATATGACTTCAATAGCTTGAGTTTAGAGAAACTCCTTTCTGCAATAGCAACCGTAATTGGAACCGTTAGTAAAATTATATACGCAATCATAGTATATGGGAAACTATAAGATTGTACAAGATACTTAATTTAATACATCACTTGCTCTCATATTTTCATTTGGCAAAAGCTCCTTAAGAAATTTTAGCTCAAGAAAAAGTTCATCTCCATCAATGTCTAGTAAATCACCACTTTTCAAACTATTTTCTAAATAACTACAATGAGACTTTAAATTCACATCATCACACATTTTCAATCTAGTAGAATCAAACAAAAATAACAAATATATGTTCATTCGATTGATATTGCTCAAACCTCTTATCATAGAATGATCTATAATATATATAAAAATTGAATCCTAAACATTTCTTCTATGGATAATAATGGTTTATTACCTATAAATTCATCGAATATTCTTTTCCTACGAATAACTCTTTTTTGAATAAATATAGGTTCAATACGAATTACATTAGCAATTTCCTTAGCTTTTGCCATGGCATCAACAAATCCATTTTCTCTATATTTTTTAAATAAGAAATTAATCCACTAATATCTCTTTCATTGCCACACATCAATTTGCATATTTTTTTATTGTATCTTCTTACTAACAATATTCACCACATGCAATATATCAAATCAAATAATAGTTGATAACAAAAATTCAAAACTACGAAGCTCATTCATTGCTAGAGATTTAGCTTCACTTTGAATCATTGGATCATTATCACTTTCAGCCACTTCAAGTAAAGCTTCTCTTATATCCACAATTTGAAATTTTATTGCTTTAATACTTCAACATAACTTTCCATCTTGTTGTTGATAATTGTTTAAGCGTTAAATTTTTTACATTCTTTCTCAAAATATCCCACCTCTTTATTGAACTAGCAAACAAAGAATATAAGCGTTGCACAACTCCATAAGAATCTTTTACCTTTATAGAATTATTTCCAATATCACATAAAACCAAATTAAGACTATGACAAACACATGGTGTATAAAATGCTCTAGGATTTATATACAAAAGTTTTTTTTTGTACATCTTGTTGGCTTCCTTTCATATTAGATCCATTATCATAACATTGACATCTCACGTTATGGATATCTAGATCTAGAGATTGTAATACTTCTTTTAACACTTCGAAAAGTTTATGCCCCGCTGTGGTAACCACCGAGCAGCTTTTGAAATGGACGGTACCACTTACCAAAGATTCCCAAAGATCAATATCCGTGAGCTTAAAGATGACTACGCCAAGTTTGAGCTTCGTGAAACCGACGTTTCAATGGCCAACGCTCTCCGTCGCGTAATGATCTCCGAAGTCCCCACCATCGCAATAGATCTCGTCAACATCGAGGTTAATTCCTCTGTTCTCAACGACGAGTTCATTGCTCAACGACTTGGTCTCATCCCTCTCACTAGCGAGCGTGCTATGAGCATGCGGTTCTGTCAAGATTGTGATGCTTGTGATGGAGAAGGACAATGCGAGTTTTGCTCTGTTGAGTTTCCGCTTAGTGCTAAGTGTGTTACTGACCAAACCCTAGATGTTACTAGTAGAGATCTCTACAGTGCTGATCCTACTGTTACTCCTGTTGATTTCACTATTGACTCGTCTGCTTCTGATTCAAGCGAGCAAAAGTATGTCCTTTTCATCATTGGAAATGTGGTCATTATTTGTTCTTTATAAATCGATTGGAAATTAGACAATGCTAAACAAATTTGACATCTTTTAGCAATTCGAGGATGAAAAATACTTCCTTTGCATTAGCCTTCTAGCTTGTTCTTGGTTGTTTGATCTTTTACTTTGGTAGTTGTGTGGCTTTTTTTCTGAAGTTTCTTTGACTGTTTTTGTTTTGGTTTCAGGGGAATTACCATTGTGAAACTGCGCAGGGGACAAGAGTTGAAGCTTAAGGCGATAGCGAGGAAAGGAATTGGGAAAGATCATGCAAAATGGTCTCCTGCAGCTACTGTTACGTTTATGTATGAGCCTGACATTATTATCAATGAAGACTTGATGGACACTTTGACAGACGAGGAGAAAATAGACTTGATTGAGAGCAGTCCAACCAAAGTTTTTGGCATTGATCCAGTCACCAGACAGGTTAATTTCGATGTTCTGTAAGAAGAACATCTATACAAGTTTATAGCTTTGAGACTTCAATATGATTGTACTATATATATGTGATGTGGATGTATGAATTTTTATTAGGTGGTTATGATATGGATCATGGTATCACTAGAACCATAAGGCCTTTACGTGAGCCCAAAGTCTCTTATTAAGTTTTGAGTATTATTTTTGGTGTTTTTTCCTTTTTAGTTTAGGTTTATGATTGGTTGTTCTCTTATGATCAATAAGAAACTAACCTCCAACAATTAACCTAATTCTCTAAGAGAGAGTTGGGTTAAAGGGAAGCTTTTGCTTAAATCATTCTTGAAATTTAAGGTTCATATCAGGTTAGTGGGTTTAGCTCATTTCTGTGCGTTTCTTTTGCAGTGCATTGTTTGAATCATCACAATTGTAATAATGATACTTTGCTTCTTAGGTTGTGGTGGTTGATCCTGAAGCATACACTTACGATGAAGAAGTGATCAAGAAAGCAGAAGCCATGGGAAAACCAGGACTCATTGAGATCTATCCGAAACATGATAGTTTTGTATTCACTGTTGAGTCCACAGGTGCACTGAAGGCTTCCCAGCTGGTACTAAATGCCATAGACATCCTGAAGCAGAAGCTTGATGCAATCTGTCTCTCAGATGACACTGTAGAAGCTGATGATCAGTTTGGTGAACTCAGTGCCCATATGCGTGGAGGATGAACTCGTGGCTAATTCGATAACAACATGTGAAGATCAGAGTAATATATTAATTGTAGGGGCACTGTCTTATTCGATAACAACATGTGAAGATCTTATTATAATTGTAGGGGCACTGTCTTATTTGGTAACAACATGTGAAGATCTTGTTATAATTTGGGTTAGTGTTAGTCGTAACGGGAAAAAGCACGAAAAAGGGAATGTGTTTGAATAGGTTACCATGAAGGGCCTGTTCGTTTGTTAATGACAGCGACAGCGACTCCGACGAGGGCAAAAATATAACAGAGATAAAAAATTAGTCGCCGGCAACGTCAATAGTGAAGATGTTGAGTCGCTGTTATTTTTAGCGACACCTGTATATGCCTTATACGTCGCTGTTATTAGCATCAAGCGACTCCTCTCCACACAACTCTCTACAGACTCCACGTAATCGTGTGTTAAGCAACTGTTCTTTTGGTCGCAGCGTTTGGAAAAAGGACAGAGCCTAAGTGATGGAAAGATGTGGTGAGGTAACAAGTACTAAAATTGAAGCAGTATGGGACTTGAGTAATATGGGTAAGTTAAGATATTATTTAAGATTCAAAATTTCTTGTGGAGAGCATTAGCAAACTGCAAAGAAGAGACTTACCATGATGCATGTGCCGAGATGTGCTGCACAAAAGAAAACAAATAATCATGTGATGCTCCAATGTCCATTTGCTCAACTGGTTGTGACACTTTTTGGCCTTTATAATTTATATGATCCCTCTGATCCGTTTATGTTAACTAGCAAATTCCAAAAAAAAAAAAACCCAAACTATTTAATATTTGTCAGAAATAAAACTAAACTTTTTTTTGTTATCGGAAAAAAAACTCAAACTATTTTATAGTTGATAAAACAAACACGAATTATTAATTCTTTCAAATTCTCACCGTCTCCGTTATGGCCGTCAACGGCATCGTTGATGCCATTACAATATTTGTTTCTTGTCTCCTCATTTCCTTCCCCATTTGAGCATACTGAAAATGTTTTGTAAGTGTTATTAAATTATTTATGATCTCTTTATCACCTTTTAATAACTTTTATAAATCTAGATTTTGTAAATTTTTGGGTGATCAAAGAGCAGGCCCGGCCTGCCCATAAAACAGCCAAAGCATATGCTTTAGGCCTCCAAATATAATAACCAAAATTTTTGGGGCCACATGTTCAACATGTTTGGTTTTGGTGAGTTGGTTATTTACTTTATTATTGAGTCACATGAGCATGTCCAGTCTTTCATTTTACATTTTTTTCTGTTTCTGTTGATAAAAAAAATATACTTTTTAGTTTAGTTCTTTTTCTTTTAATCAACAAAATTTCCAAATATTTTGATATTCTTAGCTTCTTCAAACAAAACAGAATTTCAGAAATTCAATGACTTTTTCTAATCTTATATATATATATATATATATATATATATATATATTAGTATTTTAATGATAATTGTTCTAATATTAGTTTTTATATAAAAAAATCACATTATTTAAGTAATGCTTGAGGCCACCAAAATCTAAGGACCAATCTTATCAAAGAGGTCACTTTGAAGTTTTGATTCTTCTTCCAACCACACAGAGTAGTCCTGCGATTAAAATCAGAAGATTTTTCGGCCCGATCAACCGATAATTATGGGTTTCAGTTAAGGTTATGTTATTAGACACAATTAGATCAGAAGGGTTTCAATTGATGTTTAGTATTTTTGTTCGGTTCGGTTCTGTGATTCCGATCGGATAAGTAAACATTTTAACCTAAGTATATAAGCTTAAATGTTTAGACACTAACCTCGCTCTCACCCGATAAAACTCTTTGTCACAACATCATATCTGAATTGGTGTTGGTTCATATAATCATGAAAATCCATTGTAGAATGTAGACAGACATTTTGAACCATTCCCAAAAATTGTTAAGAGAGGCCTGAAAAAGCCCATAAAATAATAAAAAGGCCCATATAGACACTTTCTCCTAATTTTTATCTTCTTCTCCGGCGAAGAAATTGAAAAGTCATTATCCCTAAAACCCTAATAAAGCTCAACACTCGTCAGAAACCACCGAGCAGCTTCTGCAATGGACGGTGCCACTTACCAAAGATTCCCAAAGATCACGATCCGTGAGCTTAAAGATGACTACGCAAAGTTCGAGCTTCGTGAAACCGACGTATCCATGGCCAACGCTCTCCGTCGCGTTATGATCTCCGAAGTCCCAACAGTCGCAATAGATCTCGTCGAAATCGAAGTTAATTCCTCTGTTCTCAACGACGAGTTCATTGCTCATCGATTAGGTCTCATTCCTCTCACTAGCGAGCGTGCTATGAGCATGCGGTTCTCTCGAGATTGTGATGCTTGTGATGGAGATGGACAGTGCGAGTTTTGCTCTGTTGAGTTTCGGCTTAGTGCTAAGTGTGTTACTGACCAAACCCTAGATGTTACTAGTAGGGATTTGTACAGTGCTGATCCTACTGTTACTCCGGTTGATTTCACTATTGACTCGTCTGCTTCTGATTCAAGCGAGCAAAAGTATGTTACTTTTCATCATTGGTTCTAGTTTATCTGTTGATTAAAGATTGTGAAGTTGATTCTTTTGTCTTTATGAATCTGCTAAACTTCAGAGATTAGACAATGCTAAACAAAAGTTGTCATTTCTAAGCCGGTTTTGATGGCCCTTTGCAGGACTCTTCTTGCTCTTGGTTGTTTGATCTTTTGGTTTGGTAGTTGTGTGGGTTTTGCTTGCTTAGTCTTTGTTAATGACTGTTTTTGTTTTGGTTTCAGGGGAATTATCATTGTGAAACTGCGTCGGGGACAAGAGTTGAAGCTTAGGGCGATAGCGAGGAAAGGGATTGGGAAAGATCATGCAAAATGGTCTCCTGCAGCTACTGTTACGTTTATGTATGAGCCTGACATTATTATCAATGAAGATATGATGGACACTTTGTCAGACGAGGAAAAAATCGACTTGATTGAGAGCAGTCCTACCAAAGTGTTTGGCATTGACCCAGTCACCAGACAGGTTAGTTTATAACTTTCAGACTTCGATATGATTGTACTAGTTTATATATGATATGGGTGTATGAGTTTTCTTTAGGTGGTTAGTGCGTTTAGCTCATTTCTTTCCTTCTCTTTCTGTTAGATAGCACTACTTAGCTCTTTTGGAGAACTACTTCAGTCATTCGAATGAATCAAATAACTGCTAGACTTTTGGTACCAAACTGAAACATCTTTCTATGTCTAATCACTGCAAATTATATGAATCACCATTCGAATGGATGGGTAAGGGGATAGAGAAAGGGGAGGATATTTTTTATTTCATGTTAGTGGTTCAGTGTCCACTATGACTCGCCACAACACAACTGAAACTGCGAGAGAACATTGTTTATGATTATAACAGTTACAGTAATTTATTGTTGGAATTTGGTATGCCATTTCTGTTGCAGTCTATTGTTTGAATCATCAAAATTGTAAGGTACAAATTGTAATTATGATACTTTGTTTCTTTAGGTTGTGGTGGTTGATCCTGAAGCATACACTTATGATGAAGAAGTGATCAAGAAAGCTGAAGCAATGGGGAAACCGGGGCTCATTGAGATCCATCCGAAAGATGATAGTTTTATATTCACTGTTGAATCCACAGGTGCAGTGAAGGCTTCCCAGCTGGTGCTAAATGCGATAGATATCCTGAAGCAGAAGCTTGATGCAGTCCGTCTCTCAGATGACACTGTAGAAGCCGATGATCAGTTTGGTGAACTCGGTGCCCATATGCGTGGAGGATGAACTCATGGTTAATTCAAGCTCTTTGTTTTACCCGTTTGTTTCGGGTTTAAGTTTCTTCAAGACCAGACTAGTATATTAACCGTAGCCGCACTGGCTTGTTAGAATGAAGCAACATTCTTCTGTTTGTTCCGGAGCTATGATCCTTCTGTTCCTGAATCTTGTTAAGTTAGGTTATTGTTAGTCGATAATCCGAAAAAAGCACTGAAAATGGAAACTGTTTGAAACTGAAGAGAAAACAAAAATCTAGTTATCAACTATGAGAATATAGGATTAAATTCAATACATTGAATAGCTATGTTTGGGGCTTTACTTCCTTTGTTTTGGCTAGGTTTTCTGGACATCATGTTAACCCGTAGATATGACATTGGACATAATCTGATGTGCATGCAGAAGAGTTATTTGGTTTACCCACCATACTCAAATCTGATTCCCTAAAAAAAAAGATATGGCATTGGAGATAATCTGATGTGCATGCAGCTTGGTAGGGATAACACTTGAGGCTGGGAAATTTAAAAGAACTTAAAGAAATTTTTAACGGTCATATACTCATATTAACTTACATGAGGCTGGGAAATTTAAAAGAACTTAAAGAAATTTTTAACGGTCATATACTCATATTAACTTACATGAGGCTGGGAAAGACACGCCAATAAAACATACGAAATAATACGCGACAGAGTATACAAGATAGGAGATAATTAAAAAATATGATCATACTTGGTCCAGAATGTTTTGCCTCAAGTTCAGACACACACACATATATATATATATATATATATATATGAAAATATATGAAAAAAGATCAGTCAGTAATAGGTAGGACATGGACACCAATTTGATGAAGCATGTTACTTACTTTTCCATGGAACCCAACGATCTTATGACATTCCTTCTGGAGTATGAAGCTTGAGGTTGTCTCGAGTCCAAAAATTTTAGAGGTTCGCATATTGGTCTTGAAACTAAGCATGCGTATAACTTCATATTCACTTCCGTCTAAAACATCACAACTACCCTCAACTGATATCAGGTATTCTTTCGGATACTCCAACTCAAACTGCAAAACCAAGAAAACCACCAATAAATATGTTTATTAAGAGCATAGGTGTATAAGAAAACTGAAGTAATCACCTCATCAACTCCAAGTAATGTCTTGTTCCCATGATCATCTCCGATCACTGTCTGGCTGTCTTTGTCGTACAGAAACTTGACAAATGCAACACCCATCTCGTTGTGTCCCATGTATATGTTTCTAATACTATCAAAACTTCCATCGTCCCAAGAGTCTCCTCTATCACTACCTTTTGCTTCTAGTTTCTCCACACCAACCGGAGGAGGCAGCGGATAAAAATATGCTCCAAGAGCCAAAATACAACCAGTAGACCGTCCATGGAACCCAACCACAGCGCAACCTTTCTTCTCAAGTACGAATTTAGTTTTAGTCATACTTCCAAATGGTGGAGAAGTTCTCCCTCTAGATGTTTTGAAAGTCAAGGACGCAATCCACGTATAACCATCGGTTTCCAGAGTCCCTTCCACGGATGTGATAAATTCATTTGGAAAGTCGACCGCAAACTGCAATTAGGAAAGGCTTTCAATAACATACTCGACAAAAAATGCAAATTATATATAAACTTCGGTGAATATTTTGAGGTGTAGGAAATTATGACCTCTTCTTCTTTTCCAGCCATCGACCCATGCTCACGCTTTTCCACTTTGCCATTGTTTTCATAATGGAATGTGACGCAATTTACATAAGAGTTTTTAGAATGAACGGACACCTTTCTTACGCCCTCAAAAGCACCATCATCCCAAATTTTTCCTAGAGTAGTACCACCTTTGAGTTCTAATTTAGTAAAAGGAAAAGTTGTGAAATATGCTCCCAGAGCGTTTAGATTCTTCTCAGCAAATCCATGAAACCCAATTATCTTCTTTCCACTAGCTGCTAGTGTAAACTTCTTACCATTGTCGTATCCCATCAATTCTGAAGTCTTGTTGTTAGTTCTGAATTGAAGCCCTTGAATGACCCCATGTTTGTCGTTGTCATAGTAACCCTCAACAGATACCAAATATTCCTTGTTGAAATGGTCGATCTCAAACTGCATAAACAGTTGATAAAACAAAGACTACGTTAATAGTTAACAATAAATATATGCTCGTGGCATCAAATCTAACGATTAGTATTTTCCTAGTTATACATACCGGTTGCGTGAAACCTCTACCTGTGGCACCATGAGCTTGCCCATATATATGTTTGCCATCCGTAATATAATCAAACTTGACGTATTGTATACCTTCAGGACCACCTCGTACATGGATTTTTGTAACACCTTCATGATCGGATCCATCGTTCCACTCCTTGCCTCCTTTTATCCCTTTCACTTCCAATCTAGTTGGAGAAATCCTAGTGAAATATGCTCCAAGAGATTTGAGCTTTGATGAACTTGATCCATGAAACCCAATGATCTTCTTTCCATCCACAGCTAGTGAAAACTTAGTACCATTTTCTTCGTATCCTATTAGTTCAGAAATCCTTAAGTTGGTTTTGAATTGAATTCCTTGAATCACACCCGAGTTGGGTTCGTAGTAACCCTCAACGGATTCAAGTTGTTCGTCTTTTAGTTTGTTAATCTCAAACTGCAAAACTTGCAAGGTTGAAACAAAAATCAGATCACAAAGTCATTTTATCCACACTAACAAGAAATAAAGGGAGTTTAGTTACTATTCAAAGTGTCATACCGTTTGTGAGAGACCTGGACTCGTCCAACCATGAAATGATCCATATTTTATTTGTCCACTCTTGATATAGTCGAATCGGATGTATTGTATGCCATTAATGTCACCTCTCACAGATATCTTTGTTACATCATCATGGTCCGATCCATCATCCCACTCATAATTGCGATCGTTAGTCCCTTGCGCTTCCAACCGTTGGGTCATCTTGAACAGATTTGAATCTTGAGCTATGGATGGGTAGTCAATAATTTGCATGAATACACACTTCTATTTTCGTTAATTTAGGTTTGATTTTTTTTTTTTAAAAGAATGCCCTTTCAAGCTGTAACAACATAACCATTTATTTGTTGTGTGCATGCATGATTAGGGGTTGGCTGATTTTTCAGCCCTTAACTATTTACAAACACAAGGATTCCCCCTATACTTTTTTGCTCTTAAAAAACCACCAACAACTAACATTTTTCTCAATAAACCATCACATACTTTTGGATTCATCTTGAAAAATACGCCTCCAATTGAACCGGCCATTAAACCGGGTTTAACCACAAATCCGCGTTTACTGTACCACGATTAGGATTACCTGTATGATTATCCATGATCCGAGAGTGAAAACGACGTCGTTTTCACTTGTCTCTCTATGTCTCAAAACGAAACCAAAACGACGTCGATCTTGTACATAAAATCGATTTGGGGTTTAGGGTTCATCTTCATCAATATTTGGTACTAAATTTCTGAAATTGCAGAGACGATGAGCACAACGAGCTACTACTCATCCGCTTAAATTCCGGCGCATCGGTTTTCTCCTCCTGGTGTGGAGAGGATATCATCACATTCACATCAAAAACGAAGGAGAATCCATACCGGAGATTCTACCGATGCGCGATTGCAATGAAGGTACGTTTTTCTATTTGGTTAAATTGTTGATTTGAAAAGACGATGGAGTATTATTGATCGGAGGTTATGTGTATAGAGAAAAAATGAGGATCACTTGTTCAAATGGGTTGATGAAGCTCTCTTAGAAGAAATTAGGATGGTCGAGGAGAAGTGTAAGTTAGTTGCAGAGGATGTCAATGCTTTTAGGATGGAAGTGATGGGTACTATGAAGCTCCAAAACAAAAAATTTAAGAAGATGGAGGATGCGATGAGTAAGAAGATAGAGGGTGAACTTTAAGAAGATGGAGGATCCCCTTTCACCTTTTCTCTGAAGAACCCTAATTTTGAAATGGGTGAACAATGACGATTTGCGAGTTTGAGAAATTGAGAGAAGAGTGAAAACGACGCCGTTTTCACTCTCGGGTCATGGATAATCATACGGGTAATCCTAATCGCGGTACAATAAACGCGGATTTGTGGTTAAACCCGGTTTAATGACCGGTTCAATTGGAGGCGTATTTTTCAAGATGAATTCGAAAGTATGTGATGGTTTATTGAGAAAAAATGTTAGTTGTTGATAGTTTTTTAAGAGCAAAAAAATATAGGGGGAATCATTGAGTTTGCAAATAGTTAAGGACTGAAAAATCAGCCAACCCGCGTTATTAATAGGTAGTTTAGAAGTTTTAAGCTTAAAGTATTAAGCGTGTACAATAACATTTGGTTAAGTCATTAAAAAGATTTTGAAATTATCTCTTCTTCTCGACCCCTCTCTCATTATCTTCTTGTTACAAATCCCATTTGGTCTGAGATCAAAATGAAAATTATATATCTTTTTTTTTTCCTAACTTTTTCTTTGTTTCTGAGCTTGATTTCAGCGTGATCTCAGTTCAGTTTCATTTCTTCGAGTTTCTGTCCATTCGTCAATCTCATCAATTTTGTGGATGGCGACTCAATTTTCTTCGTCAATATATACAAAACTATACATTAACCAACCAGATCATCATTATGATGCGAACTTGGCACCGTTATAATGATGTGATAGATTCTTAACTTATGATTTCTGTTTCTAAGACTGAACTTGGTCAAAGTGTTTTGTATAGAAATTTTTAAGACTGAAAATGTAGTTTGGAAAATATTGTTGAAGACATTTCAGCAGAATGATGTTCTACGTCTATATCAAATCTTAAGCAACACTACATAAATTTAGGATCTATGGATGTTGATGCATTTTATTCGAAGTTAGTTACAATTTGGAAAAGCGTAAGAGCATCTCCATCAATGGTTTCTCAATGAGAAACTGTCTATTATAAAAATAAAAAAAAAATCTGAAAAGTAAGAAAGAGAAGGGATAGAGTTTCTCAAATGAAAAACTTTGAGAAAACCACTAAACCACATGTTTCAAATCTATTGGTTCAATTTTATGTTTGTAAGTAAAAAATAATGGGAGATTGACAAAAATAGCACTAAAATAAGTTTTTCTTTCAAAAATAGGACTACATTTGAAAAGTTCAACAAATAGCACTATAAACTTTAAATAAATATTAAATATGAATAATTAGTTGAATTAAAATAAATAAATAAATAAAATTGAAAAATTTCCCGCCAAAAAATTTCCGCAACGTAAATATATTTTCCCGCTAAATTTTTTTCAACATTTTCCCGCAAAAAAATTCCGTCTAAATTTTCCCACAAAAAAATCCACAAAATTCAGGAAGAATTTCACGAAATTCAGGAAGGATTCCTTGACTTTCATGAAAGGATTCCTAAAAGGATTACACGAAATTCAAGAATGATTCAACGAAATTCAGGAAGGATTCCACGTAATTCAGAAAGGCTTTCATGAATTCATGAATTTTAGGAACGTTTCCACGTAATACAGGAAGGGTTTCCCGATTCGTGAAATCCTTCCTAAATTACGTGAAATCTTTCCTAAATTTCGTGTTATCCTTCCTGAATTTCTTGGATTTTTTTTGACGATATTTTTTTTTCTGGGAACGGAAAATATTTTGGCGGAAAATTTTGACGAAATTTTTTTGGCGAGAAAATTTTGACGGGATTTTGTTTTGGTGGGAAAATATTAACGATGAATTTGTGATTTTTTGTATTTATTTATAATTATTTATTAATTTAAAAAATAAAAAATAAAGAGCTATTTTTGTCCAATAAACTTTTGAGTGCTATTCTTGTCCCAAAAACTTGATTTGAGGCTATTAGAGACAATTTCTCAAAAATAATTATATAACTGAAATTTATTAAAATATTAATATATTTTTTTGTTTAAAAACTCAAAGAATATATCATTATTGATTATTGGAGATGGTCTAAAGAGTGCTCATTATTTTTGCAGAACAAATGGATTCAAACAAAAA
This sequence comes from Arabidopsis lyrata subsp. lyrata, assembly GCF_000004255.2. Lineage (NCBI taxonomy): Eukaryota > Viridiplantae > Streptophyta > Magnoliopsida > Brassicales > Brassicaceae > Arabidopsis > Arabidopsis lyrata. The sequence goes on from NW_003302553.1 coordinate 19,926,132, forward strand.
ATAAAAAAATAATGATGATCTTATCTCTTGGATTTCTAACATACAGCCAATATAGTTTCTAAAAGCAGTAATGAAGTTACGTAAAGAAAGGGAAAAGTGATGAGCGTTTAGGGTTAGAGCATCAGCAGTGGCACAAGCAGATGGGTGTGAGTCTTGGGGTGTAGGTATTAAAAAAACGAAAAATTTGTCTCTCTCTTCACATCCAGGTGTAAGTTTACATTCGGGTGTAACACTTTTTCTCTCTATCTCTCTCTTTCTTTCTCTTTCTCTTTTCTCTTTTGCTTTAAATTATAATACTAAAAAAATACTTACACCCACACAAACACATTTGCTACTGCTGATGGTCTTAGAAAAATATTGTATTGGCTCATATATACATACAATCTTGATTGATTTTGCGGTGCTTAATAAGGACAGACCGCATGTACAAAAGACAGCCACCGTTGACGTACAACAGAGGTGGGTCCCTAACTCTCCGAAGACTAGTAAAAGATAGCGGTTTTGAAAACGTGAACAAGTGTATTGGGACAATAAAGTGGTGTATTATTTATCGTCATTGAAATTTCCGAATTCTCTCTGTTCTCTAGTGATGAGAATTTATGAATTGGAAGAATTGTTTATGGATTTTCATAATATTATATACATATAATTTCATTAAATAAATAGATAAAAATCTTTATAATAATAATAGCAAATATTTACGATATCTTATGATACATTCAAGATCTTCTAGATCTTTCTATACTCTTTCTCATTCTCTTTCTGTTACATATATCATTCATATTAAGGACCAAACAAGTTTTAAATTGAACGAATAAGACCATTTCCATAAACAAAGTAGACGAAGATCCAAGTTTCTTGGGTGTAAAGCATGCATTTTCAACTATTATATATCTATGCTCATATTACGATTAGAATAATTTACATAAAGCTATCAGTAATTTATGGGTGAGAGAGAGAGAGAAAGAGAGAGAGGAAGGGAGAAAGAGGTGACCTCTGATTCTCTGAATCTCTGATGTTGGTGGAGAGAAAGAGAGCTGATGAAGAGAGAGAGGCTACGGTGATCTACAATATACAAGTTTTGGCACTTTTACAAATGTATTAATGACTATTACTTCTGAAGTCCAAAATAGTATATAGCCGTTTTAAAAACAATTAAGTTTATTTTAAATATTAATTAAATAGGTCTTATCACTAAAAGATATGAAGTCTTCTCTCCGAATCTTGTTCTGTGATATCAGAGTCGGACCAATAAAATTTGGGCCCATTTAAATTAATAAAACAAAGTATTCTTGTCTTAAAAACAGAGTCCTACCAAAGGATCTAAAGTAAACCAATTCAAACAAAACTATTGTTTTCCAAACAAAGTACAATAATATTTTGAAAAAAGGAAAAAACAGCTTAAGGCCTTAAATGGTAACATAACAAAAATATTCAGCCGGATTCAGATAGATTCAGCAATTTCGTAGTCACTATTTACATAAAACTAAATTCAGCCAAATTCAATAGTTTTTTCAGCACCAACAGATACGTAGATACGTTTATATCTAGTAAAAATTTGGATAATAACGAGCACATAAGTCGAATTAAAATATTTTGGATATCAAAAATTACACATCAAATTTATATTTTTAAAATAAGTCAGATTATACACATACGATATATAAATAATTCAGATACATAATATATCACTACCACAATATACAAGAAACGAATTCATATTCGAATAACTATAGACATTTTTGGATAATTTTAATAATTTTTAGATAATGTAAAATTTCGCAAAAAAAAACATAAAATATACAATTAGATAATCTATATTATATTACCATGTTAATTTCTTAAAATAAATTATCAATATTACTTTACAAAGCTTTTCAATAATTATCTACATATTTCATAGTTTAAAAATTAAATATGGAAGAATAACTCAATTTTACTAACCAATATATTATTTATATTAGTATTTATTTTAGATAATTTAGTATTTATTAATTAGTATAACAGTTAATTAGATCATTAGATAATTTTATCTATTTTATTTTGATATTTTCTTAATTATTTTATTAATATTCATAATTATTTGACGATATTTTTCAGTTAAAGTCTTTATTATGTTGATAGATTCTACCAAAAATCACAAAAACATTCAGCTAGATTCAGCGGTTACCATTTGAAAATGTAAAAATTCAGCTAGATTCAGCTAAAAATCACTAAAAATTCAGCCAGATTCAGCAATTCAGCCAGATTCAGCTAGATTCTTCGGTTACCATTTAGACCCTAAATCTTCTTTTCAAAAATAACTCTCTTTGCTTTTTTTCTTGCAAACTCATTCATTAAACTAGTATAGTCGAGATTTCTAACTAGTATATATATATATATATATAAAATAAAATTTATGTGGGGCCTCTAGAAAATGGGGGCCCCATTGCAATGCCTCATATTAATGTGTCTTGGTCCGGTTCGGTGTAAGATTGTAAATTGCATTCACAATTTGCATATAATGGAACACCACGAGCGTTGACGAAAAATACAAATACTATATATTTTTGTAAGTCCATTATGACCAAGTGTTAATTAAAGTTTTTATACCGAATTTGAGTTTCGATTTTCAGAAATTACAAATTATTGCAGATTACTAGAAGTATTGTAACGTCCGCGTCCCGCGATCCTAAAGGGGGCCGGTTTGTTTTAGGAAAAACTAGATCATGGTCGAGAAAGACCAATGAATAAGTTAACCCAAGGAAGGAATGAAACGTTTAAGTCATGAAAGGGATAGATGACTTAAGACGGTTTCGGAATAATCTAGTGATCATGGAGAAATGATCATGGAAAGATTAGGAATGGCGAAGTCAAGGCCGAGAAACGGACCGAAAGACTTAGCCGGAAAGAACGGACAAAAGAGTCCGAGTTAATCCAGCTAGGTGAGCTGGACAAGCTGGACAAACTAGCTAGCTCAGCTAGGTGAGCTAAACCAGCTGGAGGACTAGCTAGCTCAGCTAGGTGAGCTGACCGACAGCTCAACCGAGCTCGGTGAACTGATCGAGTACTGACCCAGCTAGGTGGTCCGGTCAGCTAACACTCGAGCTGGTGGACTGTGGTAGCTCGGGGATGAAGAGGTGTAAGGTCGAGCGGTTACCGACGAACGGTTACCGTTGGCCAAAGGGTGGATAAGGCCGAGCGATTACGATCGGAAAGATGCAACCCTTCGGAAGGGTGAAAGGAACGGATGTGCTTCTTCGGGAAGGCACCCATTCGGCCCTATATAAGGGGTGGACGTCCATAGGACTTCAGAATCATCCACACACACTTCCCAATCAAAAACCCAATCCGAAAATAGTCCTAAACACGCCACGAAGTTGTTGGTCAGAAAGGGGGTGCGGCTCGGCGAGTATCTTCGGAATCGGAACGGATTCCCGGAGCCTCGACCGAACTGATGCGCATGCTACCTCCCGATCCAACAGTTCGATGGAATGTTTGGATGGATTGATCGGACCGATCGTCGGAGAGACGGATCGGAACGGATGGACCGATCGTCGGAGAGACGGATCAGAACGGAGGGATCGTTCGTCGGAGAGACGGGACGGATCGGGTAAGATGGTCGGGTCGACCGAATGATCGGATCGTGGTATCGATCGATGGAATGACAATTCGATCAAGGAGTGGGATGGACAGAGAGTTCGATGACTTGATTGATGGTTCGGATCGATAGCTCGATTATGGGATCGATGGATCGTTCGTTCTATAAATCATATCGTCGAAAGAAGGACACGAAAAGGAAATGGATCGACAAATCTTAGATTGTCAATATGGAAGTATTGACGAATCCAAAGATAGACCGATAGAATGATATGGTTAACGGGAAGTTAATCGGGAAGGCGTATAAGGGAAAGGTGTTCGAGGAAGCACGAGGATAAGTGCAACCGAACACACCCAAGGGTCGCCCATGGATGTAATCTCACCGGTAAAGGGAGTAAGCACCGAGAATGGGTAAGTGACGTGGTTCACCATGCAAGGATCTAATATCGCGGCTGCCTTTATGTATCAATCGCCATGGCCAATGGTGAAACCGATTAGGAATCGGTAAGACCAATGGTGACTCGACGGATAACCAACGGGAAAGTCCATGGTGAGAACTGGTGGACAAACGGATGTTGGACCCGCGAGAAAACCAAAGGCCGACGGACGAATGATTTCATGGGCTAGCCTACGATAATCCGATGGATGAATCCACGAACCCTTGGATGAGATAATGATATTGTTCGGATCGCATGGATGGATCGATAAGCCGAAGGCTTTACCGACCACCATAGACCGAACGGGTAAACGGTTAATAAACCGTAGGCGGTCGTAGTGATAAACGACCGGATCGGAAACATGGATGGTTTGATAAGCTGAGGGCTTGATCTTCCACCATGAAACCGAAGGGGCGTATGTTTGGAGGACGGATGGACCAATGAGCCGAGAGCTTGATTCGGCCACCGTGAACCTAGGGAAACGTACGATCCCCAATCTCTATCGTAGGGACTTAGACCAGTGGGGTTGGTTGGATGTATGACTAAGTAACGATAGAAATTGGTCCATCAATACACGATTGGTTAAGAATCGTTGTACGAATGGAATATGGAAACAAGAAGGCTAAGGGAAGGATCAATGGACGGATCGAAGAGGAATCGAATCCACATGTTGGCCAAGGTATGTAAACGAATCTAACTTATTCGTTAAGCTAGACGTTTAGGAATTGGCCGTTGAAATTAGGATAACGGAATATGCAATCGTTAGACTTAGAATGGTTAGCGAACAAATTGCATGTCTTAACCGAATAAAGGTTCGATCTAAGTCTTAAGGACAAAGACGATAAAATCGGTACAAGGGTTGGTTGGAATTAAACCAAGGATAGAAAGACTTCCGCTGGGTAATAAGAAAGCGATTATAGAATTAAGCCTCGTAAAGGCAATTCTATGTTAAATCGCGAAAAATATGGAGGTTCGGCCGGGAGGAGGCATGAACGTGCGTAAATGGTCGCCGGACGCCAAGTCGTCCGGGACGGGACGCTACAAGTATCCTACTGCAGCCTATCAAAGATCTGTGGCATGTTGCAGTGAAAGCCATTCGACGTCATCCTATTTATCAAAAGATATATTTGTTTGTTATAGTGTGTAGAAACTAGGGTTTCTCCAAAGAATATTTTGAAGGGGAAAACAAATTAAAAGGACTCTCTTTATTAAAATATCGATTAAAGACTCGATTACAAAGAAATTAAGAGTTGCTTTAAGAACATGTTATGTTTTGCTCAAGAACAATGAAAGAACTAGGGTTTTTAGAATAAAGTTGCCGATCTTGCCAACATGAGTCCGGCTTGCCAACCTTTCCCATGAACGAATGTTTGGCGGTCCGGACTAGACCATAATCATATAAGTGCCAACTCGAATATAAAACAAGTTTTATTTATTTCACATGAAATCATTCGAGTAAATACAACGAAAATAGCTTAAGGTTTTTCGGTCGGGAGCTAGCCTCCAAAAAGAATTTACGAACCCTTATTCTTACAAACATATTTTACAAAAGGCATAAAACATTCACAGGCTTCCCTAGCGTCCAACTTCCCTCTACAATAACCCTCTACTGGTCACCTGCAAAACAAATATGGTAGAATCATGAGTAATCTTAGTCCGGGATCTCTAACAGTTATAATTTCCCAACCCAAACCCCAATCACAAGCAAATAATAATGACAAGCAAAGAACGGCTTAGCTAGAAGCCACATGAAAAGAAAGACTAATAAGACTATCTAGAATAATGACAATATTAAGGCCTTCTACGGAATTCACGATCTCTCGAAGTAATGCTCTACACTCCTAGACACAATGTCTATAGAAGATCTGTCATTCCTTGATACTACATCGTCATGTAGCGTCCGGTCGATATTGAATCAGCCCCGAGCCTTCGTATGCCATAACACAACAGAGTTACATACGACGCACAACATACATGTGGGATAACATGATCTGGCTAATGCTAATTAACTAACTAACAATAACTAACAAGCAACATAACATAACAACAAGAAACACTCATAATCCATCAACAATCATCACAAATAAATCATGAATTATACTAAGTATAACTCCTAAACCTCATAATTAACTAAATAATTAACTAAGCACTTAATTAAATAAATAAATCCTAATCATGTGCTACTACACATGACCGGAACTCACAGAAACTCGGATGGGTGGTTTTAGGTCTCTGGAAGCTTTTCTAGACGATCTACGGTTTCTAAGAGCTTTGGGGATTTTTAGTGTGGACTTATGTTCTAAGGGCAAAGTATGGGGGGTATTTATAGTACCTCTAGGTCGGTTGGGGAAATGGATAAGCATCACAGATGGATAAGGATAAGAACAACGAACAGATAAGCTCGGCGATCGGATAAGCTCAACGAACGGATAAGCTCGATGATTGGATAAGCTCAATGAACGGATAAACACGACGAACGGATAAGCACAAACGTATGAAGCATTCTCAGCCACATGTTAAATCGGCTATACAAGAACGGACAAGCTCAAGCGTGGCTTCTCCTTTCCACACAAAGAGTCGGTTACTGATGTGAGTCAAACTAAGACCTAAGACTACTTTCTCAAATAAGAGATCAATTACAGTACTTTAGGGTCGAAATCTACAAAGCTTTCAAGTTCACACAATAGACTAATAGGTTTTGAATTAAGCTAAACAGGAAATTAGGTAAATTAAAAGACAAGAAAGCAATTAAAATCGGTTGTAAAGCAGATGGATGAAAACGTCAGGCTTAGGGATTTCTCAAGAAAGAAATAAATAATTAATTAGGATTATTAACGAACCTAATATCAGGAAGTTTCACCTCTCGAATGTAAACTCCTATAATTAGACTAGCATTAATACCAGGTTTGATATGTTCACAAATATTCCTAGACCACCTCTCGAATGTATCTAGTAATTTTTGCCCACCTAAGATAGTTCCAGTAATAGATGACCTCTCGAATCTACCTATTATCCTATGATCAAATTCTAGTTAATTACTCTAGAATTAACATTAAGAACAATCAAAGATGAAGAACTCTAAAGATATTATCCTAACAATTTATCGATCTACTAATTCATCTAAATCCCTAATGAGAATCCCTAAACCTAACAAGCAAACTACTCAAACATAAAGAATGGAACAAACAACATGATTAAATAAAATTGCATTAAAAAAACAAAGAAGAGAATAGAGTTAAGAAGGATCTTCTCTGGAGGAGCTCTCTCCAATTATCTCCCAAAGGGTTCAAGCTCCTAAGAACAGAGTAAAAATAAAGCTTAGGTCTAAACAATGACTTTAAAAACCTATTTATAGCTAATAACACGAGCAGGGACTAAAGTTGTAAATAGAGAAGTCTTCTGGGTTGATTCTTCGGGCTTAAAAACTCTTAAACCGCCGAGACTTTTGCTGGGCCTTGAGCGACACCAAAGGGTGTCGGTCGACACTCATGCTTTGATCTGATACCGAAATCGTTCCTTCAGCTCTAAATCTTCAGTTTAGCTCCAGAATGGTTCCTTTTCTCCAAATTTGTTCCGAACGTGTAAAAAACTGAAAAGACTCGAAAAGACACTAAATACAACAAAAAGACTCTAAAACTGACACATAAATCATGGTTAAAACCGGTAAAATCCGTGATATATCAACTCTCCCAGACTTAGCTTTTGCTTGCCCTCAAGCAAAACACAAAAACCGAACCCGTGGAAGAAGTTTGAAAACACAGAAACTCCCAATTTCTCTAGCCTATTACCTTGATTATTCAAACCAAATCCAAATGCCTAGCAGATCGCATCAAATGATAACCACCATGTAATTCTCCGCAAGCATTTTCAACATTCCAAATTCCAAACCAAATTCTACAACTATATCCTATAGCCCTCACTACAGGAAAATGAAGTATCTATAGCCCCTGAATAACGCTATATAACTATACTGTAGTGTTTTAACAAGCGCTCTATCATCGCCCGTCATAATAGGTCGGAGACAAATTATAGCGGTTTTTTGTTATGCTACCATAAAGTTCATTATTACAGCGCTTTATTTCATGCAATTATTAATAATATAATAGCGTTGAATATTCGATATTAAATATTGTTATTGACAGCATATTTATGTTGCTACATATAAAATGACAATAGCAGTTAATATACTGCAATTGTTTCAATTAATGGCATTTTTGTTTATGCAATATTTGACCATCCTATTCCAGTTCTAATTTTGTTTCGATCGAATTATTAATAATTGAATATTATATAACACAGATTTAAAAAGACAAAATGAAATTTATTTTAGATAAACATGTCAATGTAAGTACTCAAATTACATGATCATGCCTTAGCAAGTACTGAATTCACCAAAAATAACAATGTAAGTACTCAAACAATTTAGACAAACATGATTTTATCATTAGGCCAAGCCACAATACTACCTATTGCATCGGCAATGGTTTGAATTTCAGAGTTTGTTCTCCACACAGCTGCATCTCCAACCTTTGACACTTCTACCCAAACCTTGCTCGCATTGGCACCAAGAGGCATATGATGGACTGTGTCAGATGGATTAGATGGACATACTCTTCCTTCTGCTACTTTTTCTATGGAGTTTTTTGCAATCTAACAAGATGCATTTCTTCTTGACTGATTTGCTTGTGCTACCAGTGCTGTTACTTAAGCTCTACAATAAGCAAAAATCAAAAATTACTTAAATCCATCATTCATCAATTCACTTAAAGTAAAAAAGTTCAAAAAATTTACCAGTGGAGGAGATGGTCTTTTATCTGCTGCTGCTAATTCATCCCTTGGTGAGGAATTCACAAATTGTATACTCTGAAGAGGCCATGCGATGTTCTCATGTAGTACATCCTTCATCAAAAACTTTCTCGGACTTGGTCTCCACAGATATGCGTTCTTGTTAAACACTTTCTCAACATTAATAGTTCCAGCAAAATGACCAAGAGGCATATTGTTGACCATTTCGTCCTTGTCAGTTGAACACAATCGTCCCTCAGCAACCACAGAGTCAGCCAAATTCCAATCAATTATGAGGATTTTCGCGTGAGATCCATCTGTAGCCTAATGATTCATAAATAATAATTGATTTTTATTTTTTTTCGTCATAAATAATAATTGATTAAGCTTATATATTATACTGATATTTGACAAGTAAAGGAAAGAAAACCTTACTGAGGATCCTACAATCTTATTCTCAATAGGGGAGTCTGCATCATTGTCTAGAATGATCTTATCAAAAGGCCAGGCAATCTTGGTCCCCAAAGCTTCACCAAGTAAGAATACAAATGGTGTAGGTCTCCATAGAGAGGCTGTTTCATCAGACACTGACTTCACAATAACAACCGCAGCATGACGACCAAGTGGAATACGACCAATCTTGTACCATTGTTCAGCTGAGCAGAATTCCCCTTCTCCTACAACAACATCATCCTCTGAACACCAATCAAGAAGCTGGCATCTAACACCTTTACTATGATCACTAGCCTCTGATTTAGATACCTCTTCACACTGGTCCTGCCAAGAATCAATGGACATTGTTCAATAACATTTAATTTTGCTTCACAGAACACAAGTGTTTAGTTTTAACTTACCTTTTTCCCAGTTAAGCCAGTCAGTACATTATGCAATTCCTCAAGCTTTATCCGTAAATCAGCTTGTGAAGCTTCTAGCTTCTCCACATGAGAGTCTTTAGCTAACATGAATGCTAACTTAGTTGCAGCAACCCCTCTGCCCATTCCTCTAAGTCTTCCAGGCTTGTTTTTTCCCAAAACTTGACTAACATCATCTTCTTTGAGATTTATTGTTGTTGAGAGCCCATTTCACTGTCAATCGATTTAATTTTTTCCTAATAATACCACAATGTCAACAATATAAAGCAAAATCTCACAATAGAAAAAGAAAAATTAGTTAAAACAGTATCTCACAATAGTCTCTGCAAATTCAGGCCTGACTGCTCTCCCATCTGAGTGTGTATGACCTGCTACCCAAACCTTGCTTCTTGTTCACCAGTTTTGGGTTTGAACTCTTTTTTTTTCTATCAAGTAAGATAGTAGGCATTAGTGAAAACTTTCATCATTACAAAACTTATTAAACAGAGAGATGACATATACCATCTCATGAGCTAGGCGGATCATTCCTTTGCGACTGGTGGTGTGTGGAATCTGGGCTTGCCTCAACTTTCTGTACTTCTCACTTATTTCCTACAGAAGTATATTTGAATTAGTCAAAAGCATTTTCATAAGTAACAGTATTTAAAAGCAAGCATACAAAACCTTGAAGGCAGTGGTATTCTTGTTCTTCACCCAAACACATACATAACAAAGTAGCAGAATACTTTGTTTCTTATAATATAGTGTCATACGAGTTTAGTTTTAGTTAAATTTGGTTTAAACAAGTTTGGTATCGAAACAAGTTTGATTTTATCAAAACAGTAGCTCAATTTACATGACTATCAAAGAGAAACATGACTAACAAAAATAGAAACAAGTTTGGTTTTAATAAAACAGTATGAAACTAACAAAGAAACACTAAATCAAATCAAAACAGTTGCTTAATTCGAAACCAACACACATGGAAGTTTGAAACTGACAAAGAGAAACACTAACTCAAATCAAAACAGTAGCTTAACTCGAAACCAACACACATGCAAGTTTGAAACCAACACACATGCAAGTTTGAAACCAACACACACTAAAACAAATCAAAACAACATGCAAAACATCTCAATACCTTCAATTACATACATGTTGATTCACCTAAAGCTTCTAGAAACGGCTATCGAAAGCTTCTGCAACTCCAAAGTACCTTAAAACAAAACCCTAAAACGATTACAACCCCAAATTGAACCTCAAATATGTTAATTTCACAAACAAAACCCCAAATCAATTTCAAAACCCTAACCTTTACAATGTACGACCAGATCTGGGACTGAGAGATGGAGAGTCGAGTGAGAAGAGAGATGGAGACTCGATTAACTGAGAAAAGGAGATGGAGAGTCGAGTAACAGAGAGATGGAGATGGAGGGTCGAGTAACAGAGAGATGGAGAGTCGAGAACAGAGAGAGATTTACAGAGAGAGATGAAGAATGGAAAGAGATGAAGATTGGAGAACAGATTAACAGAGGGAGATGAGTCGAGACTGAAAAAGAATGGAGAACAGTGAAGAGTCGAGTCTTTGTGCCTTAGGCAAATTTTGCGTTTTTTCCCACGATTTTTTTTTCTAAGAGGCGGACACTTTTTAATGATTACCCCTTTATAGATTAAATAGCGTTTAATCTAAAATAGTGCTATCAAATATTAAACCTAAATCCAAAAACATTGACCCGCGTCCTTTTATTTCTCTGAGAAATAAAGTATAGCGTTTAAAATTTACCAAACACTATAACATATTACGGTGTTTGTCAATCATAGCAAAACAACGTTAATTGCTATATTCTTATGCTATAAATGCGTCATATTCTTGTAGTGCCTCATCGCATAAATCTCATCAATAAAATCAGTACTCAAGAACCTTCTAGACTCACTATACCATGATAAATCAACCATTTTACACACTTAGGTATTCTTTCTCTCCCCTAGACTTATTCTCTTTCAAACTATTTTTTTTTTATTATTATTTTCAAAGGTGTAGGTAAATAATGGTATTATCGGAAATGTTCCTAACGTGATCTTCTTTCTTTAACGATTTAACCAACATATCATCTATGTAGACTTCCATTGTTTTCCCGAGATGATGGTGGAACATTTTATTAACCAACCGTTGATAAGTTGCCCCTGCATTTTTCAAACCGAAAGGCATTACCTTATAACAATAGATACCTCTATCAGTGATAAATGACGTTTTTTCTTGGTCTTCGGGGTTCATCATTATTTGATTATAACCCGAGAAGGCGTCCATGAATGTTAACAGCTCATTCCCAGCGGTGGATTCTACAAGTCGATCTATATGCGGGAGCGGGGAACTGTCTTTGGGACATGCTTTATTGAGGTCTGTGAAGTCGATGCAAACCCTATCTTTCCCATTCTTCTTCTTGACAACGACAGTGTTTGCTACCCACTCCGGGTATTGCACTTCTCTTATGGACCCTATTTTCAAAAGTTTATCTACTTCGTCATTTACTATTTTTGCTCGCTCCACTCCGAGCTTTCTTCTTTTTTGTTTCACCGGCTTGAAGCTTGGATCCATGTTTAGTTCATGACAAATTATGCTTGGATCTATGCCGCTGACCATGCGAATGATGTTATGTTTTTTCTCAAAAGTTTGATCAAAGCTTCTTTTATTTGGCCAGTCAAAGTTGCCCCAATTCGAATTTTCCGGTCCGGTTTGTCTTCTTCCAACACCATTTCAATTACTACATCATCTTTTTTCTGCCCGCTAGGAAATTTTGTTCTTAGTCCCTCTTTTGCGGGCTTCGTTAATTGCTATTGAATCTTCATACGGTGGCTAGCTAGATAACACATTCGTGAAGCTTCTTGATCTCCCCGAATTGTTTCCACTCCTCTTGATGTTGGAAATTTGATACATTGATGATATGTAGAGGGGACTGCTTTCATTTGATAAATCCAGGGAGTCCCGAGGATGATGTTGTAAGCTGCGGGCTTATCGAAGACAACGAAGTCCACGATCTTCGATACCTTTTTGGCAAGGACCGGTAGCTTGATTGTCCCAAGAGACATGGCTGACTCACTTGTGAATGCAACTAATGGAGACGGAGGTCCTACTATGTCCGCCCGACTAATTCCCATTCTTTCTAAGGTACTTAAAAAGATCAAGTCGACCGAACTGCCTGTATCTATAAGGATCCTTGATACTTCAAAGTTGGCAACGTCTAGGGTAATGACTAGGGCATCATCATGAGGTCTTTCGAGGTGTCGCATTTCTTCTTCATTAAATGATATTGATGCACCTTGAAAATCGACTTCTTCGCTCAAGCTTGCTTTGAGTAGGATATTTCGTCTATGTTTCTTGATGGAACTTATCGAATCTCGACAAAATTTAGAACCTCCTAGAATAACATTGATCTTACCCTTAGAATTCCTTGGTTCTTCCTCGTTGGTTAACCTTGGTCTTTTGGAATTTTGATCTTTGGAATTTTCCTTTGCTTCGTGGTATTCCTTCACAAAATCTTTTATATCGAATTTGGAAAGATCTCCACTGGCACAAAGCTCTGCGAGGTGCCTTTTAAGAACGCTACAATCCTTGGTTAAATGTCCGGTCACTTTATGAATGTCGCAATAGAAACTTTCATCACGGACCCAAGTGTTTGATCTTCCTTTCCCTTGGAATTGCTTTCCGACGGTACTGTTGAAGGGTTGCGACCCAAATTTCTTTGGTCCTTTGTTCTCCCTGGGTTCGAACTTCTTGGTAGGGACGGTGATTGCCGGCTTCTCTTCCTTATTTCTTTTATCAAAATTTTCTTTTTCGTCCTCTACCTCCATCCAGTTGTTTGCGCGGAAGAGTGCATCCTGAATTGTGTCTGGTTTATGAAGTATTAAATCTTCTTTAAATCTTGAATCATGTCGCAATCCTTTTCGTAAGGCAGATAAAGCTGATTGTTTGTGAGATTCTTGGGAGCTTTGACAGCACTCTTTTGAACTTGGTGATGAAAACTCGAAGTGATTCATTTGATCCTTGTGATAAGTTCCAAAGATCGGCATCCAAAACGCTTTTATCCATAAGGATGGAATATTGCTTTAAGAATATAGCTGATAGCTCGTCGAAATTGTTGATCGAACCCGGCTCTAATTGGGTGAACCACATTAAAGCTTGGCCACATAGATTTTCCGAAAAAAAGCTTGCAGTAACCTGCATCCTCATCGAACTTTAAAAGCCATAGCTCTTTCCATCACATCGGCATAGCAAGTAGTTGTGAGGGTGCTCTCAATCCTTCCAAGAGGGGATATCTGTAGCGCCCCGTCCCGGACGTCTCGGCGTCCGGCGAACATTGACGCACGTTCGTGCCTCTTTCCGGCCGAACCTCTATATTTTTTGCGATTTAACATAGAATTTCCTTTACGAGGCATAAGTCTATAATCGCTTTCTTATTACCCAGCGGAAGTTTTTCTACCCTTGGTTTAATTCCAACCAATCCTTGTACCGGTTTTATCGTCCTTGTCCCTAAGACTTAGATCGATCCTTAACTCGGTCAAGACATGCATATTGTTCGCTAACCATTCTAAGTCTAACGATTGCATATTCCTTTATCCTTAATCCAACGGACAATTCTCGAACGTCTATCTTAACTAATAAGTTAGATTCGTTTACATACCTTGGCCTACATGCGGATACGATTTCTCTTTGATCCGTCCATTGATCCTTCTCTTAGCCCTTTCGTCACCTTATTCCATTCGTACAATGACTCTTAACCAATCATGTATTGATGGACCAATCTCTATCGTTACTCAGTCATACATCCAACCAACCCCACTGGTCTAAGTCCCTACGATAGAGATTGGGGATCGTACGTTCCCTTGGTTCACGGTGGCCGAATCAAGCTCTTGCCTCATTGGTCGATCCGTCTTCCAACCGTACTCCCCTTCGGTTTCATGGTGGAAGATCAAGCCCTCTGCTTATCGAACCATCCATGTTTCCGATCCGGTCGTTTATCACTACAACCGCCCACGGTTTATTAACCGTTTACCCGTCCGGTCCATGGTGGTCGGTTAGCCTTCGGCTTATCGATCCATCAATGCGATCCAAACAATATCATTATGACACCCAAGGTCCGGGGATTCATCCATCGGATTATCGTAGGCTAGCCCATGATATCATTCGTCCATCGGCCATTGGTTTGCTCGTGGGTCCAACATCCGTTTTGTCCATCGGTTCTCACCGTAGACTTTCCCGTTGGTTATCCGTCTAGTCACCAATTGGTCTTACCGATTTCCGATCGGTTTCACCAAGCCTGCGACGTTTGATTCATAAAGGCGGCCGCGATATTCGACCCTTACATGGAGAACCATGTGCCGTACCCATTCTTGGTGCTTTCTCCCTTTCTCGGTGAGATTGCATCTATGGGCGGCCCTTGGGTGTGTTCGGTTGCACTTATCATCGTGCTTCCTTGAACACCTTTCCCTTATACGCCTTCCCGATTAACTTCCCGTTAACCCTATCTTTCTATCGGTCTATCTTTGGATTCATCAATACTTTCGTATTGACAATCTAATATTTGCCGATCCATTTCCTTTTCTTGTCCTTCCCTCGACGATATGATTTATAGAACGAACGATCCATCGATCCCATAATCGAGCTATCGATCCAAACTATCAATGAAGTCGCCGAACCCTCCGGCGGTTCCCATCGAATCCTCGATCATGTAACCCGCCATGTTCCCTCGACAAGATCTCCGATATGTACCATCGATCATCCCACCGATCTGTACGATCGATCAATCTGCTAATCGAAGCCTAGATCCGTTTATCCGATCGTATACCGATCCGGTCATACGTTGATCCGACTTGTTGACACGACGATCGATCCGCCTATCCCGGTCGTTCAATCCATCTGTGCGATGTTCTATCCGAATCCGTCTTCTTCTCTGATCCGATCCGTCCGTCTGACGATCGGTCTGTCCAATCCGATTCGTCTCTAAGATGATCGGTCCAACCCATCCATCCGTCCTATACATTCCATCGAACCATTGGATCGGGAGGTAGCATGCGCATACGTTCGGTCGAGGCTCAGAAAATTCTTTCCGATTTCTGAGATACTCGCCGAGCCGCACCCCCTTTCCGACCAACAACTTCGTAGAGTGTTTTGGGACTCCTTTTGGATTGAGATCGTGATTGTGAGATGTGTGAATGTGATTCCAATGCCCTTGGACGTCCTCCCTTATATAGGGGCCGAATGGGTGTGTTTCCAAAACATCACATCCATTCGTTGCACCCTTTCGAAAGGTTGCGTCTTTCTGATCGTAACCGTTCGGCCTTATCCACCTTTTGGCCAATAGTAACCGTTCATTAGTAACCGCTCGACCTTACGCTTCTTCATCCCAAGCTACCACAGTCCACCAGCTTGAGTGTCAGCTGACCGGACCACCCAGCTGGGTCAGTACTCGATCAGTTCACCGAGCTCGGTTGATCTGTCGGTCAGCTCACCTAGCTAAGCTAGCTAGTTCATCCAGCTTGTCCATCTCATCTAGCTGGTTTAGCTCGGACTCTTCTGTCCGTTCTTTCCGGCTAAGTCTTTCGGTCCGTTTCTCGGCCTTGACTTCGCCATTCTTAATCTTTCCATGATCATTTCTCCATGATCACTAGATTATCCCAAAACCGTCTAAGTCATCTACTCCTTTCATGACTTAAACGTTTCATTCCTTCCTTGGGTTAACTTATTCATTGGTCTTTCTCGACCATGATCTAGTTTTCCCTAAAACAAACCGGCCCCCCTTTAGCATCGCGGGACGCGGACGTTACAAGTCTACCCCCCTTAAAATGGATTCTTGGAGCCTCGCCCGAACTGATGCGCATGCTACCTCCCGATCTAACAGTTCGATGGAATGTTTGGATAGATTGATCGGAGAGACGGACCGAAACAGATGGATCGTTCGTCAGAGAGATGGGTCAGATCGAGTAAGATGGTCGGGTCAACCGAATGATCGAATTGTGGTATCGATCGATGGATCGGATCGATGGAATGACAATTCGATCAAGGAGTGGAATGGACAGAGAGTTCAACGATTCGATTGATGGTTCGGATCGATAGCTCGATTATGGGATCGATTGATCGTCTGTTCTATAAATCAGATCGTCGAGGGAAGGACATGAAAGGAAATGGATCCGCAAATCTCAGATTGTCAATACGAAAGTATTGACGTATCCAAAGATAGACCGATAGAATGATATGGTTAACGGGAAGTTAATCGGGAAGGCGTATAAGGGAAAGGTGTTCGAGGAAGCACGAGGATAAGTGCAACCGAACACACCCAAGGGTCGCCCATAGATGCAATCTCACCGAGAAAAGGAGAAAGCACCAAGAAAGGGTAAGGCGCGTGATTCTCCACGTAAGGATCAAAAATTGCGGCCGCCTTTATGAATCAAACGTCGCAGCCTTGGTGGAACCGATCGGAAATCAGTAAGACCTATGGTGACTCGACGGATAACCAAGGGGAAAGTCTACGGTGAGAACCGATGGACAAAACGGATGTTGGACCCGCGAGTAAACAAATGGCCGACGGACAAATGATTTCATGGGCTAGCCTACGATAATCCGATGGATGAATCCACGGACCCTTGAGTGTGATAATGATATTGTTCGGATCGCATGGATGGATCGATAAGCCGAAGGCTTTACCGACCACCATGGACTAGACGGGTAAACGGTTAATAAACCGTGGGCGGTCGTAGTGATAAACGACCGGATCGGAAACATGGATGGTTCGATAAGCCGAGGGCTTGGTCGTCCACCATGAAACCGAAGGGGCGTACGTTTGGAGGAAGGATAGACCAATGATCCAAGAGCTTGAATCGGCCACCGTGAACCAAGGGAAACGTACGATCCCCAATCTCTATCATAGGGACTTAGACCAGTGGGGTTGGTTAGATGTATGGCTAAGTAACGATAGAGATTGGTCCATCAATACACGATTGGTTAAGAATCGTTGTACGAATGGAATAAGGTGACGAAAGGGCTAAGAGAAGGATCAATGGACGGATCGAAGAGGAATCCAATCCGCATGTAGGCTAAGGTATGTAAACGAATCTAACTTATTAGTTAAGATAGACGTTTGGGAATTGGCCGTTGGATTAAGGATAAAGGAATATGCAATCGCTAGACTTAGAATGGTTAGCGAACAAATTGCATGTCTTGGCCGAGTTAATGATCGATATAAAGTCTAAAGGACAAGGACGATAAAACCGGTACAAGAATTGGTTAGAACTAAACCAAGGATAGAAAGACTTCCGCTGGGTAATAACAAAGTGATTATAGACTTAAGCCTCGTAAAGGTAATTCTATGTTAAATCGCGAAAAATATAGAGGTCCGGCCAGGAAGAGGCACGAATGTGTGTCCATGGTCGCCGGACGCCGAGACGTTCGGGACGGGACGCTACAATAGACCCTACCAGTTGGAGGATAAAGACACCTATATCCCTTATATTTCTCATTGTATCCCAAGAAGACACATAGAAGAGTGCGAGGATCGAATTTATTCTTAGCATATGGCCTTAAGTAAGGATAGCAGGCAGATCCAAAAACTCTTAAAGAGGTACAAATACGAGCTTTACCCATTAGAAGCTCATAGGGGCTTTTGTTGTTTGGTAAGACTGATGATTGCAGAAGATTTCCGAAGAATTATGCAGTAAAGAAAGCCTCTACCCACAAGTACTGAGGAACTTTGCTCTGAAACATCATAGAAAGGCCAAGTTCAGTAATATGGCAATGCTTTCTTTCAGCAAGACCGTTTTGCTGTGGAGTATGAGGGCAGGAGATGAGCTGTTTGATGCCGCAATTCGTAAGATGAGACAGAAAATTTGTGCTAGTGAATGCACCTCCTCCATCACACTGAAAATTGGCAATTTTCTACATAAAGAGTTTTTCACCATTTGTTGAAACAGAATTAATGTAGAGTAGAAATCAAACTTGAGCTTAAGTAGATAAAACCAAGTAAATCTTGAATAACTGTCAATGAAAATGACATAGTATCAAAAACCTTGTGATGAAACAATAGGAGATGGCCTCTATAAATCTCAGTGGATGTGTTCTAGAGGTCTACTGGAGACAAAATCTGATGCATAAAAAGGGAGTTTACAAGTTTTTCCCAACTAACAAGCATCACACAGATGAGAGCTTGTCTTATTTATTATTGTAGCTTTACTGGTAGCTAGTTGCTACAAAATATTACTGTGAGGATGCCCCAGCCGCTGATGCCAAATCCCATCTGTTGTAGCTTGTTGTCTTGATGAGTAGTATGCAGCAAACTGAGGATTCTCTAATACATATAGGTCCTTAGTTCTGCTTCCTCATGTGAGGATCTGTTTGGTCCGTTTGTCCTTGACAATGACACCATCATAATCAAAGGTGAAAGAACAAGGATAGTCAGCCTTAAGTTTAGAGACAGACATCATGGACTTGGTTATTTTAGGACAAACAAGAACATCGTTTAGAGGTAAGGTAATACCTTGCATAGTGGGAAGAGCTATCGAACCAATGTGTGTGATAGGAAAAAAGTCGCCGTTACCAACAACAACAGCATCATCACCCTGTAGAGTTGTGTGTTCTGAAGCTGAGCAGTGGAAATGGTAATGTGAGCTGTTGCAGCCGAGTCTGGTACCCATTCATGTACTCAGGGGCGGATCTAAGAAGGCAGTAGGGGTAGCAGCTGCCCCCGTTAAATTTTAAAAATTGTTGTATTTTTATTGATTTCATTTGTGTTTTACTAGCTAAAATGATGAAATATCTCCCTCTGCCCCCTTTAAATCCACGATCAAACCCATGTTGCCCTATTCAATATATTTGTTTTTCTCTTTCTTTCATTTTATTATTTTTTGTCTCTGTTGTAGTAAGAGGGTCCTTACTAAAAGATGGATATGAAGTCCGTAACTTTACCTTTCTCTGTTGTGATGAGTTTTCAACCCATTGACCCGTTGAAACCAAATCTAATAGGACTGAATCCAGCGGAAAAATATCTATTTGGCCAACACCGATGAAGAAGAAAGAGACCAAGATGACAACGATTAAGATGGCACGGAAACTAGTGTCAGAGAAAGTGACGAGCATACAAACTTGCCGAAAACTGCAGCAGTCCTAAACAGTTTGCTCAATCGCTTTGATCAACAGGACCAAATGGTCGCAGAAACTAAGAATGGGTTAATTAATAGGGTGAATTTGTGGAGTTTATATTAAGTACCAACAAAAGTAAAAATTATGAGATTTTTAAATAAGGATGGGAAGATCTAGTGAGGTAACAAACCTAGTTAATATTTTTATCAACTTATTTTAAAGATTAAATTTGTTCTACATGTTTGCAAATATAGTAAATCCTCTATAAATAAACAATCTCGGAACCGTGAAATTTTGTTAATTTAAAGAAGTATTAATTTATTGATTAATTAGTAATTATTAATTTATAAAGAGTTTTGAGTAATTTTGTGAATTTTAAAAAAAAATTTGTCACACATAAATTTTTTGTTATATGTAATCAATAAAGATGAGAGAACTATCTAAAAGAGATAAGAGAGAGAGAGTGTCATATAGGGTTTGAATGGTAACCACTTATAAAAGCGGTACAAAGTGTATATCTTTGACAGTTATCAATCACAAAAGCTTTATTAATAGCGTTACTAAAAGTTTTACTCTCAGCTTTTTTATAAAACTTTTTTGTACAGCTTTTTCTTACAGCTTTGCACTATTCCGGTAAAACTAACAGCTAAAAAACTTGTACAGCTTTTGGTTACCAATCGGACCCACAATAAAGAAAGGAATATCAGCACAAGAATATCATTTTTCTGGGTAAATGATTTTATCGTAATTTACAGAAATGCTAGGTCTCCTTTGACTTAATCTTTTTTTTTTTTAATAAATATTATTAATCGTCCCAAATGGGTTGGGCTATAGGGCTTACAATGAAAACATAGTTACAAAAAGGTCTAATCAGAAAAGTGATCAGAAAAAGATGAAAAGATCGGAACTTGTTGATTACCGGCCGCAGAGAATCATAAGGTGCAATTCCAGCGGATTCAAGGGCCACGGCTTTGCGGCAGAACAAAGCATTGGAGCCAACGTTGAAAGAACCCAATTTCCACCATCGATCCCTCACCGTCGAACCGCCTGACCCGCTACAGTCCCTCCCAGACACCTCAACTCTTCGAAAAGCCAGGTCCACGTTGTCAGGTCCCGACCTAGCAACCTAACAAATTCAGATCTGTCCCCTTTCTTCCAAATCCGGACCTAACCAATCAATCCGAGAAACAGAACCCTTCAACTGGTCCGGTGGACACCAACCGCGGCGGATTCAGTAGTTGAAGGCTCAAACAACCACCACCTGGAAACGAACTCCGCGGCGGCCTTCTAAGATCGGCCAAGATCTGTGGTTAACCACCGTAACAATCAACGCAACCCACCTTTCCCCCTCCGACTTCCGCCGTAGCAGTAGTGACTAATCCGACGGCTGAGCCGCGAGGATACTCCCACATCCAATCTCCAGCGTCCTCAACCGGAAAGGCATGACATCGGAGCATCTTTTCCGCCCAAATTAGAACCACCGCTACATCGGAAGGGGAAGTCCACTCCACCGTTGACAGAGAGGGGAACCTACTCACCACTAAGATTCCGATGTAATCCTTCAGCCGACGATGAAGAGCAAGTGAACGAACCTAGATCTAGCAAAACCCTACTTTTGGCTGCAAGAGAGAGAGAGAAAGAGAAAGAGAGTGAGAGAGAGAGAGAGAGAGAGAAATACACGCTCGAGGCAACGATTGGGCCAAAAAACTTGACTTAATCTTTATCAATCTTATGGCATGCACTGCAATTTCTCGAAATATAACTAGTATCTCTATACTATTAAAAGAGAAGTACAAATGAAAAATGGGTTGGGTTAAAATCAGAAAATTGATCCGAAATTCTGAAATCGGATCTTTGAAATTTTTTTGGAATATAAATTCGAATTAATAATGAAAAATCGAAATAAAATCAAATATTTATGGAAATCAAATAAAATCTGATTGTACTTATGGTAACTAATAATAAAAGCATATTCTAAACAATATTATACATTAATTACGTATAATAAATTTGTTCATATATTTTTGGGACTAATTCCATAACAATCAACGTTTTTGTCATTAATTTCGCTCATTTTAGTCAATTATCATTAATTGAAAGATATTTTACTTGCTTCTAAAGATTTCTAGAAAATTTATCACAAATAACCCATCTGTTTTATAAATTAAATTGATATTTTTATTTTGGTAGTGTAAGTTAAATAGATATTTTTATTTTGGTCGTGTAAATTAAATATATATGAAATCTATGTAACTAATTTTAATTTAATTAGATTAAATCGAAATTATGATATTTTCATACCTATAGCTTACCAAAGAAGTTTAATTTTCAATTTATAAAGATTTCTTGAATATGATTTTAGAATTATTCAACAAGATGATAAGTATTTATTAAATTTTGTGAATCATGAAAATAATAATTAATTTTTAATCATTATACTTCATCTTTCAATCTCTCATCTAACAAATAAGATACATATTCTATTATTACTATGTCCAAACTTCATTTTGTTGTATGACTAAATAATATTCCCATTAGAAATGTCAAAGCGAGTTGATTCGTCCCGTTAAGTCCGTTTTGCGATAGATAAAAAATATTTTGACTTGTAGTTAGTCGGTCCGCACGACCCGCGGGTAGCATATATGAAATACAAATCCGTCCCGCGAATGTATGCGGATTTGCGGGATTGTCCATGGATTTTGTTTAAATAATTTTAAAGTAACCAAAATTTAAAATACTACTAAAATAAATAAATAAATCAAAATACTATTAAAAGTTTGTTTAAATTACCACATTTTGAATAAATTATAATTATATCAATAAATACTAATATGCGGGCTGATCCGCCAACCCGCGGATGAAAACCGATTAAACCTATGACCCACTGCGAATTAATCCATGTGGCCCGCTTATTTGCGGGTTTAATATATTTTCCCAAATCTGCCCCATAGTGAGATGATGTGGGCTCGACCCGCGATTTTTGATCTATTTTGACTGCTCTAATTCCCATGAATCGTCTAATTTTAGAATTTTAAAACACAATTCTATTTTGTAAATCATAATTAATACGATGGGTATATATATTTATAAACAATTTTACATTTTCTCTACAATTCGTTATTATGAATATTTATAAGTATCCTATACGATTCGTTCTACTAAAAAACACACACAATATTAAACGCAACGTATGTAAACCAATATTCTCCCGCGGTGGACCGCGAGTCCGATCCTAATATAAAATACATATAAAATACGGTGTTGTTTTATCAATCGATTGGTTAGTGCTAAATCATTTATAATTCGAAAGAACTCCAAGAAAAAATCATTACGGTACTGCTCGTTTGGTAGTCGCATGAGATCCGCGACTGCGACTGCGATTGAAAGTTGTTCGTTTGACAGATGCAGGATCATGTGACTAGTCGCACGACTCAAATTTTTGATCGCATGAAAAATTAGCGATGCGACTTTTTAAATGGTGATTAGTCGCAGTATCTACTCACGCGATTGCTAAACAAACAACATCCCACAATTTTAAAACTGCAGTCGCAATCGCAGCCCTAGTCGTAATCGCTGGCGATTATGAAATGAACATGATCGTACAACTCGAAAGAAACCTAGTGGGTCATATACGGCCCAATGATCTACAGCATTCGAGAGCACACACCATACAATTCAACGGTTCAACCTTACCAATCACTATATACCGTCACCGACACCTAAATCCTACACTCACTTTAATCACTTTAGTTCGTTACATGCGCTTACTAGTCACGTGCAGCACGTGTTAAAGAAAGCTAGTGGCAGCTAGACTAACCCTTTAAGACTTATGACCTGTTCTTGAGCCATGAGCCGCGTCGGAGACATCGGATCCACAGTATTTTCTTGAAGAAGGTGATATCATATCACCTTGTTCATAACATTAATAAACGTAAAATATTTTATTTAGTGTACTTCATTATTTAATTATATAAGGTGTTGTCGTCGATTGCACCGAAATAATAATTTTATAATTTAAAGAGATTATTAAATGGGAATGTACCTTTAGTCAAGTGGTTAAGTCCATTTGACTCCGCCTTCCTCACCGGAGTTCGATTCCACTAAATCGCGTTACCCCGCGTAGTAGGGATTGGCTATGGATTAGACCTTGTCGATCCAAAGATGTCAAAAAAAAAAAAAAAAAAAGAGATTACATTAAATTTATTTATTTTAGGTGTTTTCTCAAATTTTTCAAAATACATGCTTACTATCTCAAATTAATGTTGGGGTATGCATGTACAGAAAAAAGGTGTTCCGTCATGCCAATAATAAAATTGTTAAATATTTGTTGTTAATTGTTATTAGTATATTTGAACAGTCGGACATAGTAATGTTATGAAAATAATTTATAATTTTGTTTTTCTGAGACTTTGAATTGAATGTATGATAAAGATTATATATATTGTTGGAGATACATTTCATCGATTAGGTATCACCAATATTAGCTTATTATCAATAATATTAGCATATTAATATTATTGATACTAAGAGTAAAGTTTCATTTAGCTTACTTTATATGCTAATAATCAATCGTGACGGGAATACATAAACTTTGGATCTGCAAGAGATGATACGAGAAACAATCTTCTACATTAAAGTATCGAACGAATTTAGAAATCAACTAAACTCTTGAAGAACTAACGAATCAAGCGTAGTTAACAACATGTAACGGTTTACTAGTAAGCCTCAGGAACGTCTATATGTCCTCGAGATCACTTTTTTCTTTTACTTTGCAAAAGACCTATTTGTTTGGCATTTTTCGAATGTGTTTATTGATCTTTATAACATCTTCAACGCATATCTCTATATATTTTATTTTATTTTAGAGGAACTATATTTTAGAAGAGATTTTGTTTTAATGTATGCCCCTAAAATAGAGTTTCTTCTAAAATAGAGGAGAGATAAAATAGAGTTATTTTATGTCTCTCTCTTTTATTTTATAGGAAACTCTATTTTAGAGACATACATTAGAATAAAATTTCCTCAAAAATAGAATTTTTTTAAAATAGAAGAAAATATAAAAGTGGATATTGGTGATACCTATATTTTATAGCAATGTAAACACGAAAGCTAGTTTCGAGGTTTAAAGTATTAGTAAAATTATTTTGATGGTTTATAGTGTTAGTGGAATTCTTTCGAGGTTTAAAGTGCTACCCAGTGACACTTTGAAGTTTAAAAATGTGAATTTCCCATATTGGAAATAGTCTTATTCTTTAGTATTTGGCTCTTTAACTCAATTTTGTAATTATTTTAGGTGGTCCAAAGAATAAGAGGTTACAAGTTGGGCCATGAGAGTGAATTGCGTTTTCCCGCCAAAACTGTAAAATTGTGTTTTTCGCCAATATAATAATATCACGATTTTGGCGGGAAAATTTAATTTCCCGCCAAAACCGTAAAATCGGAGAATTGCGTTTTTTCGTCAAAACCGTAAAATTGTGTTTTACCAATCCAATAAAATCACGATTTTGGTGAAAAATTTGCGGAATTGCGTTTTTCCGTCAAAACCGTGCATCTGATGTTAACCTTGAATTGGATTGGACAGTACTTTGCTAGGTCACTTAATCGAGCAGAGAAAGTGAAAATCAAAATAATGGCCGACGGTAGTAAATTTTTATTAGGCAGCCTCACTAAATATCTTTTTTTTTCTTTTCTAATTCTATTTCTCTCTTCCTTTTATATTTCTTAGAAATTAGAATAATAATAATATAAGATCAATTTTGCTGTAAAAAAGAAAAAAAAGTTACTAAAGAAATAAAAATTAAAATATACACAGGAATGAGGATTCATCTTTCTCATGCCTTTCAAGTGGTTACTTTATTGAGATATAAAAAGTATGACACTAAAAGCTACTAAAATCTGAAAAATACCAAACTGTAGAAGATTTTTAAATTCATAGTTTCATCCGAATTCTATAAACCTTTTAATTTTTAAAAGATATCCCGCAGCATACCGCAGATTTTAATCTTAGTGTTTTTAAAGAAGAAGAAAAATGTATATCGTGTATATTATTATATACCGCTAAATCATTTCAACTCGTGTTAAACTTAAACCCAAGAAAAAGTCATTACAACTCGAAAGAAACCTAGTGGGTCATATTCGGCCCATAACACATTATCTTACGAAAACGAATGATCCACTACATTCCAGAGCACAGACCATAAAATGCACCCTCACTATCACTGTCACCGACACCTATCAGCTATCTCCCCTCACTCACTTTCTTAGCTCCTCTTTAATCGTTTTGGTTCATTACATATGCTTACTAGTCACGTGCAACACGTGATAAAGAAAGCTAGTGGCACCTAGACCAACCTTTAAGATTTGAGACTTGTTCTTGAGCCACGAGCCTCGTCGGAGACATCGGATTCAATAGTATATTCTTGAAGAAGGTTCTTCGGTTCTTATCCGCATACGTTTCCTTGTTCTCAATAACTTTGCTCATAACTTATATACGTTACTTCAGAGGTAATTCTCCATTAGCACTAGCTTGAAGAAAGCCCATTTTGGTATCACCTTGTTCATAACATTAATTAATACACATTAATTGTTTAGTTTTGGTGTACTATATTTAATAAAAGGTGTTGTTGTCCATTGCACCAAGATAATAAATTTATTTTTTAAAAGTTTGAGATTACAAGAATTTTTTTGTTGACATCAATTGCATTAATTTAATCAATTTAGCTGTTGTCCAAACTTCTTCTAAATACATGTTTACTATCTCAAATAAATGTTGGAATATTTATGAATCTTAAATATCATTTCCGGCACAATAATAAGAATCACTAACAATTTTTTGTTATTATGAAATTAATTAATTATTTTTTATTTTAAAAATTTTGGATTGATCAGTATGATTTAGATTATATATATTGTTGGAGAAAAATTTTATCTATTAGATATCACCAATTATGACAGGAACGTAGGTTTTTGATCCGTAAAAGATGATTTTTACTTTCATATATCGAACGAATTCAGAAATCTACTAAACGTTTGAAGAACTAACAAACCATGGGAAATTGACAACATGAGACAGTGCACGACAAACACACCTTCTAAATTTTTTAATAAGAACTCTTTTTTTGGGCAAAACCAAAATGATAGTTCAGTTTCCATTCCCCAAACTCGATGTGGACATCACCAAACTCAATACACGGAACAAAACCAACCCATGCGGCCATGCCGTCTCTCCAAGATCAAGGGCAAAGGAAAGACATACTAGAGAAGTGTAACAGTTTGCAGAAGCAAACTAGTAGCCTCGCGATAGTCTATATGTTCCCGAAATCCTTTTAGTAATACTACAAATAAAAATCTCTTCTATATTTTTTGCCTAAGACCTATTTGGTTGGCATTTTTCAGTTTGTTTATTGATCTTTGTTCTTAAGTATTGGGCTCTTTAACTCAATTTTATAATTACTTTTTTTTTTGGTATCAAGTTACTTTTAGGTGGTTTGTATAACATTGCTTCAAATTATGTCCCAATAATTATAGTATATGGATCCACCATCAACTAGTAGCATTCAATTTTGTTCATATAACCGGAAAACATAAATGGAACTCAAATCTACTCAGACATCGTATTTATAAATCGAAACATGATTAGTTGTCACTTGTAACTGTGTATGGGACGAAACAAATAAATATGTTTTCTAGTGTTCTAAAAATTAAAGTTAACAAAATTGAAAGTGCTAAATGTATGTGATAGAGCTGGAAAAGGGGAAGCCACATTGCGAGATAAGTCCCGCTTTCCCAGGGACTTCTGTCACCACCGACACATTTTTAGACCATTTTAAAATAAATTGTTCCAATTTAAATTAAAACAATTTGACTCAAAAAAGCAAAAAAAGAGTAACAAAAGAGCGAAAACAAATGTTCTTTTTAACCTCACAAGTCACAAATGAAAGTAGAGAGTAATATTAGGCATGGGAAATATTCCTTGAAAAAACTCCAACTATTTAATATTTGCCAGAAAAAAAACCTAAACTTTTTTCGTTGTCGGAAGAAAACCTAAACTAATTTATTGTTGACAAAACAAACACGAACTATTATTTTTTTCCAATTTTCACTCGTCTTCGTTACGGCCGTTAACGCCGTTACTATTTTTTGGAAAAATTCTTGGAAAAAAACCCAAATTATTTAATTTTGCCAAAAAACTACCTGAATTATTTGTTCGTTGCCAAAAAAGTACACAGATCAACATTTTTTTTTTCTTGTCTTCCATCAACAATGTAAGGTGGTGAGAGCTAATAACTTTATGTGTTCTCTTGAACCTCATAGAAGTTTTCAGTTTTTACTATTATTTAGGACAATTAAATTTAAAAACAAAAATATACAATTAGATTAGTCAATTTTAAAATTTCTCAATTAGATTTGTTCTTGGATATATTTAGACTTTACAAATTTTGGGATATCATCAATAATGGAACTCTAAATTTCATGAGAGCCCCAAAAACCATTGTAGATCTTCAAAAATTCTCTACATAAATTAAAAAAATACTTAAAATCAAGCAAAAGCTAGCTTAATCAAACCAACTCAACGCTAAAAACACGACTAATCTAATTGTATTTTTTTTTGTTCTAGTTAGGAAATCTAAAAATCGATTAATCTAATAGAGTGAGAACTTGTATGAAGTTCAAGAAAACACATAAAGTTACGAGCTCTAACCACCTTACATTGTTAATGAAATAAAAGAAGAGGAGAGAAATGTTGATCTGTGTACTTTTTTGGCAACGAAAAAATAATTCAGGTATTTTTTTGGCAAAATTAAATAACTTAGATTTTTTTAAGGAATTTTTCCAAAAATATTAACGGCATCAACGACGGCGTTGACGGCCGTAACGGAGACGAGAGGAAATTAGAAGAAAAAAATAGTTCGTGTTTGACAACAAAAAAAGTTCAGGTTTTTTTCTGGCAAATATTAAATAGTTGGGGTTGTTTTTAGGAAATTTCCCATTAGGCATGGGATGAAAAACCAAATCATTTTTTCTGAACCGAACCGAGATTTGAAAGTTTCGGTTTGGAGCCGGTTAATAAGAGTGAAGTGATCGACAACTTTTTGAAATAGGTTTGGTTCAGTTCATGGAACCGACCGATAAACCTTTTTGTTTTTATTTTTGTTAACTTTTTTAACCAACATTAACCGAAATTATTAAATTACACGAATTTTTATATCTCTATCCGAACTAAACTTTTAAATCTCTATTTGAACCAAACCGTTTACCAAACTGAACGGAACGAAGTTTTTGTAAGGATTTTAGAGACATAACCGTACCAAATTTACCGATAACCATACTAATCCAAATCATAATTTTGTTTAGCTATATTCAGTAACATTGCCTCTTAACCAAATTATACGAAAAAATCATCTAAAACCGAATCGAACCATTCGGTCCAAAGTCACACGTCTACTGAATATCAGATTTGTTTTAGAAAAGTAAAATGGGAATTCAAGACTTAACATTTAATGGTAACTAAACTAGAGAAGTAATATTTTCAAAATTTAACAAATCCATATAAGTCCAAAATTGGTCTACTACATTCTCAGTTACTTTCCCAATTTAATACGAAGTGAAAATTTATCACAAGTTTTGATGTTTTTCATCAATAAAGTGACATTTGTTTTCTTTTGGAATTTGGTTACATCTTAACTTTTAAGTGTAACCGTTCTCCGAAATTCAAAAAACAAATGAAAAGACTAAACAAAAAAAAAGACCTCAAAAGCTAACTTTAATTACAAAAGAGCCACCAAAAGTAAAACCAAACCCTTGACGAAAAAAAAAAAAAAAGTAAAACCAAACCCACTTTCACTCATCATCAACCCCAACTTTTTCTTCATCGCCACCACTCACCGCCGTAAAAGTCTCCGACAATCTCGTCGAATTCCGACAAAACCAATTACCAAAACTCTCCCTTTCCTCCGCCGCCGCCACAACAAAATGCCCTAAATCTCCGACGACTTCAACCAAATTCTCTTCACATAGAAACTCTTCACTATAAACTCTCTCAATCTTTCTCCCAAACTCATGTACAAAAACATCAGTCTTCGTCTTCTTCCCAAAATCTTTACTTTTTGCTAAAACCGCCGAAGTAAAGATCGGAGCCATCCTTCCCGGAGAATCAGAAGCATACCCACGAGGCCCATCAATCAAAATCACATCCCAATCAATCTCATAAACAAAATTAGGCAAATCGTTAATACCCAATTTACAATCAGAGAACAAAAGATTCTGAACGGGTCGACATTCGGGTCGGGTCTTGTAATAACCAAGAAGCTTCCCAGCTTGAGATACTTTAGTTGAGTAAACAACCTCATAAGCTTCAACTCCAGGGTTACTCTGTTCGAACTTAGAAACAGAGTAAGGACTCTCATCAACGAAAACCATACGGCCTTGGAAGTTTATAGATCTCCAGAGAAGAGATTCATGAGTTAGTCCAAAGACTAAGAGGTTACAAGTTGGGCCATGAGAGTGAATGATGGTGGAGATGGTGGAGAGTTCAAGAAAGGACATTGATGTGTTTGGTGGTGATGAGGAAGTGTAGTGGAGGAGTGCGGCGAGGACTGGTGGTGGAAGAGAGGAGGGAGGTGAGGAGAGAGAGTGAGAGGTTGTGGTGGAGTGGATTGAGGAGGAGGAGAAGAGAGAGAAAGAGAAGAGGAGAGTGAAGAAAGAGATGAAGAAGATGAATAAGAGGCGGTGGTGATTCGCGGCGGCGACGGCGGAAGATGATTTTGAAGTTAGTGGAGAGTGGTGGTGGAAGAGAATTAGATTAGTGTTTGTGTTGCTCTTCATTTTTTTTTGTTTTTCGATAAAACAAAAAATAGAAATAATTGAAACGAAATGTGTGTTTTGTCGTCTCTTTAAGAAGGCTTTTATAAACCGGTGATGGTTTAGAGAAAGAGATGTGTTGCTTTTGGTTTTTCTTTGGTTTGTTTCGGTTATGGTTCAAGAACCGGTGGGTTTGAAAACTTTGTAACGGATGTTATTGTCAGCTGACATAGTAACTGTTAGAACATCTCCATCTCCACCAGTTAAAAAATCATTAGAGTATCTTAATAATATTTTAATAAAATTATTTACTAAACTAAATTCAAATTTATTAAAAAATTAAACCAATCAAAAATCATATCTTACTGATAAAAACTAAATTCAAATTTAGTAAAAAATTAATATTTTATGGGTTCTTAAACAGTACCCAAATAAAAGAAAAAAGAAACAAAGTCTATCTAGATGAAAGTTAAAGTAATAAGAATAAATAAATCAATAATTTTTTATAATAATTTTTTTATTATATGATATAAATTTAAATTTAATATATAAATATTTATAAAATAATATATATATATATATATATATATATATATATATATATATCAATATTTGTATTTGGTCTAAATGGGGATTTTAAGAACTTATGTTTCCATCACGTTTCGTTCTCAATTGGGAATACAAAGTTTGTCTCGTATCAAAAATTATGTCCATTCCCACTAAAAACAAATTTAAAATTTAGTTTAAGTGTAAAATTTTCATAAATCTTTTAAAACATGCGGTTCTGATCACTGAATGTTAAGATTTCATAAATTTAAATTCAACTCTTTGTTTTATTCTAGAGAAAGAGTTGCTAGAGAATCAGCGTTTCGTTAAATTCAACTCTTTGATTTTTCACCATAAAGCTATTATTCTTTAATGTTTCTAAAGATTTTTGATTTGAGAAGGCTTATTTGTATGTGCTCAATCATATCTTGAGTTTCTCTTTTGTATCATACATTGGCAGCAACAGGATTGTTCACTGTGGTGACATCCTCTCGATCTTTGTACCACAATGTTGGATGTTTTTTTCCGTCGATCTTCTTCTTATCAATTAGTAGGTCTGGTTTGTCTGCTATGTACTTTTTCTGTAGAATTGGTTCTTCATGGAAAATCGTTGGGTAATAAACCATTTCGTTGACTCCTCATGAAGATAGTTTTGTTGTTGATGTAACTAATGACTGCACCTGTAATAGCTAAGAATGGTTGTCCAAAAATTAGCGGTCTCTAAAGTGCTTTTTCGTTTCTATGACATGAAAATCAGTTGGAACGATATAGTTTCGCACCATGAGTTATAGATTTTTACTTTACCTCTTGGTATCTTCCGAGATGAGTCTCCAAAGATTACTTACATGTGAAGACGTGATGATGCCTTTAATTCTAAGTTTTCGACTAGGTTTATTGACATTAGTTCCAAAGTCACACGTAGAAATGGTTGACAAACAAAATAGTGAAGAATCTAAATGTTAAAAATGAATTAATGGTATTAGATGATTTCATATTCAAAAATGTTTAATTTAGGCTACCTATTTTTAGAAGTCTCAAAATGGGTCAAATTTTATTGGTCTATCCAATCTGATCCAACTCATCAACGCTAATGATTTTACTATTTGGATCCTAATGAATTGATGGGTCAATGAGTTTGTTGGGTTATATAGGTTGGGTTGTAATTGTTTATGGTTAACTATAAACTCATTGAATTATGATACTCAACATCATCATTATCTCCATACTATTATCATCATATTATCATTGCCATATCATCATCATCATACATACTTTTGCTGCAAAAAAACACAACTCAATAAAAAATTTCGCCAATAACACGGTTTCACAATTTTTCCATTAAAACACTGTTTCACAATTTTTCCACCAAAAATGTGAGTCTACATTTTCCATCAAAAACATAGTTTCTCGCCTAAAACTAGGTTTTACAATTTTTTTCGGCAAAAACGTGTTTCTGCAATTTTTTCCCACCAAAAATACGGTTTAACAATTTTTTCGCCAAAAAACGCGAGTCAAATATTTTTTCTTTGAAAACACGGTTTCACAATTTTCTCGTCTAAAACATGAATCCATATTTTATATCATTGATAAATGATGGAAAAATGATTATATATGAATAATTATTAATTGTTATTTTAATTAATTATTTATCAATTAATTGATTGTTTTATTTTGATGGGTCAACTCATTTAACTACAAATCATCAAATTGATTGAGTTTATGGATAGATTTTTTCCATTTAATAAATAAATTGGGCAACTCATAAACAATTTAAGTGTAACCTCACTGGTTATAGGTTGGTTTATCCATTTTGACATCCTAAATATCTCTTATAGTTTTGATTTAAAGTAATCTAATTTACAAAAAGTCCTAAAAATATTTCTATGGTACAAAGAAAAACAATATCCCTTGAGACCGGAAGTAAAAGAGGTATATATTTTAAATCGGAATTATAAAATAGATAACTTAAATTAGGTATGTTGAATCTGTGATCATTTAGCTTCCACCAATAAGTATATATTGTTATAATACATCAATATTGGACTTATAACCGGGTCCAATAAGCCCATCAGGGTTATTCATTATGTATTCTAAAACCCTAGGTTTATATGCCTATATATATGTATCATTATTCATGGAATGAGAAGATACAACCATAAGTTTCACAACACGTTATCAGCATGAGTTTGCTTTTATCAACCCTAACCCTAAAAATCGTAAAACACTGTTCACGTCGACACTGTTCATCGGCACTGTTCACGTCGACACTTTTCATCGGCACTGTTCATCGGTACTGCTCATCGATACTGTTCATAGACACTGTTCATCCCAGCGTGAGTTACTGAGGTCTTAAGCTCCCGGTTCAATCCGTTCAACCCCAATTGGTGAAAGGTAAAAACGAAACCTTAAAAGCTTAAAGACCAAAAATCGAACTTGAACCTAATGCAAAGCGAAATCTTAAAAACGGATAATGATTGATTAAGTGATTGCTTTTGCTTGTATGATTCTATTGCTTGACTCGTTTAAGTTGTTAGAAAAGTTATTGCTTAAACCTAAATCTCAAACTCGAAAACACTAGGCCATGGCTGAAACCTTAAAACCTAAATCAAATCAAATCCGAAATCCCT
Organism: Arabidopsis lyrata subsp. lyrata; assembly: GCF_000004255.2. NCBI lineage: Eukaryota > Viridiplantae > Streptophyta > Magnoliopsida > Brassicales > Brassicaceae > Arabidopsis > Arabidopsis lyrata. Next base: position 19,959,883 of record NW_003302553.1, read on the forward strand.
AAAATATAAATCGATTGATTGAGGTTGTTTAGGTTGTTTATATTGATTATTTCTATGATTGATTGCATGCATAAATTGATAGAAATCAAAACCTAAAATCGCATGAACCCTAAAAACGTTTTTGCGTTTGAAAACCGCAAAATTAAAATCGTTTTCGAACTACAAGAAAACCTGCAATTTGGGACTCTTTGTTGTGACTATTTTTATGGTCGCAAAAAAGCACGACTACTTTGTGTCTGTTTTGCGACTGTTAAACAACTACAAACGAAACAGATGGAAACTGGTCGCTTATTAGCGACGGAAATAAGTAGTCGGAAAAAAGTCTTAATTAAGCGACTACTATCCGACCTTTTACCGATTCAATATTTTTGGTCGCAACAAGGTCGCACTTTGAGACCACTTAGCGACTTGTTATCTATAGAACTCTTTTTTTTTACAATTTGACTAAAGGTCACAAAACGGTCACAAATTTTGCAACATATTTGCGACGAACAAAGATAATCGATCACATTTATCTGAGATTTAGCGACCACTTTGTTACATATTAACAACTCTCGATATTAAACATTCGAAATATCAGATTTGAGGTTTGTGACCATAATCCGACATATTGTGTGACCATTGTACGACTGATGTTGTGACCCTTTCGCGTCTAGCACCTGAGATTAGTGACTATTTTGCTACATATTACCAACACTCGATATTTTCAATTCGAAATTTGTGAATTGAGGTTTGTTTACATGTTTTCTTATATATTACTACTTTGATTTTATTGAAGTTAGTTAGAAAAGACTTAACCAACCTCTTGAAATTCAATGTTTACAATCCATGCATTCAAAAGTTCCAAATCCATATGAACTAAGCATGTCTCTTTATGAACATAATAGGGAATTTTGTAAAATTTCTAAAATAAGTTAAGAATGTCAGGTTTGATCAACCTAACACTTATATATGTACTCTATGCTACTAAAGTGAGTGTTTACTAGTGATTTCTATCAGTATAGTGAATCAAATCCAAAACTTTTGTATTTTTCTATAGTGACTACTCATTATCTGTCTCAACTTAGTCACACTTTGCGACTAGTTTGTGACATTTTCGCGGTTGTACCTATATTGTGACTAAATTACGACAGGTTTTGTGACTATTTGCCGACGAATATTGCAACGGTTTTGCGACTTTTGCGATGTTTGTTATATTTTAAGAAATTTTGCTAACTATTTTGTGACCCTTTCGCGTCTAGCACCTGAGATTAGCGACTATTTTGCTACTGATTACCAACGCTCGATATTTTCAATTCAAAATTTGTAAATTGAAGTTTGTTTACATGTTTTCTTATATGTTACTACTTTGATTTTATTGAAGTTAGTAAAAAAAGACTCAACCAACCTCTTGAAATTCAATGTTTACAATCCAAACATTCAAAAGTTCTAAATCCATATGAACTCATCATGTTACTTTATGAACATGATAGAGAATTTTGTAAAATTTATAAAATATGTTGAGAAAGCCAGGTTTGACCAACCTAACACTTATACATGTATTCTATGCTACTAAAGTGAGTGTTTATGAGTGATTTCTATCAATAGAATGAATCAAATCCATATATTTTGAATTTTTTGTGTTGTGACTTTTTATTGTCTGTCTCAACTTAGTTACAGTTTGCGACTATTGTGTGACATTATTGCGACCTGTACCTTTATTGTGACTAAATTACGACAAGTTTTGTGACCATTTTCCGACGATTATTGCAACTGTTTTGCAACTTTTGTTAAATCTTATGAAATTTTCCCTAAGTATTTGGGCGCTTAATTTTCCCCCCCAAATAATTGATGTTGCGATTGTTTTGCGACTAAAGAGCGACTCCTTTTCGTTAATTACTAGGCAAAACACACACTCGACTTTTCACTTTCTTCATTCTCTCTCGATCTTCTTTCTCTCTCGATCTAGGGTTTTTTCTCTCTAACTCTGCGATTCTTCTTCTTCTCTCTCGATCTAGGGTTTCAATCTCTCTCTCCCTGAATCGATTCCTTCTCTTCTTCTCTTTCGCTTCATTCTCATCGTCTCAAAAATGACCTCTCCGTCAGCCACAACCTGCGGCTCAAGCTTCACAACCAATGTACCAGAATCCCCATCATCAACCGCCGCCTCCTCTAAATCCGGAGCATCAACCGCCGCCTCAGGAGCCGAATCGTTCTAAAAGTGTCACATGACGGCTTGTTCGCTACTCATCTACGTCGCCATTGCTTGGTTGAAGATGGTGCCGATGTAGACGATTCGATCCCGAGTTCAGTTCTTTAAGATCTTAGATCTAAGTCTCGTTTTTTGTATGTCGGTGGTCTTTGGAAACATCTCTCTTTTCTTTCTTCCTGTTTCGTTTAACCAAGCGATTGGTGCTTGGACGCCGTTTTTCACCGCCGTGTTTGCTTACCGGATGAGGCTTAAGAGAGAGGCTTGGTTGACTTACTTCTCTCTTGTCCATGTGGTCACCGGGGTCGTTATTGCCAATGGGGTAATTACTCTTCTTTCAACTCTTAAAATTGAATCCTTTTAAGTATGCATTTTGTTTCTGGTTTTGATCCAATGAGAACGTATTTTGAGTATGTATTGTTACGGCTGATGAAATCTTAGAGAGGTTGATATAAATGTGAATCCGGAGCATGAACTAGAGCTAAATCTGGTTCATTTCAATTTTTATGTTGCCATCATAGGTATAGTTTTGGAGCAAGTAACTAGATATTATGAGCTGAATATGGTTGATTCAGCTTCATCTAAAGACTCTTACCATCACTTAAACATGTATAACCTAATCTTCAGTGAATTCAGCAATCACAATTATACTATGGTGACAATCTCTGAAATCTTGAAGAACAATGGACTGGCAACAGAGAAGAGTAAGTAAAATCTCTTTTCTTATCATCAACGTTTATCTACTCGTCAAATCATAATTTCAAGAATTTGGGTCATCTTTGTTATGTGTTTAAAACATGGGTGTGTTAACATCGAGACCAAAGGAAGGATGGTCCAGAAGGCTAAAGCAAATTTCCTTTTAATAATTAGTGACTTTGGACCTTCCAGTAGTTTGTTTACTTAATTAACAAAAGATGCACTAAGTCATTGTTTCTTACTTGGTTATGTGGTTGGCCTACAGATGTTCATTGGGTTGTGTCAGGATATACAAAAGTAAGTTCTTTTGCTTTTTTATGCATTCGTAAAAGTTAGGAATTAGAATCAGCTCAAAGTCATTTAGCTGAAAGAGATTGTGACTTCACTAGATATGCATTGTATAAGGAACACACATGTCACACGGAATTAATATAAAAATTTTTCCTAAAGAGGTCTAATATTGTATGCTTCATGAATGGTTCTGTCTCTTAAATGACTAAGATTATTCAACAGTTTTGATGTATTGCTTGATCAGCTCTTGATTGTCTTCACTTTGGTAATAAGCTTTTTTGTTTTGTACAGTTGGAGACCTTAATCATCTCATCTCTCCAACCATAACTGATGTAGTTCTTGGAGACCTTAATCAACTTGAACATTGGCAGAGGAACAAGAGAACGCTGCTAGTAAGGCTTCAAGAAGTTCGTCACTTTCCTTCACCACTGAAAGTTGATTGTTTTTACTCTTTTAAGCTAGCTCACTTCAAGAAATTCGACTCTATCTATATTAGTTTTATTTTGTTTTTAGACTTAGGCATCACTTATGATATTAGTATAAGACTTGGTATGATATTATGTAAACTTGTAAACTAGTCTTTTATTTGCTTATGTTTTTGTACTCTATAATACTTTGTTAGGATGGTTTTTATTAGTGTTTTTGAATGATTGATTATTTGCATTTGAATGAAGTATTGCAGGTTTGGGATTATTTGCATTAAAGCGAATTTGCAGGTTTGGGATTATTAACGTGTAACCAATATGTGACCAAACTAATTAACAAATGTGACCAATGTGTGACTACACATTATTACAAGAAACTCCAAATCTAGTATCAAAATGGTTACTAATAGAAGACTCTTTTGCTACACAACAATGAGAGTCTTAATTGGTCGCAAACAATTAAGACTCTTTTGCGACTAAATTGGTACTAAAAGATATATCGTCTGCGACTAATGTGGGACTAAATATTCGATCCAAGAACTCTTTCGTTTGAACCGAACAAGTCGCAAACTAGTTGCTAACTTACGTTAGTCGCTCTTTAGTCGGAAATATACAACGACATTAACCCGTCACAGATTAGTCGTTAATATGCGACGCTACAATTTATGTTGGAAAAGAGTCGCAAATTAGCGACTATCTTGGGACTGGAAAAATTTGCGACCGTTTTTTAGCAACTATCTTAGTTAGTCGTGAAAGAGTCGCAAAACCCTATTTTGCGACCGTTTTGCAACCAATATGGGGGTCGCAAATGTCGTGTTTTCTTGTAGTGTTCCTCAAAGAGAAACGAAAACCCTAATGCGTTTTATTCAAACGTTTTCAACCGCATGTCTACAATCGCGAATTCAAATCGTTCTCATCATTGAAACATAAACCCTAATACCGATTGAAACCTAGCGGCTCAACCGCTTACTTTTGTAAAATCGCGGCTCAACCGCTTCTATGTCCAAAACCACAATTTTCGTGTATCCCCTAAACCGGAAATCATTCTCGGTTAACTTCTAAACCCAAATATCAATTCGGTTCATCGGTTAAACCGATTATCAAACCGGTTCCGAAAATAATAACCGGATCTCAATCTGGGTAAGCCGGTTCAAACCGGTTATTCTAAACCGGAAATCAATTCGGCCCAACCCCAACCAAAAATCCCTAAACCGGAATCTAATATTCCGGTTCAACTTTAAACCATTAAACCGTATCCTTAAAATTTACGATTCCCGAGAAAGTTTCCTAAATTAGAAACTTTCCTCAAATAGAAACTTTCCTCATTTAGAAAGTTTCCCAAATTAGAAACTTTCCTCAAATAGCGAATGACCCGGAATGAAAACTTTCCTCATTTAGAAAGTTTCCCGAAATAGAAACTTTCCTCATTTAGAAAGTTTCCCAAATTAGAAACTTTCCTCAAATATAAAGTTTCCTCAATTAGAAACCCCTAAATAAAACCCCTAATGAAATCAATTTCATGTTTTCAGATGACAAACATTCAGAAAGTCGAGTTCGAGGCCCTCAAGGTCTCCGGTGAAAACTATCTCGAATGGGCCCTGGACACCAGGATTTTCCTCAACTCAGAGGGACTGGGTGAGTGTATCAAAGCGGATAACACCGCATCTGATAAAGACCGGTCCCAGGCGATATTTCATATCCACCATCATTTGGCCGCGAGCCTCAAACAGCAATATCTCACTCTTGAGAACCCACTCGAACTTTGGTGGCCCTGAAAAAACGGTATGATCACCAGAAAACGGTGCTCTTGCCACAAGCCAAGTTTGACTGGAAGGAACTCCGGTTCCAAGATTACAAATCTGTGGATGACTACAACTCCGAACTCTTTCGGATAGTTTCAATCATGAAACTATGTGGTGAAGAGGTATCTGATAATGATCTCCTCGAGAAAACATTATCCACCTTCCATACCCAAAACATTGTGCTTCAGCAGCAATATCGTGCAATGAAACATACATTGTACGAAGATTTGTTATCTTGTTTGCTCTTCGCCGAGAAAAACAACGAGTTATTAATGAGGAACAGTGCCCAGAGGCCCTCGGGATCGGCTCCAGTACCAGATTCCCGCAAAGAATCCTACAATGTCCAGCGAGACAGATCCTCAGATCGTGGCCGTGGAAATGGAAATGGACGTGGAAAGCGTGGACGCGGAAATGGACGTGGCAACCGACATAACCTCGGTTATGGTTCCGGTAAGGGCCGTGGTATCTCTAAACCAAACCGCCCTGCCCACCCAACCAATCAGTCTGCCTGCACCAGATGTGGTCTGTTCAATCACTGGACAAAGAACTGTCGTGCTCCCAAGTTTCATTGCGATTTGTATCAGAAACATGGGAAAGCACCTGCTGAAGCTAACATGGCCCAGCAAGTTGATGCTGACGACACCACCACCGAGCCGACCGATCCCATGGACTACGAGATCTCAGATCTCCTCGATTGATTCTATCATCTGAACACTTGCTTATTTTGATTTTGTTTTTTCATTTTGGGGATTTGTTTTATTTTTCATTTGCTATTTATTTTCAGAGCGGGTACCTCGAACTTAATAGAAGGCCACGGCCAGGCCCATGTGTTGTTATCAAACGGCACACATCTGAACATTCCAGATGCATTATACTCACCCAGCTCAAAAAGAAACTTTTTAAGTTTTAAAGATATCAGACTTAATGGTTTCCACTTAGAAACTCAGGGTGAAGGGAACAAAGAATCCCTACTGATCACTAAGATCACACTTGGCCATAAACAAGTCCTCGAGACTATACCCGCATTATCTACTGGCCTTTACTATGCTAAGGTCAGTACGATTGAGGCTAATAATGCTCTCAAAGCCCGGTTCCAAGACTACACTATTTGGCACGACCGGCTTGGTCATCCCGGTACAACCATGATGCGTAAATTAATCCAAAATTCTCAAGGACACACCATTCGAGAAAACCGAGTCTTCCCTCAGCACCTCACGTGCATAGCTTGCTCCCAAGGGAAGTTGATCACTCGGCCTTCACCAGTAAAAGTGTCCAAAGAGACATTACATTTTCTGGAAAGAATCCAAGGAGACATCTGTGGTCCCATTCACCCACCTTCTGAGACATTCCGGTACTTCATGGTACTAATAGACACTTCGACCCGTTGGTCGTATGTCTGCCTATTGTCTTCTCGGAACCAAGCTTTTGCTAGGTTGTTGGCTCAAATCATCAGATTACGAGCCCACTTTCCAGACTTCCCACTAAAGACTATACGTCTTGATAATGCTGGTGAATTCACTTTCCAAGCGTTTAATGATTACTGTATGGCCATGGGGGTGACCGTTGAACATCCTGTGGCACATGTCCATACTCAGAATGGACTTGCTGAATCATTCATTAAACGAATCCAATGGATTGCTCGACCATTACTCATGAGGTCGAAGCTCCCGGTCTCAGCTTGGGGACATGCAGTATTACATGCTGCTGAATTAATACGCATCCGACCATCTAGTGAGCATAGATATTCCCTATCCCAATTATTAACGGGTCATGAGCCAGACATCTCCCATCTTAAAACATTTGGGTGCTCAGTCTATGTACCCATTGCTCCACCACATAGAACCAAAATGGGACCTCAAAGGAGGATGGGAATATATGTTGGTTTTGATTCTCCCACCATCATCAAATATCTCGAGTCGACCACTAGAGACCTATTTAAGGCCAGATATGCGGATTGCCAATTTGATGAATCGGTATATCCAACATTGGGTGGAGAGAAACACAAGCTGGTCAAAGAGCTATCATGGAATCAAACATCCTTAAATTGGCAAGATCCTCGGACTCTAGAATGTGATTCAGAGATCCAAAAGATTATACACTATCAAAAGCTAGCTAATTAATTGCCAGATTCCTTTGCTGACCCGAACAAAGTAACCAAATCGTACATACCAGCTTGTAATGCACCAGTACGAATCACTGTCCCAACGGGACAAGTTCAAGTTGCTACAGAGTCTGCATCACAAAATAAACGTGGCAGACCTCTAGGTTCCAAAGACAAGAATCCACGGAAATCAAAGAAAGGTGCAATAGTTGAAACCGGGATTCCCAATATAACAGACATAGCGCGCGCTGAGACTCACTCTAATGAACCACCAGAAGAGGTTCGGGACGCCGAATCTCTAGGTTCTGACGAGATCGATAACGATGAGATCTCTATCAATTACAACATGTCTGGAACCCAAATGGAACAGAAAAGAAGTCGACTTAAATGCACTCTTTGCATACAAAGTATCACTTGATATTGCGAACACGCAAGAGGATCTAAAACCCACGTCTATCACAGAGTGCACTCATAGAACAGACTGGCTAAAATGGAAAGAAGCCATAAACGTGGAGTTAAAGAGTCTCAAACTCAGGAATGTGTTTGGTCTGATCATCCGGACACCATTCAATGTCAAACCAGTGGGCCATAAATGGGTCTTTGTGCGTAAGAGAAACGAACTCGGTGAAGTTGTTCGTTATAAAGCACGGCTTGTAGCACAAGGATTCTCACAGAGACCTGGAATCGATTATGAGGAGACTTATTCTCCGGTGGTGGATACAACTACTTTTCGATTCCTCACAAGTCTGGCCATAAGAGAAAATCTAGATTTGCGGTTAATGGATGTTGTCACCGCATATCTCTATGGGCCCCTGGACAATGAAATATACATGAGATTACCAGATGGCATAGAGCTTAAAGATAAGCATGCATCTCGAGATCAGTACTGCATCAGGCTGAACAAATCCTTGTATGGACTGAAACAAAGTGGACGTATGTGGTATAACCGGTTAAGTGAATATCTCATCAGAGAAGGCTACAAAAACGATCCCATCAGTCCATGCATTTTCATCAAGAAATACTCAAACAAAAGATTTGTAATCATAGCAGTTTACGTGGATGATCTAAACATCCTCGGAACATCTGGTGAAATCTCCCAAACAGTCGACTGCTTGAAAACAGAATTCGAAATGAAAGACCTAGGTAAAACTAAATTCTGTTTGGGTTTACAACTTGAGTACGTCAAAGGAGGAATCCTTGTGCAACAATCGGCTTATACTGAAAAAGTACTCAAGCGATTCAACATGGACCAGGCCCATCCATTGACCAGCCCAATGGTTGTTCGGAGCCTAGGATTGGACACTGATCCACTCGGTCCCAAGAAGGACGATGAAGAAATTCTCGGTCCAGAAAAGCCATACCTCAATGCTGTAGGAGTGTTAATGTACCTGGCTAGTCACACTAGACCAGACATTTGCTTTGCCGTGAACCTCCTAGCTCGCTTCAGCTCATGTCCAACTCAGAGGCACTGGAACGGTATCAAACACCTCCTAAGATACCTTCAAGGTACTAAAGACTTAGGACTGTTTTACACTAACCACAACAAGGATGGACTAGTTGGTTTTGTTGATGCAGGATATCTATCGGATCCGCACTGTGGTAAGTTACAGACTGGTTATGTTTTCACGCATGGAGGAACAACTATCTCGTGGAGATCTATGAAGCAGACAATCGCTGCAACCTCATCAAACCATGCAGAAATTTTGGCCATTCACGAAGCCAGCAGAGAATGTGTTTGGCTACGATCCATGACTCAGCACATCCGATCAGATTGTGGTATGAAAGAAGATAAGGAGCCCACGGTTATGTTTGAAGACAACGCGGCTTGCATTGCTCAACTCAAGGAAGCTTATATCAAAGGAGATTGGACGAAGCACATCCTACCGAAATTCTTCTCAACCTCGGATTGGCAGAAGGATGGTACGATCAGCGTTCAACAGGTCCGATCAAGCGAGAACTCCGCCGACCTTTTCACCAAATCATTGCCCGCTTCAACACTCCGGAAGCTCATCCAACAAATAGGAATGCGTAGACTTAGAGATCTACGGTGATGCTTTAATCAGGGGGAGTAATGCGTGTTGTACTCTTTTTCCTTCACCATGGTTTTTCCCACTGGGTTTTCCTGGTAAGGTTTTAATGAGGCAACATTCCCCAGCGCATTATCGAGATCCCGATTGACCATCAGGTCCGGTTACTCCGTCCAAGAGGGAGTGTTATAATACATCATATTGGACTTATAACCGGGCTCAATAAATCCATTAGGGTTATTCATTATGTATTCTAAAACCCTAGGTTTATATGCTTATATATATGTATCATTATTCATGGAATGAGAAGATACAACCATAAGTTCCACAACATATATAGATATGTTTGAATGGAAAAAACATATAGTACTTTCATTTAAAATTTGTGAAACAGCACCAATTCACTTTTATTATTTAAGATGAGGAAATCGTTTCAACGCTCGTTCACCGTTCTAACTATCTTCATCATTCTTGTAGCAGGTATGTATTTAGATTAAAATAGTTTTATTATATTACATATAATCTTTCTAAAATAAACTAATTATTATTATCATTTCTCTACCTATCTTGGTTAGTTCTTTCAAAAATTCATTGTCGTTATATCTATTCATAATTATTGTGATATGATTTCTTTGAATATATCTACGCTTATTCACTATCAGTTTTTTTTCTCTGTTTTAAACCGCATAAATGAATGTTTCAAGTCCCATTTTTCATAAATATTTATGCGCTATAATTTTTAGTATAAATATAAATAAATTTTTTAATAAAAATCTCAACGGATAAGAAAAAGTAATATAGTTGTAATACATTCAAAATATCTATTTTTTACAAAAAAAAAATACTTTTTTCTTTTTAATATAAAAACACAAAATTTATGTTTTAATATAACGGTATCAGGAATGGTGAGTGCACAACCAAAACAAAATTGTTCTACGCCTCTAATTTTCGGAAGAAGGAAGGGAGAATGTATTGCAGGAAGTTGTGCTCTTTTGTGTGAGCTCAAGTATAAAGGAATGGGTAAATGCATCTCTCAAGGAAAAGGCATGCAGTGCAATTGCAGTTTTTCTTGCCAACGCCCTTAATGTTTTTTTATAAAAAGCATTAAGAAATATCATATTCTTACATAATATGCCTTAAAATAAAGTTATAAACCATGTAATTTAGTGGTTGGATTAGTATTACCATTGTGTCACCAGTTACATTCAAATCACAAGATTTGTAATGTTGACAAAAGATAAAAATAAATTAATATATAAAGTAATAAAACATTTTTATATGGTTTGTGGTATAGATTTTTATGCTAATATCTCCATTGAATTATGATGTGGATTCAAATTCATATATTTATGTGTATAAGTTATCTATGACCAAAATATAATATGATATGAATATGCAAAAACTATTCTTTTCGCATTCATATCTTAACTTTATATTAAAAATGAAAATAAAACTAAAGCAGATAAGTTGGTATGCATAGAATTTTCTTTTTATATATATATTTGGAGGACATTGAGAGAGAAAAAGGAGTATTTTTTTTCTTTTTTGATATATCTTATTTTTTTTTGAGGAGATAATATTAAAGTGGATAAGTTGGTAGGCAAAGTTCGTGTACAACCCGTTTTATTTTATATGTAAACAATATTCCCCTAGCTTGACTCTTATGAATCATCTAAGTAATTTAAAATTGACAAAAAAATGTTTCGAGTATACATGAGATTGATAAGAACGTAGTCGTCCTAAGCAAAGACAATAAAAATTCCGATAGATAAATTTGTGATACATAGAATTTGATGATGTTTTCAAATTCTAATTGGATAAGTGTTATTGGCCAAAACTTATAAGATGCCATATATATATATATATATTATATAAATGATGATGAGAAACCGCTTTCATCATCATATAGATGCTGACATGGGTTATTTGCAAAGGTTGACGTGTTAAAGTTTGAAAACTTACGTAACTAGTTTAGAAAATTTGACGTGTGGTTCTAGTCTGGTGGAAGAGTGTTCTGTTGGTTTAGGGTAGGGATCGATTATCCCCAGACACAGAATTACTCAGCTTTATCTCTTTGGTCACATGGGTATTGGGCTCATTGTTTACGGCCTATTTGCAAATTTGGGGGGGGACCCTACCCGTGAGACACCCTCTCCCCAGGGATTAGTCCTAGACCCCTCCATAAGTCTGGGGATTTACCCTGAGTTATTAAAAAAAAAAAAAATTGATGTGTATTAATTTTATTGAAATCAAAATGTGTTTACAAAATACAGAAACGTTACAATACAATTGTTGAAACGCATATATAGGAAATCTATATATATAATGAGAGAGTTTTCTCTCCATCTAGAGTGTCCACATAGGCGACACATCAGCGTACACGTCATCATACATTTTTAATAGGTATAAAATGTTACCAAAAAGATTCGAACCCCTTACCCAATACATTTAATAGGTTCATTTCAAACCAAATTGCCATTTAAATCGTTTTGATTGATATCAAAATTTAAATTATATATATGACTTTATAAAACTCCCACTCAATTTATTTATTAAACGAAGAAACATTTAAAAAAATTTCACATACTTTTATATTATCATCTTTTAATAAAAGAAAATATTTTTTCATAAACAATAACATTGTTTAATATAAATAAAAAGTAATATAATATAACACACAAAAATATGTGAATAGAAGTTAATATACAAATAGATAATTCAAAAATAGAAGTTAATGAATTAATAAAACACAGCACAAAAATATATAAGATAACAATATGAATAAAAATTAGAAGCATATAGATAATTTTCAAATACATATAATTTATATATGAGAAGTAGAAAACAAAAAAATATGTTATCACGCTAGAAAGACATTAACCTTTTCAAGAGTTATAAAATATTTAAATTAAAAAAGTTTATATGATAGTAAACTATAGAATTTAGATTACACGAAATAAGAATATCTATTTTTCAAGAAAAAAGTATGTATCCAAAATCAAGATAAAATATATATAAAATTGTATAATATATTTAAGGAAAGAATTGTGATTTAAAAGTACAATTAGATACAAGATTTCTTTAAACAATAACGTTAGAGTGCAATGTTTCATGGAAAATGCAATGTATGAGAATAGGAAGAATCCAAATATAAAATTTAATATGTAGGAAAAAGAACATTTTATAATAGACAAGAAAAAATAAAATATAAAAATGAAATAGATAAAGAGAATATAATTTTAATATAAGTTTATAATGAATCAAAAATTTAATCAATTATTTTAACGAAAAGAACGTGAAAAGAGATAAAATGTCGCGAGGTGGACGACTGCATATTAGAATATGACGAATAAAATGACAGCGAAATAATTTCAAGAGAAATTGACTAAATTCAAAAAGATGTATGAACATGACATGGTCGAGATTGTATTATATTTCTCTGAATTTTTTCAACTAATTTTTTACCACGTGTTACCTAAAAATTTGTTGGTTTTTTTCAAGAGAAACATTATTCTCAATAAAATCTATGTTATATATCATTCATAATTAAATAGGTTTATGTCATTATAGATTTATCTTTTAAAATTCAATATATATATTTATATTCACGTCTTATATTGTTAATAGTTTATAAGTAAAATCCCGCGTATTGCGCGGGGTCACAAATCTAGTAGATATAATTTTGGATGAAAGAGTAGAAGTCAATCTTGTGGTAGACTTGTAGACAACATATGTAATCTGTTAAGTCTCTCTTCGCACTTTTTTATTGGTTGAGAGGCAAATGATAACCTTGGGAAGAAAAGAGCCCCACCATCCCCATATATTGTTAATGATTTTGGGATATCACTGTCATCGGTTGAGTTTTTTGAGAATAAGAGAGCACCGACCTCACCGGAATTCCTCACCGGGAAGGATCTAATACGACTTTTGTTGAAATAGTTTGGCCATAGTTTCTTTACACTAATTACATATATGAAATTAGATCCACATGGGTCCCAAATCTGAGCTAGATTGCCCTTACTTGATGTTGATGTAAGATTTCAACAAACCGATATAAACAAGAGGTAAGGAGAAAAGGTGTTTTCTTTATTAATGATTTTAGATCGAAGCTCAAAGAGTACAGAGGAAATTCTAACTCGTCGAAGTAACAAACTAGTTTTTTTAACGTAAAGAATGATATAGCCTAGGTCTCTTTCCGATTATTAAAAGACCTAGGATAAAGAATGTTTCTGGGATATGGATTTTTCAAACTCTGGACGTTGGATATGGAAATGCATTGGCAAGCTAAGGTCTTTAGCTAGGCCTTTCATTGTGTGTAAGGTGGAAACAGGGATAAGCTGCAGATTCTGGACAGATAATAGGATTATAGATGGGGATTGGTGGATCTCTTCCAAGGGATGCGGTAGTGATGGATGCTATTAGAGATGGGGATTGGTGGATCTCTAGTAATAGAAGCAGAAATCCTACTATCCGATTATTAAAAGACTGTCTTCCTTCACCTTCGGGTGTTGTTTCCCAAGTGGAGGAGGATCTTGATGACTGCTATCTTTGGAAGGTGGGGGACAGTGAAGCTTCAGGGATATTCTCTTTTGCAAAGACTTGGCATTTTCTACATCCCCAAGGGGAAAAGAAGGACTGGTTTAAGGCAGTTTGGTTTAAAGGAAGGATTCCCAAGCACGCCTTTATTGCTTGGGTGAATGCTCGTCACAGGTTAAACACTAGAGATAGGCTAATTGGTTGGGGTCTAGCTGTGCCTTCAGTGTGCCTTCTCTGCAATACTCAAGATGAATCAAGGCAGCACCTATTTTTCGATTGTTGTTTTTCTGCAGAAGTGTGGTCTTTTTTCACAGCTAGGGCTGTTGTGTCTCCTCCAAATCATTTTGAGGATGCAATCCTTTGGCTGAAGACTCCTTCTAGGGATAAGAACATCTCTTTAGTTCTGAAACTTGCTTTCCATGCTTCTGTTTATCTCCTGTGGAAAGAACGCAACTCAAGACTTTACAACTCTTCCTCAAAGTCGGCCTCTGCTTTAATCCTTGAAGCTAAATCCATCATTCGTTGTCACCTTGACCCTCTCTCGAGAGCTCAGCGGTTTACTCCTCCAAAAATATCATATTTAGCTACTTGGTTAGGACTCTTCCAACCTTAATGTGCTCTTGTGTTGTCTTTATGTTTATTTGCTTCAGGTGTTACTCATATATGAGGCACTCTTGTTGATGTCAAGTGTTCTTGGCTTTGTTTTATGAATGGGTAAGCTTTTTGTTTTTTAAAAAGATAAGAAAAAAAAAAAAAAAAGCCTAGGTCTCTTTCGTAAGTTGAGGATGGCTTGTTTTGATTGAAGACTCTTTGTTTATGCAAAGGGGTGGTTGGTTTGCGATATGGACTACATCCTTATTTCTTGAGCAAATATCTCTCATGTTTCCTATTTTCGGATTTTTCCTTCATTTCAAGATTTAATCCTATCTGTTCCTTTTTCTTCATAGGTTGGCGCAAAGTCGTGAAGCTTATGTTCGTGGACCGATCTCTTATTTCTTTGGGATATTCTTGGTTTAAAGTGGGCTAATTGGAGGGTGTACAGCCCACATCTCTAACACTCAATTTGAAAAATTGTTATTTTATTGAAAGACTTGTCGATGGTGGAATTGTCGGTTTCAACCTTGAACTCCTAAATCTGGACACAAAACTTATTTTTGTACTATTTCTGAGAATTACCTATTTTTATACAGGGAAATTTCAAGAAATTAATAATATCATAACTATAATATTTAAAAGAGATTAAAATCATGATAACGAATCAGGTAAATGACTTTCTAACCGCTCCCGCTACGGAAAGCAAAGTGAGAGCAGATTTATTTATGATGCATACGGAGAAGGCGCCTGGACCAGATGGTATGACAGCTTTGTTCTTTCAAAAAGGTTGGAATACCATTAAATCGGATTTAATATACCCCGTCAATTCATTTTTACAACAGGAGGTTTTTGTTAAGAGGTCAAATAATACTAATATATGTCTTATTCCAAAGACGGAGAGACCGACTCGAATGACGGAACTGAGCCCCATAAGTCTTTGTAATGTCGGTTACAAAGTTATCTCCAAGTTTCTTTGTCAACGACTAAAAACGGTGCTATCAAATCTTATTTCGGAAACACAATCTGCCTTTGTTGAAGGATGTTTGATCTAAGATAATATTCTCGTAGCACATCAGATGTTTCATGGGCTAAGAATGATTCAATGATGTAAAGGAAAATTTATGGCGATTAAAACGGATAAGAGTAAAGCATATGATCGAGTCGAATGAAAATTATTGATCAGTCACTAAAGAAGATGGGTTTCTATAAGAAGTGGTTCTCGTGGATAATGTGGTGTATCACGTCAGTCCAATACATAGTTCTCTTTAAAAAACAACCTAAATGACTAATAGTACCAGAAAGGAGATTAAGACATGGAGATCCACTATCTCCTTATTTATTTATCCTTTGTACAGAAGCTTTGATTGCAAACATTCGGAAAGCAGAACAAGATAAATTGATTACTGGTATAAAAGTGGTGACAGCAAATTCCTCGGTTTGTAGAGAGAAAATGGTATTGTATTCATAATGTAAAGATCTTAATCAAAAATAGAAAAAAAATAATATTTTATATATTTATGGCAAAATAACAATGCTTAAGTCTAAGATTTTTGGTAAAAATGTAGGATGTCTCCCCCTTTTCTTGGAGTCTTCACTTCTCTTTTATAGCCACTTTCCTTCTCCTAAAGTGTCATTACTTGACCATTAATCTTAGAATTAACTCACAAAATAACTCCCACAATCAATTCATAAATCTGAAAAGAAAGACAAGTTTACTTCTTTGACCATAGTCATTAATTCATGAATTAAACTACAAATTAATGTCAAGATTTGACTACGTTTTTTGTGCAACATGGACTTCCTTGGGCTTGTAAATCGACGGGCCTCCAAAGCACTAAGTGATCCAGTGGGCTGGATCCGGTATCAACAGAGGTGTTGATTAAATCGGTAGCTATGCATTACCAATTTATGTTATGTCAATTTTTAGACTACCAAAAACAATCACTTCCAAACTTACAAGTACATTAGCAAAATTTTGGTCGAGCTCCAATGGTCAGTCAAAGGGTATGCATTGGATGAATTGGAATAAACTATGTATTGGTAAATCGGAAGGTGGGCTTGGGTTCCGAAGTGTGGATGACTTTAATTCGGCCCGATTAGCAAAACAATTATGGAAATTAATTACGGTTCCTGATTCGGTTTTTGCGAAGGTTTTCAGAGGACGGTATTTTCGAAAATCCAATCCCCTGGACCAAATAAAATCTTACTCTACATCTTATGGATGGAAAATGTAACGCCCCGACCGCCATCTCTCTTAATGGACCCCACGTCTTCTCTCAGCCCGTGGGCCCACCATCTTCCGACGGCCGGTCCGCTACGTCCGGGAAGCTTTAAAGACTTGTTTACCGACCCTACAAATCACCACATGATCTTTCCCTGTGTTTTGTCCTCACTCACACAGTTCCGATAATCACTTCTCGGAAAGTCACCCATCGTGAAATTGCTCCAGCTTAAGCATGCTTAATTGTGGAGTTCTCTCAGGACAGTTGACCAAAAAGATAAGTGCACTTTAGTGACATAGGTGGCCAAATCGATTCTTTTAAACCTCTCCGCATGCACCACCATATTCTTAATTTTTAAAGAGAGATCCTATTTATTTCTTTTAAATTAATATTTTTAATTCTTGATTTTTGATTCTTAATTTTTAATTCTTAATTTTTAATTACTAAAATGTATTTAAATGAGATTTTAACTGTTTAATTGAACTGTTGTAACATTTGGTTTATTTGACGAATCATTGCAAATTTTGGTTTTGTTTACAAACCATTGTAATCTTTAGTATATATGATGAACCATTGCAAGATGTGGTATATTTGACGAATCGTTACAAATTTTGGTATATTTGATATCTACGGTAGCGTCTCTTGGTTAAAGTTCGTCATATTTTAAAACAAATATTTAATTATTAAAATCTATATATATATAATGGGAGAGTTTTCTCTCCTCTTAAGGTGTCCACATCATCATGTTAAACATCCAATTAAAAAAAGCCATGTCATTACTCAATATCTTCTAATTTTTACATTAAAGTCTAATTACAATGTTCATCTAATTCATATTTATTTATCTTGATGTTAGTTATAATTAATAGAAATTTAATTAAATAAAAATGAATTAAATGTAACAAATCAAATTTTAAAATAGTATATGTAATACTATGAAATTTTTATTAGTAATAATAATATAATTCAACTTTTAACAATAAAAAATTAAAATGATCATACTTCAAATTTTTGAATGTGTTAATTAGTTTTAGAATGGAAGTCAAATTTAAGTGCATGGTAGAGTAAATGTTTTTTTACGTAATTGTGTTTCTACAATTTTAAAGAGAAAAATAAAATTTAAATTGAAACATTAATTTATAAGAGCAATATACTACAAGATTTTTTCTTTATTATTAAATGTTCACCTAAGAAAAAATTACTAAACTCAACCAAGTCGCCTTGGTCTAGTGGTAAATGATAGAAAAGTGATTCTCGATGGTGGTCCAAAGCTCTCGTGCGGTGCACTTCGTCTTCAAGACTGATTTGAGGAGAGATTCAGATATAGTGCCATAGATCCACATCTTGATGGTGCCGTCGGTTTGTGACCATTGTGTGTCTGTTGGGCCAGTGGGAACCGATGTGCCGTCGAGATGGCCAAGAACTGTGAAGCTATGACAGTGAGTTTCGAAAAGTTCACGCCAAATATCATAATTCATTTGGTTCATATCCAAAATGATTGGGATATGAGCTTTGATTTGAGTGAGGCTTAGGATACGATCGGTGGTGGCTAGAGCAGGAGGATTAGGGGCTGCCATGGTTTGTCACAAAAAAAAAAAAAGTAAGAAATGAGAAAGAGCAGAGGGATTAGTAGGAGAGAGAAGAGAAAAACAGAACAAGAGACTCGTGAGATAAAAGGAGAAACAGAGAGGGTTTTTAGAAGATAACAGAGAAAAGAGAGAAAAGAAAATTTTGAGAGGGAGGCGGCTGGTTAGAGTACTAGCTCTGATACCATGTTTGATTAGGTTAATCCAATCGATGATCGGAGCTATAGTATTGATGTGAATATATAACAGAGATTGTACAAGAGAGCCGTTAAGGCTATTAACTAAGCTTTCCTAATATACACAAACGTATATTTGTATTCCTATTCTATTATCCGTCACCTGGGTTCGAGTAGCATTGGCTACCGGGGTTCGAATTCTAACATGGTTTCTCCGGGCCCCAGGATTAGTCTTTGGGTCTAGAAAACCTTTAGGATCACCTGAGTTATCAAAAAAAAAAAAAATTACTAAACTCAACTTAAAATTTTCATTTAAGACAAAGACATTAAAAGAGAGTCACACTTTTTTGTGAAACTATAGAAAGAAATCGATGACAAAGATAAAATATAGAAACAAATCATGAAAATTCAAAAACTTTATAATCTATCTTTTAGAAAATTAATAATAACAATGGTTATATTATTCATGAATTGTATAACAAAACATACATAAAGTGATATGTAAGTTGTTAACAAAAAAAGTGATATGTACGTAAATCAAATGTTTTTTAACCCAAAAAATTGGTGAAAAAAGCATATTTAAATTGTATATTATGTTTTTATTTGACAAAACGATGTTAAAGTTGCATCACAAGATTAATAACTCAAAATAACAAAAACGGTAAGCCAAATAGTGGTTTGAAATCACAAAATATGGTAGGCTAAAGAGTGGTTTGAAATCTTAATGACACTATTACAGATGAAGATGAGTCACCTTATTTAAGTGTTTTGAAAACAAAAAAAAAGACTATAATATTTTCATAGAAACTTTTTTAAGTGTATTTAAACATTAGATTATGCAATCTATAAAATTTTCATAGAAATTGTCTAAAAATATCAAATATACATTTTTTATATAGATATTAGTCAAATTTTTAACATTTAGAGTTATATTCAGCTGTTATAATTATAAAATTTTGACTTCTATAAAAACATAATATATTACTAAACCCATACAACGCATGAGTCATTTTCTAGTATATTTAATTGAATTGTTGCTACCTTTTAATTTAACATAGTAACATTTGGTTTATTTGACGAACCAATGAACATTTTCGCTTATTTATCAAACCATTGTAACATTTGATCTTTTTTTTTTTTGTCATCCGTAATTAAATAGTGCTCAAAAGAGCCATTCTTGTGGAATGTTGTTTACATAAGTGATATGAAGCGGTTCCGTACGAACTTTTCGTGCCAGATTATCCGCTTTTACATTTGCACAACGAGAAATTAAAGATAAAGAGAAGGTAGAGAACTCTTCCTTGTCGCTCTGAAATTCCTCCAGATACACTGAGAAGGCCGGCCATTCGGTTGGGGAAGACACCATCTTCACCAGGTCAGAACAGTCTGTAAGGAATGCTACCTCTTGATTATCTGCACCAATCATACACTTCATCGCCCAAAGGAGTGCCTCGAATTCGGCATGTAGCGGAGATAGGCTTCTACGGAGGTTGGCAGCTCCCATTGTTGATGGCTCACCGTTTGATGGTGTACAAAACCACCCTATCCCAGAAAACTTGTCGCTGTCTTTCCAGGATCCATCCACAAAACAACGGTATCCTGTAAAATCCGAATCTAGGGACACCCCCCTCGTTTGAGGCCGATTTGGAAATTCCACTGAAGCCGGAGTTTCAGTATGAAGCTCCACTTGAGCTGAGTGCCACAATTGTGCCTCTCTTTCCGCTAACCGTAAAACCTCTAACGGATCGTTATCCACATTTTCAAACAATTTTTCATTCCGTGCTTTCCAAATATACCAAATAATCCAAGGAAAAGCTATAGAATCAAACTCCGATGGTATTCTCCAAAATAAATGATCCAAGTTTGCAAAAATAGAATCTGTGGGAAAAGTCCCCATTACCGTAGGAATCTGAGAAAGTGCCCAAACCTGTCTTGCTGGATGGCACTGAAAGAGTGTGTGATTGACTGTTTCCTCCAGTGCACCACATCTGGCAAAACCACTGTCACAATCAATTCCTCTTTTTCGTAAGTTCTCTGTAACCGGTACACAACCCGTTAAGATTTGCCATAAAAAATGACGTATCCTAGGTGGACACTGTACTTTCCAAGTATGAGCCTTTAACATATTGAAATCTGGCCCAATGAAAGATGAGTTGGTCTCCAACTTATCCAACCGTGCGGTATGATACCCCGACTTAACTGAATATTTGCCGGATATTGTAAAATGCCAACCCAAGGTGTCCTCCTTGGTTGGCGCACCCACCGGTAGGGCACTTATTAACTCGATATCTTCCTGGTCAAAGACCGCTTTGAGGAGATCAATGTCCCAAAAATTAGATCGACTATCTATAAGCAT
Organism: Arabidopsis lyrata subsp. lyrata; assembly: GCF_000004255.2. Taxonomy (NCBI): domain Eukaryota; kingdom Viridiplantae; phylum Streptophyta; class Magnoliopsida; order Brassicales; family Brassicaceae; genus Arabidopsis; species Arabidopsis lyrata. The sequence goes on from NW_003302553.1 coordinate 19,980,883, forward strand.
GTTAACTTTTAAAGATGGGTCATTAATAGATCCATTACTTTTTGCTGGTCTCAGAAATTGAGCTGGAATCCACGGATCCTCCCAAACTGAGATGGAATTCCCAGATCCGACTCTTTTAATAAGTCTTTTATTAACCAGAGATCTAGCTGAGCATATACTCCGCCACCCATACGATGGGGAATATGACTTTATATTTTCCAAAGGATTGGATTTCCTATAATACCGCCCTTTAAAAACCCTCGCAAAGAGAGAATCCGGAACCGTGATCAACCGCCACAACTGTTTTGCAAGTAAGGCCGAATTAAAATCATCGACGTTTCGAAATCCTATCCCTCCTTCCGATTTATTAATACATAATTTATCCCAAGCCATCCAATGCATACCTCTTGAGGCACCATTCGAGCTCCACCAGAAATTAGCAACCGCACTAGTGAGTTTAGAAGTGATTGTTTTCGGTAGTCTGAAGCACGACATAACATAAGTTGGTAATGCCGCAGCTACCGATTTAATCATCACTTCTTTCCCACCTTTTGATAAAAAATTTGCCGACCATCCGTTAATCCTTGTCTGTAACCTGTCTCTAACAAAAGAGAAATTTTTTGTTTTTGAACCACCGAGACTTTCTGGCAACCCAAGATATGAACCCATACCACCAATATTAGTGATACCTAAGGTAGATTTGATATCTTCCTTCACACCGTCATCTACCTTATGCCCAAACTGGATTGAAGATTTGGAATAATTTATTTGTTGTCCCGAGACCGCTTCATATTGCTTTAAGATCCCCAAGATTACCCCACACTGATCCTTGTTAGCCTTACAAAAAAATAGACTATCATCCGCAAAAAGCAGGTGAGAAACCGATGGGCTTGCAGTTGCCACCTTGATACCCGTAATTAATTTATCCCGTTCTGCTTTCCGTATGTTCGCAATTAATACTTCAGTACAAAGAATAAATAGATAAGGAGACAGCGGATCTCCTTGCCGTAAACCCCTCTCTGGTACTATTAGTCCTCGAGGTTGTCCATTAAGAAGAACCCTATATTGGACAGTACAGATACACCACATTATCCAACTAATCCATTTTTCACAAAACCCCAGTTTGGTTAAAACTTTTTCAACGAAAATCCATTCCACTCTATCATAAGCCTTACTCATGTCAGTTTTAATTGCCATGAATTTTCCTTTACATGATGGGTTAGTTCGTAACCCATGGAACATCTCTTGTGCAATAAGAATGTTATCCGAAATTAACCGTCCTTCTACAAAAGCTGATTGTGTTTCCGAGATCAGTTTTGGTAGTACTGTCTTTAGTCTTTGGCAAAGAATCTTTGATATAATCTTGTAACCAACATTGCAGAGACTAATAGGTCGTAGTTCCGTCATCCGAGTCGGTCTTTCCGTTTTTGGAATAAGACAAATATTTGTCGTATTTAACCGTTTGTCAAAATTCCCATCCTCTAAAAAAGAATTAACCAAACATAAAAGATCTACTTTAATGGTAGCCCATGCTTTCTGAAAAAACAAAGCCGTCATACCATCTGGCCCCGGTGCCTTCTCCGGGTGCATCATAAAAAGTGCTGCTCTCACTTCATCCTCTGTTGCCGGGGCTATTAAAAAATCATTAATCTGATCTGTGATCAGACTTTGTACTTCTTCCAACGCATCCTCAAAAACCTCAGGTTTTGTTGTAGTGAATAAAGTCTTAAAGTAGGAAACCACTATATTTTGAACCTCTTTATCTTCCGTTGACCATGTCCCATTCTCATCATGTAAACCCGTGATTCGATTCCTCGCCCGTCTCTGCTTCGTTAAAGCGTGAAAATATTTTGAGTTATTGTCCCCTAATTGCATCAAAGAGCTTCTGCTTTTCTGGTGCCAATACAATTCCTCGTCCCGATAGGCCTCTTTCAACCGCAATGTTAAATCCGTAATTTCTTCCCGTGATCGCCTATCGTCTCTTTGCGCCGCATATAGTTCCGATTTAAATCTTCAATCGTTTGCCGACCATAGGGAGTCAACTCTCGTCGCCATTGCGAAATAGCTCGCCGGCAATTAGTCAACTTTTCCACAAATTTCCCGTCGCCTGGTTCAGAATCAAAATTCCAACCATCTGCAATTGTCTCCAGTAAACCTTCTTTCCCTATCCACCTTTTGTCAAACCTGAAACTATGTTTCCCGCGTGGCATCTTATCCGCAATCGTAGCTAAGACCGGTGAATGGTCAGAAGCTACCATTTGTAAATATTCTACAAATGTGTTGCAGAATAATTCATGCCAATCTTCATTCGCTAGAGCCCGATCTAGACGACATCGTATTGGTTTTTTATCCCGCCACCCCCGCCAAGACAACCAATCGCCGATATAAGGAAATTCCAGAAGACCACAATTTTGAATCATTAGATTAAACGGAATAAAAGAAGACGCGTGTCTTAATTTACCCCCTCGCTTTTCATGATTTCCAGTTAATTCGTTAAAATCACCAATTAAAAACCACGGAGAATCCCGAGATAAACCGGTTCTAGTTAACCGCTCCCACACTTGTTCCCGCTTACTAGGAACCGGGTCTCCATAAACAAAAGTGAGATAAATTACTTTGCCCTTATAGTTTGCTTCAATATCGATCACACGATTACTTGCAAATAAAACCAAAACATGATAATCATTATTAAAAAAAAGGGCTAAACCGCCACTACAACCAATAGGATCCACCGTTTTAAAATTTTTATAACCAAAGTGACCTACAAATTTTTCCATAAAAGAAGAGGATTGTTTAGTTTCCGACAGAAATAAAAAATCCGGCCTATGTTGCTTCCACAAATCCCGAAGATACCCAATTGTTGCCTTATTTCCTAACCCTTGACAATTTCAACTTAAAACTTTCATTTATTATCAACCTTTCGATTAAGTGGGTTGCGTCCACCTGTTAATCCCTTCACCGTGCCATGGTGCGTCGGGTTATGCCCTTCATTCCCTTGATTATTTCTTAGAGAAACCAAATTACAATTGACCATTGATATTCTTACCCTTAAAGTATCCACATCCAACCATGAAAAACCAGAAATCAAACTGTTGTAAAAACGTTTGTTACAACCAATGAAACTCCACTCGATACACTCAAAATCCAAAATCAACCGACCCACATCATAACTTTCAGAAATATTCCGACCACCCACAATAGCCCATGGAAGAGTACTCAAAGCCCTCCTTCTCCTATCACCGGAAAACCATCTGTTAAAAACTCCTTCATCTGACCTTCTCTCCTCAATCGTTTTCAACCGAAAACCTCTTTGATCCGCAGTCCAAGACCAAACTGCAGCTGAAACAATCTCAAATTCCAATAACAACACCTCCCTATCCACAATATATATTCCACCGAAGCTCAAACCCAAAAACTCAAACCCCAAATACAACCGGAAAAAAAACCATTTTTTTTTTTTTTTCGATTACAACCTCCATTTCATCAGCTATTACATGGTTAGTAAACATACCTCCCTCAATCAAGAGGGCATCATTCTTTACATTTACTACCTCCAAAAATTCTCTGGTTACTAAAAGATTTCCAAATAAAACAAAACCAATACACATGCTTATGCTTTGAGCTCTTTTATTTATGAAAGCTCTTGATACGCTTCCTTTAAGTATCCAAAACATCACCTCTGTGCCTTGTATACATACCCTAAATGCAGCCGGATCAAGGAGATATGATCTGGATCTATCTAAAGACTCAATCTCTTGGAAATCCGGGAACCAAAACCAAATTTCCAAAACCATAATTCTTTGAAATACAAAAACCCTCCGCACTGCCATCGTAACCCAGCGATTTCTCATCTTTAGAACAATCTCAATCCTCTCTTGAATCACCAGAAACAAGGATTCGAACTTGTTATCTAAAGATTCAGCCACTGAAATTTCCGTCCTAGCTATCCGAGATACTCGCAACCTTGAATCCAGATCATCCCCATGACCCAACCGATAAGAATTAACCACCAAATCCAATCTCCTTGTGAAGATTGTTCTCAAATCCACTATTTCTTCCCCAAATCGAACCCAGATATGAAGACATCGTTGGGTTCTTATCACCCACGACCAACCTCCTAATTTTGTCCAAAAAAGAACCTTCCAAAACCCATTACGGAGCTCTCTCAATCTCCCCTCTCCCTCACCGTCACCTGATTGACCAAAGATTAAAGCCTCATAGACAAACCCCTCAAAAAACCAAAGCAAAACCGTAAGAAACCAAACCGAAGACATCTCAAAACCCTAGATCCGCCGTCGTCCAGCCATCGCGATTAATACCAAAGTGTTTTTACTTTGTTTTTTCTTTTTTCTTTTATTTTTATTTGTCCATTGTAACATTTGATCTATTTCATGCCTTTTAAATATTGGAATATTTTTTAGTTACAAATTAATGTTTTTCTAATACTAATATACTTAACAATGCTTGTGAGAGTTTTTTTTTATCATATTTTCGTAAAATATATATATATATATATATATATATATATATATATATATATATTAATTTATTATTAAAAAAATTCAAAATTGTTAAAATTTATTATAATTTTTCGTTTGATATTTTTGTTAAACGGTTTTTATTATCTCCGGGACATCGCGGGGATCCTGAATCCTAGTTTATAATACTAATGAGATCGTTCATTTACATAGAAAGTTATTAAAATTATTACTTTATCAATTTATCGTATTTTTCAAATTTTACAATGCCATGACTCGAAAATTTTCCACTGTTAATTTATGGAGGCTGCACTATATAATTTAATTAGATTTTCAAAACCTTACAATTCACACAATTGTTTTACCAATCAGAGAGAATCGTTTATATTTATCAAAGTAGTGAATGGCATTATTCAATTTTATTATTTTCTTGTGGAAATGCCAGCCTTAAAAAGACATATGGTACAAAAAGAAGAAAAAAAAAGCAAACGTCAAGGCTTACTCGTCGTCACTAAAGTGAGAAGTCAAAGTTTGCTTCTACAAAACACAACACATGTTCAGATTCGATTCCCAATTTATAGCCAACCAAAGAAGACTAAGTCCTTAACGAACCAGAATAAGGCAACACAAAAGAACTACAACATGACGTGTGCAAAGACGTGACATTCGCCGCCTGGAACTCCATTAATTTATCTGATCTTCTTCCACTGTCTTCTTCTACGTGTACACGTGTGACGTGTGTGTATATATATCTCGAATGTCTGAATCTGGAAGAACAATTCAAGACAGAGTAAGAAAAAAATCCAATCCAGACAAGAAACCCTCCATGTTTTGTCTGATCACATAACACATTTGAGTTCTTAGATCTGCAGAATTTTTCTATTTTTGTTCTGTTTTCTTTTGATTTTCTTCTTCATATTGTGAAACCTAGAAGTTGGTTTCTACAACCAAACATGAACAGAGAAGTCTCTGAAAGAATTCATATTTTGTTCTTCCCCTTCATGGCTCAAGGCCACATGATTCCAATTCTAGACATGGCCAAGCTTTTCTCGAGCAGAGGAGCCAAATCAACCCTTCTCACAACCCCAATCAACGCTAAGATCTTCGAGAAATCTATTGAAGCATTCAAAAATCAAAACCCTGATCTTGAAATCGGAATCAAGATCTTCAATTTCCCTTGTGTAGAGCTCGGTTTGCCTGAAGGATGCGAGAACGCTGACTTCATCAACTCATACCAAAAATCTGACTCAGGTGACTTGTTCTTGAAGTTTCTTTTCTCTACCAAGTATATGAAACAGCAGTTGGAGAGTTTCATTGAAACAACCAAACCAAGTGCTCTTGTGGCCGATATGTTCTTCCCTTGGGCGACAGAATCTGCAGAGAAGTTTGGTGTTCCAAGACTTGTGTTCCACGGTACATCTTTCTTTTCCTTGTGTTGTTCGTATAACATGAGGATTCATAAGCCACACAAAAAAGTCGCTACGAGTTCTACTCCTTTTGTAATCCCTGGTCTCCCCGGAGAAATAGTTATTACAGAAGACCAAGCCAATGTTGCCAACGAAGAAACGCCAATGGGAAAGTTTATGAAAGAAGTTAGGGAATCAGAGACCAATAGCTTTGGTGTATTGGTTAATAGCTTCTACGAGCTGGAATCTGCTTATGCTGATTTTTACCGAAGTTTTGTGGCGAAAAGAGCTTGGCATATTGGTCCACTTTCGCTATCTAACAGAGAGTTTGCAGAGAAAGCTGGAAGAGGCAAAAAGGCTAACATTGATGAGCAAGAATGCCTCAAATGGCTCGACTCTAAGACACCTGGTTCAGTAATTTACTTGTCCTTCGGGAGTGGAACTAATTTCACCAACGACCAGCTGTTAGAGATCGCTTTTGGTCTTGAAGGTTCTGGACAAAATTTCATCTGGGTGGTTAGGAAAAATGAAAACCAAGGTAATTTGTTACTCCCCAGCTGCCATCATTAATCAACATGGCAATGTTAACATTTGTGTACATTTTCGTATTGCTAAATATGTTCTGATACCATGACAATTAGTAGATTGGCTCATGTATTTTATATTACCTTGTATCAATTTATTTGTGATGATGTAGAATTCTCCTAATTATGACTTGGTGTTGGTGTGGTTGGACAGGTGAAAATGAGGAGTGGTTGCCTGAAGGGTTTGAAGAGAGGACAACAGGAAAAGGGCTGATAATACGTGGATGGGCGCCGCAAGTGCTGATACTTGACCATAAAGCAATTGGAGGATTTGTGACGCACTGCGGATGGAACTCGGCTATAGAGGGTATTGCCGCGGGGCTGCCTATGGTAACGTGGCCAATGGGGGCAGAACAGTTCTACAACGAGAAGCTATTGACAAAAGTGTTGAGAATAGGAGTGAACGTGGGAGCTACCGAGTTGGTGAAAAAAGGAAAGTTGATTAGTAGAGAACAAGTGGAGAAGGCAGTGAGGGAAGTGATAGCTGGTGAGAAGGCAGAGGAAAGGCGGCTATGTGCTAAGAAGCTTGGCGAGATGGCGAAAGCCGCTGTGGAAGAAGGAGGGTCTTCTTATAATGATGTTAATAAGTTTATGGAAGAGCTGAATGGTAGAAAGTAGAGGAAGAGAGAAAATGTTTAATGTTGTGAGATTTTACCGAAATTTAAAAAAAAAAGTTTAATGTTGTGAGATAGATTGTTGACTTTGTGTTCCGCTTTGGAGTTCTTCTTTTTGTCACAGACGGTCTTATAGATTTTGCCACTGTTTAGTAAGAGAAAGTCCGTAGTGTGTGTTTCTACATAAGAAAGCTTTATTAAGTCAAAAAGAATAGACCGGAAGGCGGAAGACATGCATTTTCAATCTTCGTTGTACATATTTTACTTCTTGTGATCTTACTATGTAATTTATATTTGATGGATTAATAGGTTGGTTTGTCTTGTAACACAGTTTTTTTCCATTTGCTTCTTAGTTAGTTCTTGTAATAGGGAATTTCTGCTTCTCTCAATTCTCATCCCGTTTCCGTTGTAAGCAATCTCAAAACAAAAATAAATTCATGATCATTAATTGAAAGAGAAATCTAAAATTAGAAAGTGAATAGCTCATAAAGAACTTTATTGTGCAAACAAACTAAAAGGAGACAAAGCTTAAATTGTCACCAAAATCAAGGGGAAGAAGGAGAGTTGTTTTGAGACAATTCTCAAAGTTACAATTAAAATTCTCATTACAAGACTACATATAGAAATCTTTATCTTGTTAAGAACTCTAGTTACATTGGCCATTATCTGAGCTTTTGAACTTTTCATAAAACACTATTTTTAAATTTCATATATGAGTCTACTAATACCCGTCCCAAATTTTAAATGGGATGGGATCCAAAATTTTATATTGGACATAAATAGGACCTTTGTTTTTTAGATAATTAACTTAGAGGTAAGGATCTGAGCTTAAATTAGTTTTTGATAAAATCTTGTCGGGGCCTAAAACAATTACAATATTAGCCCATTATCTTTCCGTTTTTAGCTTCACGCGCTAAGAGAAACGCAACAGTTTTTTTTTTGTTTCTTCCGAGACGAATGCGTGTATATGTATATTTGTCAAACATCTGTTGTTCTATTGTAGATATACACAGATCTACTTAGATCCACATCTATAATTTATAGATCTGTATTTTGATGTGCATCTTTTTTTGTAGACGTCTATTTTTTCTCTTTTATTTCCACTTGATGTTGATACATAACTTATTGTTCAATTTTTTTCCTGTTTAGAAATATGGCTGATCTGGAGCTGCTTTCCCGATTGTTCGCCGATAGAGAGGACCTGCTGGCGATAGGGTGAATATGTGCTTTAAGCTCAATATGATCAAGGTTGTGCTGAAAGCTCTTACTCCTGAAGAGATTGAAAGCATTAGGCCTTGCTTCGGGAAACTTCTTGATGTCTACTTCAAACCTGTCTTCTCTGGCAAATTGGCTCACTTTCTGTTAATCCGACAACTTAATGTTGTCAAGCGACAAAATTCAAAAGTTTTTTCATGTACTTGTTTTCATTCCATTGCTTTCACGATTGTAATCTAGTTTTTTTTTTTTGTGTTTTTCTCGCTTCCCTCACTAAATTCCGTCTCTATATCCACATATCTATATTTAGATCTGCAATTTTTTAATTATCCCTGAGTTTAGATATTCAACTTCCCCTGTAGATCTATATTTATTCATGTATATTTTGTCAAACATCTATTGTTTGTTTTAGATATCCACAAATCTACTTAGATTTGTATCTATTAATGTATATTTGCCAAGTATCGGTTGTTGTATTGTAGATATCCACAGATCTACTTAGACAGTCTGCAGGTTTGCATTAAATGGAAGTCGCCTCCTTCTTTCTGTCGCCGCGTAACCGTCATGTCCGAAACAGAGAGACGTTGTTTCATCCCTTTTTTGCCAAAAAAGTCAAAGTTGTTATCCCACTCGCATGGATACGTAAGCGCCTGATTTTTTCGTTATTTCGAAGAAATCGAAGAGCAGAAGCTAAGTGAGGCTCTTTTTCCGATACTTGGAGTCAAAGCAGTCAACTACCTCTACACTAATTTGCCTCTCTGTTTTTACCTCTGCGCTAACTCTCTCTTTCTTTTTTTTCCAATCTCTTCCCACTTACCTTTGTCTTTTACTAACTCCTTTTACCTAATGCGTAGGTAATGAATCTAGGGCTAAGGCCTAAACTTGTATAGTTTCAAGTTATTCCACCAAACTCTTCGCGTATGTCACTTGGGCTTTGATCTAGGTGCTTTATCCTAGCATTTTACAAAACTGTATACCGAGTTCTAAAATCTAAAAAGTAAGGAAAAGAGACTCCTTGCTGTTTCCACAAACCCTATTTTCTAACAACCTATATCTGTTTTTTTTTTCTTCTAAAAAATGCAAAGCACTCGAAATTTTTGGTGTACTAAGAAAAAGCAATAATCCTGGCTCAATACTCATCGCTAAAGCCTAAGACCATCTTTATCGATGGGTTCTTAACATTAATTCTTACGAAAAATAAATAAATAAATGGTTTAAATTTTAAGAACCAGCTCTTATATAAGAGCCAAATAACCAGTTTTTAGCATTAATTCTTACCATTTTTTTTTTTTTTTTTTTTAGAATGTCTGTGAAATCTATGATAATCCGAAAAACTCAATCCGAAATCAAATCCGAGAATTTGGATTTATCCTGTTGAATCATAAACTATATATCCGAAAATCCAAATCCGAACGTAACCCAAATCCGAATCCAAAAAAGCTAGAATGTTTTATTCGAAAATTTAGATTTATCCTATTAGGTCATATGTGAGAAGTCAAAGTTTGCTTCCACGTACGAGAAACACAACCCATGTGCTGACTCGATTCCCGGTTTGTAGCCAACCAAAGATGACGAACCAGAATACGGCAACACAAAAGTAAAAGATGACGTATGCAAACACGTAAGTAAGATTCGTTAATTAATTTTATCTGATCTTCTTCCACTGTCTTCTTTTACGTGCACACGTGTGTGTCAGTGTGTATAAATCTCTCGATATATCCGATACTGGAACAACAATTCAGACAAAGAAAGAAAGTCCCAAGCTAAGCGACAAGAAACCCTCTCTGTTTTGTCTGGCAGAATTTTTTCCATTTTTGATCTGTTTTCTTTTGATTTTTCTACTTCGTCCTAAAACCAAGAATTTGGTTACTACAACCAAACATGAACAGAGAGCGAGTTCATATTTTGTTCTTTCCCTTCATGGCTCATGGCCACATGATTCCAATTTTAGACATGGCCAAGCTTTTCGCCAGAAGAGGAGCCAAATCAACCCTCCTCACAACACCAATCAATGCTAAGATCTTGGAGAAACCCATTGAAGCATTCAAATTTCAAAACCCTAATCTCGAAATCGGAATCAAGATCCTCAATTTCCCATGTGTGGAGCTTGGATTGCCAGAAGGATGCGAGAACCGTGACTTCATCAACTCATACCACAAATCTGACTCAGGTGACTTGTTCTTGAAGTTTCTCTTCTCTACCAAGTATATGAAACAGCAGTTGGAGAGTTTCATTGAAACAACCAAACCAAGTGCTCTTGTAGCCGATATGTTCTTCCCCTGGGCTACAGAATCTGCTGAGAAGTTCGGTGTCCTAAGACTTGTGTTCCACGGCACATCATCCTTTGCCTTGTGTTGTTCGTATAACATGAGGATTCATAAGCCACACAAGAAAGTCGCCACGACTTCTACTCCTTTTGTAATCCCTGGTCTCCCAGGGGAGATAGTAATCACAGAAGACCAAGCCAATGTTGCCGATGAAGAAACGCCATTTGGAAAGTTTTGGATAGAGGTCAGGGAATCAGAGACCAGTAGCTTTGGTGTTTTGGTGAATAGCTTCTACGAGCTGGAATCTGCTTATGCTGATTTTTACCGTAGTTTTGTGGCAAAAAGAAGTTGGCATATTGGTCCGCTTTCGCTATCCAACAGAGAGTTTGCGGAGAAAGCTGGAAGAGGGAAAAAGGCTAACATTGATGAGCAAGAATGCCTCAAATGGGTTGACTCTAAGACACCTGGTTCAGTAGTTTACTTGTCCTTTGGCAGCGGAACTGGCTTACCGAACAAACAGTTGTTAGAGATCGCTTTCGGTCTTGAAAGCTCTGAACAAAATTTCATCTGGGTGGTTAGCAAAAATGAAAACCAAGGTAATTTGTTCCTCCTTAACCATTGTTAATCAACGTGGTCTTTTTCATATTATACTCAATGTTAACATTTTTGTATAGTTTCCTAATGCAAATATGCTATGAGGCCATAGCAATGCGTAGATCGGTTCATGTAATTTATATATGACTTTGTAGAATTCTCCTAACAATTATGACTTGCTGTTTGTGTGGTTGGACAGGTGAAAATGAAGAGTGGTTGCCTAAAGGGTTTGAGGAGAGGATTACAGGAAAAGGGCTGATAATACGCGGATGGGCCCCGCAAGTTCTGATACTTGACCACAAAGCAATTGGAGGATTTGTGACGCATTGCGGATGGAACTCGACTATGGAGGGCATTGCTGCGGGGCTGCCTATGGTGACTTGGCCGATGGGGGCAGAACAGTTCTACAACGAGAAGCTTTTGACAAAAGTGTTGAGAATAGGAGTGAATGTAGGAGCTACAGAGTTGGTGAAAAAAGGAAAGATGATTAGTAGAGAGGAAGTGGAGAAAGCAGTGAGGGAAGTGATAGCTGGGGAAGAAGCAGAGGAAAGGCGGATACGGGCGAAGAAGCTAGGTGAGATGGCTAAAGCCGCTGTGGAGGAAGGAGGGTCTTCTTATAATGATGTTAACAAGTTTATGGAAGAGTTGAATGTTCGAAAGTAGAAAAACAAAACATGTTAAATTTTGTGAGATGGATTGTAACTTGTTTGTCTTTGAAGACTAGCTTTAGCCACTGTTTGGTTAGAGAAAGTTTGTGGTGTGTTCATATCTCTTTTATAATATGAGAAGTTTTTTTTCTAACTTTTCCTAATTTTCCTAACATTGCGATATTTGGCACTCTCTTTTGATGACATTCACTACAAGAAAACATGGATTTAGCGACTACAAGAAACGTAACTAAAGAGTCGCTAAACACATAATAACCACTAATTAGCGACTAATAAACGTTGTCGCCGAACACTGCGTCGCTAAAATAAATTGTAGCCTAATAGTCGCTAAATAGCGACTATTCTGCGACAACTATTTGAAGTCGCCTGTGCGTCGCGTATGAGTCGCTAAAGTGGCGACGGTTCTGCTACTAATATGTCACTATTTGGCGACTGGTTTGGCGACTAATAGGTGACTGTGGAATCGCCAAAAAGACACTACAAGGCGACTGTTTTATGAATGTTTTAGTGACTGAATGGCTATCGTTTTGCGACTTATTGGAGGTTTATTTTTGGATTTTGCCTGCTTATTTTGATTCCAATTACGTTTGCATTTACTAATTAAAACCAAACATACAAAACATACAAGTTCACAAGACCAAAACATACAAGTTCTTAATAAACATAAAAACATACAAGTTCACAAGACCAAAAGTACAAGTCCAAAATATCAAGTTCACAAGACATAAATACAAACATACTTGTACCATAAGTACAGGAATTGATTGGGAATTGAGGAAGGCCAGGAAATTAGGGTCAGTTTCACTCAGGTACTTCTTCACCATCGACAAATGCTTGATCTTAGCTGCTTGTGATGCTGCGACCCGCAATGCCTCTGCTTCACGTGCTGCTTGTAGAGCTGCTTGTTCCTCTATCTTGCGGTTAGCATCCTCAAGCTGTGACTGCAGGGTTGTGAAAGAAGAACTGCTTCCTGCGTACTTGCGCTTCCCGTTGATGTAAACCCCTAAGCTGCCAATTCCAAAGTAATCCCCTCTATCATTTGTGACAGTAGACTGCAAAACAAAGTAAAAACATTAGTGCTTAACAGATAAAAGTAGACTACAGAGCAAAAGACAAGACTACTACCTGAAGAAATATCTCATCATCCTCCTCCTGAGACAGCTCAGACTGACGCGAATTACCATCATCCTGTTCATCATTCTCTTGCAGGGCAGCCAACTTAGCTGCCTTGTTCTTGAGATATGCCTCATGGATTTCCTGCGCCTTCCTATCCACAAATATCCCATCCTTCTTGGTATGAGTTCTGATGAACACTTCTCCAATAGTAGGAGGTCTTCCCAATTCAACTTCATGAAATATAGTAACAGAGATGTCAGCAAGTAATAAACAAAACAAGTATTTAAAACAGACATGTAACTTACCATCTCTTGCTCCACTTGTAAAAAGGACTTTGGACCAGAAACATGCTTGTGAGGACCAAGACCATTACGGTCAGACATCCTAGCTGCTGATGTGGTTGAACTCTTGGCTTGGGCTTCTTCAGTATCCCAATACTTACACATCTCTCTCCACAGAGTTTTCTCAATCCAATACGGCCTCACTCTTGGGCTTTTTGACCCTGCCTTACTAACCATGTCTTTCATACGCAGTGCAATGATCTTGTAGAACTTGGCTTCAACCACACCTGTAACTGAGGGATGCCAGGTGTGTGTTTTCTACCAAAACAAGAGGACAGTGAAGCAGATGTTAGTTATCAAAATACAATATGAAAATACAGTAGTAGAAGAGGGATAGAAGCTTACAGCGAATTCAAGAAAGTATCTTTCTCTTCTTCCAGTTGGCACACAACTCCAATTGTAGTATGGTCCATCAAACTTGTTAGTAAAACACTTGGTGACCTTCCGGGTTAGCTTACCCTTATCCTTACCAAACCTACAATCAAATAAACAAACTTACAATCTATACACAAGAATACAAACAGACCTAAACCTCTTCACAAACTATACCTAAACAGAACCATACCTAAACCCTAAACAAGAACCAGAACCATACCTAAACCCTAAACAAGAACCAGAACCTATACACAAACAGACCTAAACCATACCTAAACCTATACACAAACCATACCTTAACACAAACAGACCTAAACCATACCTAATCCTATACACAATTCTAGACAATCCTATACACAATTCTATACAAACAATCCTATAAACATTCAGAATCCTTACCATGTCGTCCCAGGCTCTAAAGTCGGAGAGATGAGAGTAGTATAGAGCTCACGGCCTGGGATGACAAGCGTATCATGTAAAGTCGCGAGGACATCTTCTGGGAGTGTTGAATCCCTCAAACCTTCATCCTCCGATGTATTTTCATCATCAGCTTCTTCATTCAATGCAGCTTATTCTTCTTCAACGTTCTGAGCTTGAGAACTGTGACCAGACAGAGAGGCTCTTGGTGGTCGTTGTTGATTAACCACTGGAGAAGGAACCGGCGCTGGAGGCTGAACTGGAGCTGGAGACTGAGAGGCACGGGGAGATCCGGATGCTAAACGATGAACAGAGGAGACAGATGCTCGAAACGGAGTCGTTCTAGAGCCCCGAGGAGATCCACCAGCTGCATGCTGAGATCCTTCGCCCGACTGGAAAAGCTGCAGCGGAGGTGGATAGTCTCTTAGACTCAGTTGCGGTGAAGCTGACGATTCGGCGGATGCTCAGTCCCATGATTTGGATCTTCAGGGTTCGCCGGCGTGAACTCATACTGCGACGGAAGGCTCCTTGGTCTTCGACTCGATACACCGGAAGATGTGGGTCGAGTAGGGACGACAGTGGGTCGCTTCACCGGAGACTTCGGTCCCCTCTTCCCTCTTCCGCTTCCTCTTCCACCGCGAACACGAGGAGCCATCGATTAGACCTAAAAGAAGTAGATTTGTAGAGAATTGGAGAGAAATTGCAGGGTTAGGGTTAGGGTTCGTCGAGATAGAGAGAATTAGGGATCTAGGGTTAGAGAAATGCGGAAATAGGGTTTCCTCGGTTAGAAATAGGGAATTTATACTATGGGCCAACGCAGTAAATCTAATGGACCGAGACCAATTAAAAGGCCCAATTAGAAATTATAGTCGCTATAAAGTGGCTAATTAGTAGCCCAGTTTATAGACTAAATATTTAGAAGCTACTTAGTCGCCTAATTTGGCGACTATACAACGACTATTGTTATCCGTCGCCAAATGCAGACGGATTAGCGACTAATGTTGTTTAGGCAACATTCAGTCGCCTAAATGTAGCAATTCAGTCCTCAAATTCAGCGACTAATTTATCAGTCGCTGAATAACGTCGCTAATGACGTGTTTTCTTGTAGTGACTTGTCCTCTTTCATTTTAATTTTGTCTTTTTTAATTTAGTTCTAAAAATAGATATTTTTTTATCATATTGGTACATTCGACATATATTTTTAAAATTATTAAGTTTTTAAAATTATTAAGTTTTCAAAATCACGTAACGTTATTATTAAACTATTTTATAATTTCTTCTTAATAGTTGAACATTTTTATCCTAATGATGTATTATTTATCAATACTAGGTTATTTAGCCGCGATACTCGCGGCTTCTTGCATACTATGTCATATGTTTGCTATTTATTTTACTTAGTTTTTTTGTTTGAATTTAAAATTTAAAGAAAAATAAATAAATGAATGACAGTAAATTCAAATTTGATTTTTTTCTGTAAAATTTGAATTGTACTCATCTATATACAATGATATTTATGTTTTTTAAAAAATAATGAAGAGTATATTACTGTTTTTAATCAATACAATATTTGATGCCAATTAGACATTTTAAGAGTGTTGATGATAAAATTAATGATTATAGTAATATAATACGTATACATAAATAATACTTATTTTGTTAAAATGTGAAAATATTAAACCCTACTATGAAAATTAAGTTACATCGTTTTCAATTTATAATTTATATTTTAATAGTAAAGTTAATATTCTAAATTTATCCAATTTTAAAAGTTATTGTTGCATTTTAAAGAATTTAAATATAATGGTAATACAACAAATTTTCTATTATTTTCTACTTAATAGAAATATCATAACCAAATGTTATACATATTGGGTTTGAGCTGAGTTTTGAATTGAGTATACCATTATATTTTGATACAACTTAATTCGAAGTTGTTTATCTACTTAATGAAAATATTTTAAATCACATAAATGACGTAACAAATGTTGAAACACCATTTTATTAGTTTATTCTCCGTTAATAAAATAACCATTTTATGCTACTTGTAAAAGCATAATTTATTTGAGAAATGTATAACAAATAATTTATTCCGTAATATTTTTTACACTTTAAGAAATAGATGTAGGAATGAAGATGAATTATATTGTAAGAGATAAGTGAAGAGAGATGAATTATTCAATTATACAATTCAAGCGTATGTTTCCACTACCACTTAACATTTATGTTGTAGCATACTCAGTTGTATTTTTTCCTTCTACTCATCATTAGTCTTTTTGATTTTCTTCTTAAGCTCACTTCAAAAATATCAAATTTATTTTGAGTCAATCAAAATTCAGGTCTATATAGATTGATTGTTTTGGACAAAGAAAACCAACCTTAGTATATCTTCTCTTGTTGCATTACAAACTTCGGGTTTCTCTACTCGCTCCTTTTAAAAGACCTCTAAAATAGCACATACGATTGATTGTGAGTAATGTTTATTAGTTACATGTCATCTCCTCTTCACAGCCTCTTACAAAATTGACAAAAATGTAATATTGAAACACCATTAGTCGGATTATAAAAGAAAATGTTATAAAATTTATCAATATTATGAAATTTGGAATATGATGGTTAGTGATATGTGTATATTACTATTTATAGAAGACAAAATATTTATGTTTTACACTATTCAACTTTAACAATTATGTTTAAATATCATTTATGAGTAAGTTAATATCATTTTGTATTAATTGTATTTAAAGTATTGTTGTAATTTAGTGTGAGCATTAACAACATAACGATTATTATTAGTATGGAGGTTACAAAATATGAGAAAATACATAAATATAATTATTATATATTATTATAGAAAAATCTTAAATTGTTACATGCTAATGATGTGGATGACATTTGTTTCAATATAAATATGATTGAAATCATATATATGAAAGTTGGCCAACTCTCTCCATATGAGTGCCACATCATCACACAAAAAAATGACATGTGTCATTTTGTATTATTTAAATAAAAAATTAGCCAAATGAAATGAGAAAAAATTAAAAGTTCTTTATTGCATTAAATCCTCTATCAATTATACTTTTAAGTTAATTATTCAAAATTGAAAAAAAATATATACAAAATTATTTTAATAAAAAACACTACTTTCAATATACTCATCTTATTTTTATAAATTTTTTTGTCAATGGTTACCACTAGATAATGACTGAAACTTTATTTTTTTTGTAATTTATCACACAAGAAAATGACATGTGTCATTTTGTATTATTTTAAAAAAAATTAGCCAAATTAAATGAGAAAAAATTAAAAGTTCTTTATTGCATTAAATCCTCCATCAATTATACTTTTAAGTTAATTATTCAAAATTGAAAAAAAAAATACAAAATTATGTTAATAAAAAACACTACTTTCAATATACTCTTCTTTTTTTAATAAATTTTTTTTATCAATGGTTACCACTAGATTATGACTGAAACTTTATTTTTTTTGTAATTTGGTTGTTTGCTATCACATGGAGAGAGTTGACAAACTTTCATACATATGGAGAGAGTTGACCAATTTTTATATATATGATTACGTTTTGTTGTTCATATATGACTTATGATATGACTTTCTCTCTTTTTATTTTTATGTCTTATGATAAGTTGGTAACATTGACATGCAAGTTTTTTCAAGCGATGGACCTTTGAAACGTTATACATACCAAATAATTCAAGACACGACTATTTCTCTTATATGTTTGTATGCAATGATAGAAGATCTAAAAGTGTTGACCTAAATGACACTTTAGTTTTGCTTTATTTTTCTATTTTCATATGAAAACTTTTGAGATCTTGTTCAATTTATGTTTATCCAATCTACTATACATTTTTGCAGCAGTTTTTGGGGTACCCAAATCGGGTCAAAATTTTGACCCGGAATTAATTTATTTCGACCCGGATTGGAATTAATTATTTGGATCCGAATAATTAGAGACTTTCCTAAAAAAAATCTGTGATAAAACCGCAAATCTTGAGTTCGAATATTCCTAAATTTTCGTCAATCGTCGTTAATGTATCTTTTGAGAAGATTTCCCTACAAAAAAGGAAACTACATTAACAATTGCGTTTTGATTTTGTTTTGATTTGTAAACTAACAACAAGCATATTCTCAAGATATTCAAATATCAGAATATTGCCTAAACTAAAACATATAGAACATTCTAACGTAATTGTGTTAACAAGAATATTATTTTTGTTTCATAATGATTTCGCAATCTTCCCTTAAACATTTGTGCATCATTCTAATTTTGATTAATTATACGATTAAAATTTTGATTAATGATACGTAATTGTGTTAACAAAATTTTGAACTTGATCACCAAGATTTTCTCGCTTTACAATCACACCTAACCCTAAACATCTACAACCTCTATATATAACATAACATGCCAACACATGCAAGAAAAACACCAGGGCATCAAGAAACATTTTACCTTTTACATCCATGAAGAAAGCTTTTCAATATCTCCATGGTTGTTTCTTTTGACTATCTTAGAAGCGGCTTTACAATATTGCATGACAAGTCCAAATTAAGATTCTGCATCATAACGGCAATACACAACCAAAACTGGTGAGATTCTGAACTCAAACATCACAATCAGTTTCCAAATTCATTCTTTTTGTTTTTTTGTTTCATGCAGATTTGTGGATGACAAGAAAGGATTTGCGCTTGACAACCTACAAACTTTAAAAAGATTCGGCTTTTGTTCAGCCTTTCGACAAACGCAAATAGTTCATTCAGGTCTAGCAAACCCAATTTTGTTAAAGTTTATGCATTTAGGGATTCAATTGGTTACCATAAAGATCAAATCATTGGTGTGTGTGTGTGTACATCCTTTCAAAACGCTTACTTAAGACATATAGATTTGTATTCATGGAGGACAGAACTGAAATCAAATGTTACCTTCTTTTGAACAGTGGAACCTAAAGGGTTTGAGTTCTTTGTTAACACTATCAATCTTCTTACGAACCACATAAACTTCCTTCCTCATAGGATCATACACTAAAGCTCCTGTCATAAGAAACAACATGTCTGTAAAGATAAGATGTATTGGTAATCCAGCTTAACTCAGTTATTGAGAATGAGAGAAGATATAATTATAAGAAAACATGTTATCCATGGAAATTGCTATCACAAAAGTTGTGTAAAAATCCGAATGACCATTACTATTAATCAATTCCAAAATCAATTCGTTTTTGTAAACAAACTAAAATTACAGCCATCAATTCATGGTTCAGAAGCTACTCAATCGATAAAAAAATTGCAAGCGAAGAGTGAATACAAATGGTTTGACCCAAAATTAGATTCAAATCCGAGCAACTGGCCAAGCTATGAACATGTATAACCGATTACAATCGGATCATGTAGTTCAAACAGAAAAAAAAATCGCGTTTTGGTGGTATAATCGGTGAGAGCTTGAAGATAAACAAGTTCGTCATTCATCGGGTTACGAATTCTTTTTTTTTTCCTTTTTTTTTTTTTTGTGCCGAGAAATGTTTTATTGTGGCAGATCTATAATTTGGTTTCATCATTTTTTTTTGGCCTCGGCTTTCGGTTATCGGTTGGGTCCATTCGGTTTCGGTTCTTTCGGTTTCAAAATTTTATATCTATTCGGATATTTTAAAATTTCGGTTCGGTTTCGGTTCGGTTCCGATTCTTTCGGTTTTAAAATTTAGTATCCATTTTGTTATTTTGTTTAAAATATTTTCGGATATTTCAGTTATTTTTGAGTATTTTCGGATATTTTTGGATATATTTCGGTTATTTTCGAGTATTTTTACTATTTATATATATTTTTCAAGTATTTTTGATTATTTGGTCTATAAATAACTAATTATTTTGAAAATATAATTATTGTATTTCGGGTATTTCGGTTACCTGAAATATTTCGGTTCGGTACCGATTCGGTTACGGTTATTTTGGTTATAGAATTGCGTATCCATTCGGTTATTTTCAAATTCTCGGTTCAGTTTGGTTCGGTTTTTTTTACTTTGGTTTCGGTTCGGTACATTCAGTTCGGTTTATTTGGCTAGGCCTAATTTTTTTTTTCCAAAACAAATACTTCTTTTGGGCTTATAATGTTTGGGCTTCAATTTTACTTATTGGGCTTCGTAGATTAATTTTCTGTTAACTAGATTACAATTTCATAATAAAAAATTATTACCATATAAAACTTATTATACTGTTAGCTTACAAGAAAATAATTATTATGTAAACCATATAAATAAAAGACAAAAATAATATTAGACTTAATACTATCGTAAACTTAAAGTGATTTTTAAACGATACTCAACCTCTCTAAAGAATTATCTATCACCACAAACAACAACCAAAACTATACACAACCAATTGTTCATTTATTAAAAATCATAAATAACAAAGTATTTATAATATTTAAGTTATAGAAATTTTTTTAATATTAATAATATTTAAACTATATAAAAATTAAAAATATAAATATTATGGAAACTATTTAAAAACAAACTTTTAAATTGACTCGAATTATACGTCTTTAAAATAAAATATTATTGAAATAAAAATAACAAAATGATGTATAATTTCACGGGACGGGGTTATATGGTGGGATAGATTTGGGTCGATATTAATACGGGACGTTATACCACTGGTGAAATCCTAGAATTAACTATCAAAATATAATTATACAATCTTAAATACTAAACAAAACAAACAAAATTAACTATGAGGTATATTGTGGGGTAAAATATAGCTTTATTACAAGCCAAATACAAACATTCATAAGATTATAATCAAAAAGTTTCTTAGTCAAATATGTAAATTTTGTTTAATCAAGTTATAAGAAAACACAAAAAAAAATTTATTTATCCCGCGGTGTACCGCGGTTCATATCCTAGTATTTAATAATAAGTCTATCACGATGTGGTTGGAGTACTAGATCAGGAGAGTTAACAGAACAAGAAATTATATTTATAATCAAGTTAAGTGAGTTTCAAACCACACAAATGACATAATTACATATGATTGTATAAAAATATCCTATATTGATGTTGTATGTATTCATGATTGTGAAAAAATATTATTATCTTAAATATATAAATAGTCAGATTTATACATTAAAATGTATAAATTAATATTTTAAGTCAAAAATGAATCTAATCATAAAAATTGTAACTACATAATATGAATTTAATTTTATTAATTACACAATGACAAATTAAAAAATAAACATAAATTAGCAACAAGAACAATCAACATAATTTTTCTTAAAAAATTTCAAAACAAACCCACGCATAGCGTGAGTATTCATCTAGTTTTTTTTAAAGGCTCTTTAGATTTGATATCTTGCAGGGGATGTACCTTTAGTCAAGTGGTTAAGTCCATTTGACTCCGCCTTCCCCATCGGAGTTCGACTCCAGTAAGTCGCGTTATCTCGCGTAGTAGGGATTGGCTATGGATCGGGTCTTGTCAATCCAAAGATGTCAAAAAAAAAAGATTTGATATCTTGCATTTGCTCATATTTTAGTATTGTTTTTTACTTTACTATTATTTATGTATGTAAACATCAATAAACATATGTTATCTATTACTTTTACAAAATAAATTGTTGATATAAACTCACAGATAATTTGTTTGTTTGTTGATATAAACTCTCACATAATAGTTAAAATTCATATTATTTTACAAATAGCAAACTAAATTTATTTATCTTATAAAAACCATATGAACTTCAATCTAATTAAAATCATCAAAGATCCAAGGATAACTTCTATCTTATTTTTTTTTAATTTCACTCATCAATTTAAATTCTAGTGCTAGATTTTATACTAATGGTTTATCTTTATAGGATTTAATAAAATGATCATGAAGCAAAATGCAGTTTCCTCTCAACAGAGGCGATTTTTTGGGTGATTGGAGAACTCCCCATCGTCATCTTCTTCCTTCTCCCCGGAGATTCTTTCCGACCGATTTCAATATTGATTCTAATGACTTTAACGGCGGTTTCGTTCTGTCATCTTCTCTCTCTGACAGTTTTTCAGTTATCCCAAATTTGTCGGGTAACTGCTCTTGGAAACCGCCGTGGAAAACATCCTATAAAGATGTCGGTCTCATTCAATCTCTCTCTCTTTCACTTTCAGATTTCTGTTCTACCACCAAAGCAAATCGAGTATCATGAGTGATTTCATACGCAAATCGATTCAAGACTTGGATTTGGGAATTGATGACTATCCGGTAACTTTACCGCCAGAATTCACGGCCAGGGCTGCCGCTGTGAATCAATTCTCTTTGGTCGTCACGCCGGTTAATCCTCGGAAACAGAATTTACGGGCTATGATCAATCAGTTGCCAAAGGTGTGGGGTTTCGCTAATTCTTGTGTTGGTTGGATCCTGGGTAATGGAAGGGTTCAATTCGTCTTCCGTGATGAAGATTCGATGAATCTGGTACTCCGACGTGGTCCTTGGTCGTTCAATGAATGGATGGTGACTGTTCACCGCTGGTATCCAAATATCACAGAGGAAGACATGAAAATCATTCCGTTTTGGGTCCAAATCAAAGGTATTCCTCTGTTGTATCTCACTAGCGCCATGGCAGCGTATGTTGGAAATAGGTTGGGACATGTTACAGAGGTTGACTTCAATGATAACGCCAATAGGGTGGAGTTTGTGCGTGTTCAAATTGATTGGAATGTAGACATGCCTCTTAGGTTTCAAAGAAAATTTCAATTCATTGTGGGGGAGAACTCTGTGATTAAGTATCGTTTTGAAAGGCTCAGAAATTTCTGTACTAAGTGTGGGTCGCTCAAACATGATGCCAAAGAATGTGAACTGTCCTTTGACAATAATGGTGAACCGCCTGAGGAAGGTAATGATGATGATTTGGATGACGGAGCAAATGGCGATAGGAATGACAATGTGAATGAAGGAACATCTGATGCTAACACTCTCCAAACCATCGATCCTTTTGGTCCTATCCCAGGCCTGCAACTTAACCAGAATCACAATCTTACACCGGAAAGAACATCTGCTTCTTCACTTCCAAGTGCTTTTGAGGATGTGGAACTTACTGCAGAAAGAATCAGATATCTTCATGCCAGGTTTGTGCGTAATACCATCCAGAAAAAGGAATCTCCTCGACTTTTGGTAGAGATGGCGGATAGCTTAGAGAGCCCTGGTCAGAACAAGAGAAAGAGGGTTACCTTTGAGAATCTCTTACAACAATGTGAAGCTGCTGAGGATAAGGCGGTCCTGTGCCACATCCGCAAGCGTGAACGTGTTGAATCTCAATCAAGTTAGTTATGTAGAAATCAAAAGCTTAAAGAACTGCACTTCTTTATTAGATTTAGAAAACTCTCACAAAAACTAAATCTCTCTATTGAAGTCTTGTAGAACAACTCTCTACATAGAACTCCTTATATAGACATAAGCAACATCCTAAACCTATTAAGATTACAAAACCAATTTCCATATTTTGTAAACCTTGTTTTCCTTTTTTCTAGTTCTCTAGAAACTTCCACTTTCTAAAGAAACTTGTTCCCCAAGTTCTGGAATTATCCAACATTCACCCCCGTAATTCCAACACGACTTGCAGGGTCTTCGATTGCTTGTACTCCGATCAAGTTCCTCATTTCCTTGAATTTGATTCGGGCTAGTGGCTTCGTAAGTATGTCCGCTTTCTGTAGTGTACCAGGAACATGCTCCACCTCTATTTGATCATTCTCCACACACTCTCTAATGAAGTGATATTTCTTGAGAATGTGTTTGCTCCTTCCATGAAAGACCGGGTTCTTGGTGAGAGCAATGGCTGACTTATTGTCAATCCTCAGTGTGACCTTCTCGTTTTTGCTAAGTATTTCTTCCATTAACTCCTTAAGCCATATAGCTTGCTTTGCGGCTTCCGTAGCTGCCATGAACTCAGCTTCGCAAGACGATAACGCGACGTTGGGCTGTTTCTGCGATGTCCACGTGATTGGTGATGAACCGAAGTAGAAGATGTGACCCGACGTGCTTCTTCCATCATCGATATCAATGTTATGACTACTATCACTGTATCCAATCACCTTGCTTGATTCATCTCTCCTGAAAAACAAACCCAAATTGGTAGTTCCCTTTACATATCTTAGTACCTGTTTAAGAGCTTGGCCGTGACTCTCTCTCGGACTTTGCATGTATCGACTTAGAACTCCAACAGCATATGCCAAGTCTGGTTTCGTGTGAAGCAGGTACCTCAAGCATCCAATGTTTCTCCTGTATGCCGTGGCATCAATCTCTGGCTCACTTTCTGCCTTTGAGAGCTTTTTGTTTGCATTCATTGGAACTTGTGTGGAATTACATGTGTCCATCTTTGTATCCAAGAGAATTCCTTTTGCATAACCCTCTTGCTTTATGCGAATCCCATCAGCTCCTTGTAAGACTTCAATTCCAAGATAGTATGTCAATTTGCCTAGATCAGACATCTCAAATTCTCTTGACATATCTTTCTTGAATTGATTGATGACTTTTAATGATGTTCTTGTCACGAACAAGTCATCTACGTATATTGCCACTATCAAGTAGTCTCCCTTCTCCCCTTTGAGATACACGGACAACTCTTTCACACATCTCTTGAGGCCCATCTCTTTAAACACACGATTAAGCTTCACATTCCATGCCCTAGGAGCTTGGCGTAGTCCGTATAGTGCTTTGTGAAGTCGGTAGACTCTGTTTTCTTCTCCTTTCTTTTCAAAGCCCTCAGGTTGGCTTACATAGACGGTTTCATTAAGGTCTCCGTTTAAGAAGGCCGTCTTGACGTCTAAGTGATGTATCTCCCAACCTTTTGCTGCTGCAAGTGCTATGAGAGAGCGGATGGTTTCGATCCGAGCAACAGGGGCAAACGCTTCTTCAAAATGAATGCCTTGTTGTTGTACATAGCCTTTTGCTACTAGCCTCGCTTTGTACTTGTTCACCGAACCATCTGCTTTTCTTTTGATCTTAAAGATCCATTTTAAACCTATTGGTTTTACCCTAATTGGTTTGTCAACAAGCTCCCAAGTCATGTTTTTCACGATTGAATCTATTTCAGCCATCATAGCTTCAATCCATTCTCGAAGATCCTTAGCTTCCCAATAGCTTTCTGGCTCGCCATCAATGGTGAACAGCAGCTTCTCACTTTCTATGTCAGCAAGAAGAATGTAATCATCAAGATATCTTGGTCTGTTGATTGCACGCCCGTACCTTGTTACGTATTGCTGGTTTTGGGCTTCTTCTTGATGTTCGTCATTATCGTTCTCAGCCTCTGCTTCTTCGTCTTGATTTTCAGGTTGCGGATCTTCTTGATAATCATCATTGTTCACTTGATTATCGTTATTAATATTGCCATCTTCAATAACTCCATTAAGTGTGAGCTTAAACATTCCAGGTTCTCCGCTCTCTTGTTGTGACAATGATGACCAGTCCCAAGCTTTCTTCTCTTCAAATATTGCATCTCTGCTTACAAACACCTTCCTCGTGGTTGGGTCGTAGAGACGATAGGCTTTGGAGCCTTGTTCAGTTCCAAGATTGATCACATATCGCGACCTATTGTCTAGCTTCTTTAGATAAGGTCCGGTGATCTTTATATATGCGACACATCCAAAGACTCTTAAATGTTCAATATTCGGTTTCTTGGACATGAGGCACTCATATGGTGTTTGATCTTTCAAAGCTTTTGTAGGGACTCGGTTGATGAGATATGTGGAGTGACGTACGGCTTCTCCCCACATATCATTCGGAATTTTCATTGCCTTAAGCAAACTTCTTGTCATCTCCATCAGAGTGCGATTTCTCCTTTCTACTACACCATTCTGTTGAGGCGTGTATGGTGCAGTTAAGTGACGATTAACTCCGTTTTCTTCACAAAACGAGTTGAATTCATTCGAGGTAAACTCTCCTCCTCTATCGGTGCAAAAAGTTTTAATCGATTTCCCCAATTGCTTCTCCACGAAATCTTTAAATCTTTTGAACCGATCGAACGTCTCACTCTTCTCCTTTAACAACATTGTCCACATGTATCTTGAGAAATCATCAATTAATACGAAAACGTACCGATTGTTTGCTAGTGTTGGCGGTGAGATAGGTCCGCATAAGTCTCCGTGAATCAACTCCAAGGCTTGAGTTGCCCGGTATGACGCTTTGATTGGGAAAGGTTTTCTTGTTTGTTTCCCAACTAAGCATGCGTTGCAGATGCTTTCCTCTAATTGAATCTGTGGCAACCCAATGACCATCTCCTTTTTCACCATGTTATTCAGGACACCAACACTTATATGACCAAGTCGTGAATGCCAAGTCATTGCTTCATCATCGCTTTGTATTTGTAGACACTTTGGAAAGCTTATTTCCATTGGTGTCTTGTAGAGACGGTTTGGCGATCGTATGACCTGTACTAGTAACCTTCCTTGTGCATCACTCAACGTGAGAGCTTCACCTTTCATGTTGACTTCGCACCCGTGTTCTGTCGCTTGTCCCAGGCTTATGATATTGTGCTTAAGCTCAGGTATATAGTAGATGTCTTTGAGTGCCCTCTTATCACCATTCTTGCTTACAAACACTATAGTACCTTTTCCCACAATATCAACATACGACCCATCACCAAACTTCACTTTTCCTTTTATGTTTTCATCTAGGCTTGAGAAGAATTCCTTGTTCCCTGTCATGTGATTACTTGCTCCATTGTCAAGATACCAAATACTCTTGTTATTGGTATCATATACCTTCGGGAATACCTTTTCTTCATTTAGGAACACCACCTCGTGTATGTAAAGCGCGTCAGCTTCTTGTGTTTCATTCAGATTCGTTTCTTGTTGTTCTACAGGTCTCTCAGGGCATTTAGCTACAAAGTGACCAGGCTTGTCACATCTCCAACAGATTATTTTGGATCGATCTCTCTGTTGGTGTTGTTGCTCTGCGTTTTCTCCTCCTTTGTTTTGGCCGTTGGACCTCCCTCGTCCTGTGCCTCTTCCGGAGCTAGTGTTGCCCTGATTTCCTCTTCCATACCCTGCACGGTTGGATCCTCCTCTACCTCTGGCTCCTCCATGCGAGTTTCCATAGCCACCACGGGTATTATTGGAGTTGGAAAACATAAGTTTTCCCTGATCTTCTCTTTGGGTGTTCTTCTTTACTCGATCTTCATAGGCTTTGATTCTTCCTACTATGTCTTCAAAGCCAGTAGTCTTTAAATCGAGTACTTGTTCGAGAGACGCTACGATGTGAATGAATTTCTCTGGAAGTGCTGACAAAAACTTCTTCACAAGTTTTGTTTCATCAAGGATCTCCCCTAGGGAAGCCGATTGAGCTGCTAGTCCTGACATCTTCCCTGCAAATTCACCCACTGTCTCTGAATCTCCCATCGTCAACCGATCTAGTTCAGCTTTTAGGGTTTGGAGTCTCGCTTCCTTCACTCGGTCCGCTCCCTGGTGACGGGATTTTATCGAATTCCATATGCTTTTAGCTAGATCTTGCTCTCCTATTTGTAAGATAAGTGCCTCGGGGATAGATTGGAATATTAGTGCCGTCGCCACATTGTTTTTCTTTTGATCCCCGTTTCCTGGATCAATTGTATCCCATACTTCACTTACACGAAGCATTACCTTCATCCTCATCGCCCAGACCGTGTAGTTCGTCGGTGTTAACATTGGACATTTTATCGACGGAGCTCCAAGGTCCTTCGTTCGTGGTGGAGGATTCTGCACATCCGCCATGGTTGATCACAGGTCTTGATCCTTCAAAGCTTCAACACAAGCTTTGATACCAATTCAAGTTAGTTATGTAGAAATCAAAAGCTTAAAGAACTGCACTTCTTTATTAGATTTAGAAAACTCTCACAAAAACTAAATCTCTCTATTGAAGTCTTGTAGAACAACTCTCTACATAGAACTCCTTATATAGGCATAAGCAACATCCTAAACCTATTAGGATTACAAAACCAATTTCCATATTTTGTAAACCTTGTTTTCCTTTTTTCTAGTTCTCTAGAAACTTCCACTTTCTAAAGAAACTTGTTCCCCAAGTTCTGGAATTATCCAACACTCAAGGCTCATGTTCGATAACGAATGAAATAGACAGAGGCGCGGGGGGCCCGGTACCCCCAGAAGTTGTCCCATGACGATCATCTCCTGGAATTGCCGCGGACTTAAAGGGTCGCTGACCCAAGCTTGTTTATCTTGTATTTGTCGTATTTATAAACCTACTATTTTATTTTTAGTTGAAACTCTGAATCAGGATGATGTTGTTGCCGATTTGGTTTCTTTTCTAGGATTTGCTAATGTCATTACCCAACCTCCTCAAGGGCGGAGTGGTGGCTTAGCTTTATTATGGAAAAATAATGTGGCAGTCTCTTGTTTGTCGCAAGATGATCGCCTAATTGATGTACATATTAATTATTATAACTATAGCTTCTATTTGTCTTGTGTTTATGGACATCCTGTCCAAAATCTACGGTACTTGCTCTGGAACCAATTACAAGACATTGCTAATAACAGAGATGGTGCTTGGCTTCTCGTAGGAGACTTTAACGAAATTGTCTCAAATGAAGAAAAAGTGGGAGGGCCCTTTCGTGATGCCTGGACTTTTAGGGATTTCCGCAACATGTTATCAACTTGTGATTTAATCGATTTGCGTCATAAGGGAGAGAAATTTTCATGGGTGGGTGAGAGACATTCACATACAGTTAGATGTTGCTTGGATAGGGTTTTCATTAATTCCGAATGGGCTGCAACGTTTCCAAAGGCAGAAGCTGAGTTTCTGGATTTTTACAACTCGGATCATCGACCAGTTGTTACTAAGCTTGGGGTAAATTTGACTTCTTCTAAGAAACCTTTTCGCTTTGATGGAAGGTTACTGGCTTTGGATGGTGTGGATGTCGGATTCACACACTCAAGTATTTTGTTAAGTGGGAAAGATTATTCTTGAGGGACAAAAATGAATACGTAAGAACTTGTAAATTGATATGAAAATTGCTATAGTATTTCTCTCTTGAGAGGAAGATCCCCTTTACATGGCCATTGGCCTCTATATTTATACATAGATAAGCGACATTTAAAATGAGTAATTAAGTACAATTATTTCTTCTTAAATGTGTCCGTTTTGATTCTTCGACTTTAATGCTCAACGTTTGAATTTGAGTTGACTCTGATTTTCATGGGCCTCGCCTCTTTTGGCCCAAGTGTCCTTGAACCGACCTACTCGCGTCTTCTACACCGAACTCACATCTCAGTGCAGTCACTTCGGACTCTCGAAGTGGTGACAACCACTTCGACCGTCCCCTCGGTTCATGGGCCCAATGGGCTTCATCCTTTATGGGCCACCCGCTTGACTACGTGGCAATCTTTGGTTGGCCTCGTACTTCTGGTGCGGAATCCGACACCAACAATTAGCCCCCCAAGTTCTTCGAAGTGCTATTCCAATTCGGAGGACTTTAAATGCTCAAGTGGCCAAAGATTGCGCTCGAGAATCTTTCTGATTTCCCGCCGAAAATCCCATCACTCCTTTAATTTCGGCACTAACCATTTTTAACCGAGTGACATATGTCATCATTATGACCGTATATTGATTAATTACTATTAAAACGGGAAAAACCTTCCCACTTCCCACACGACTTCCAAGGCGGTTTCATCATTAGCATGAGGTAACTTCTTTTCACCATTACTCTCTTCTTTTACTTTTGTACTTTAATCAAAACCTCTCTCTTCGTTCCTTCACCAAAACCCCTCTTCGCCGGATCTTGAATTTTTCTTTCTTCCCAATGAATTCTGATTCCGATAGACCCGAGTCTCCGTCTTTCGACGAGAGGCGTTCTAGTAACGACGAGTGCACCCGCCCTGGTGATATTGCCGGTCCGCACTATAGATCCATTTGTACTCTTCAATCCCTCGAGCGATTGAGAGAGCTTTGCCGGATTCCGCCGGAAATTATGGCGGAAGCACAAATAGCTTCCCCCACAGAATCTCCAGAGAACCATCGCGATGGTTACTTCTGTGTGTATGAGATTTATTTCAAAGGTTGCGGGCTGACCTTTCCTCTTCCCGAAGCCCTAATTTTATACCTAGCGGCCCTTGAAATCGCTCTTCCTCAATTAACCCCCAATCTTCTCCGTACTATTCTTGGAATTATAACAATCGCGGCGGAGGCCGGTTATGTTATCGGAGTTGCTGAACTAAATGAGCTTCTGAGCGTGAGAAGTTCATCGAAGAAAACGGGATATTTCTCAGCATATCCTAATGCCAACAGGAACATCATTTCACATCTTCCGAACAAGGATGAAAATTGGCATCATCCTTGGTTTCTAATTAAGAAAACCCCCGCTTCGATTGGAAATCTCGCTGATTTTCTCCCTTCGAAGTGGTCTGCGAAACCCGGTAGTGATTAGGTTGCCCGTATCTTTCCCGGTTGTTTCTTTATCTTTATTGACTAACACCGTTGTTTCATTTCGCAGCTTTCATCGCTTCCAACCTCCCATCTGAAGAGTTCATCGAATTCTTCAAAATAATTCTTGAAGGGGAAACCCTTTGGAATTCCTTCACTCTTGAACGATTCCTGGAAGCTAACCACAGACTCAGGATGAGTCCGCCTGGTCATCTTCACCAAATTCCTCCCCCTCCCTCAACTCAAGGAATGTCATCTCGGGCCCTTGCGGCCAAGCGTAAGTTGCTTTCCAAGCCGATGGCTGAGGCTTGCGAGGAGAAGAAAAAGTTTCTCGCGACTTCTATAGACAAGAAGGACTATAGTAGGACCTTGCTGGTCGATGATGGCAGTACCGAGGGAGCCCGATCTGTTGCTTCCTTCAGACTAACTCCCCGTCGCGATCGCCGCGACTCACGTTCTCCTCGGAGTTATCAATCTCCTCGCCGTGATTCACCTCGTCCTCCCCGAGATGATTTTAGTAACGAGCCAATTAAGAACTTGGTTCGCCGGAAGAGAGACAAGTCCTCTCGCAGTGATCCTTCCCCGCAGAGGGAAAAGTCAAGGGCCCGGACTGACCGCTCACCTCGGTCATCCCCTCCTTCTGAACCAATGGGTCCTCCACGACCAGTTGACATGTCCTCCTCTTCCCAGCCGGATAGTGGAATGACTGCCCGGAGCGCGTCTCCGAAAAAGGGGGATTCTGAATCTCGAGATGCTCCCTCGAGGCTGAAGCCTGCTCTTGTCCCTCAAGTCAAATCGCTTTCAGGTTTGGTGATTTACACGTACTTTAAACTTTTTGTCTTTATTAAAATTCCAATTTTTTACAACTCTTCCTTCTTCACAGCTATGGAGAAAGAGGGCATCGTCTTCCGATGCTTCAAGACCCGGTCGGGCTCGATCTTGCCAGACTTCGACAAATGGCGCCCTGAGATTCGTGAACGTTATTTGCTTCACGCGCATCACTCATCTCGGGTTAGTTCCGTTTTCTTTTATATATATATATTATTTTTTTTTTTGTTGTATTGCCATTCTGCGAACTGACTCGTCATCCCGGGTTCATGTATAACGCCAGGCTCATAGCGAATTTAACGACATGATCGAACATTACGAAGGGCTGGTCCTTGGACGGGAGAAGGAGATTGACATGTGGAAAAAGAAACTCTCTGCTCTTGAGGCCGAAGTCAGTTCTTCTGCCGGCTCCAAGCACGAGCTGGAGGACAAAGTCGACAATTTAACATCCGAGCTTGCGCAGGTAAAGGGGGAGCTGCAGGGTCAGTACGACCAGAACTTCAAGCTCCAGGAAGAGTTTTCTGGTATTCAAGGTAGGCTTCAAGAGTCCGAATCAAACGCTGATTCCCTGAACAACCAACTCATCGAGCTCAACGCGAAGTACAAGGCGATCGCCAAATTGCGTGATTCCGAGTTGGCGAGGTCGGCATCAAAAGCCAGAAAAGAGGTCAAGGGACGCGGGATGGAGTTGATCCAAGGGGCCATCCGATTCATACAGACTGAGAAGGCTAGGTCGGACTTGGAGTCAGACATCAAGGAGCACGAAAGTAACCTGATTCTGCTGGATCAAATCCATGAAGCAGATTTCTCCGAAGAGCAAGAAAGGACCGAGCTGTCGACTAACCTTTCTGAAAAACGGAGTCGCTTGGCAGCTCTTCCCACTTCGGCCTTCAACCCGCTTGACTTCGAGGCATTCTTTACTGAATCACCTCCAATAAGTGAATCGGGTTTAGACTGGGCAGGTAACGCTTGGCTCCTAAGGCTTACCTTTTCTTACTTTGTACCTTTGATTGACTGGAATTATTATTTCCGCGGAGGGTGGTCAGGGAGTTTCATCTGATCAAGCACCAGTCAAGGAGGTGAATGAAACTCTGGTTGCTGAGCAGGAGCCCGAGGTGGAGATCGCTCCATAGTGGCTGTGTCCACTTTAAATTGGGGATTGTCCCTTTTTATTTTAAGACTTAATCTCGAATTTATTTTTGCCTAAGGAGGCTTTTTGAACAAGATATTTGCCTGAGGAGGCTTTTAAACCTTTCTAGGTTGTGACCCAAGGGGGTTTGGTTAAAATTATATGCGGGTTTGCAAAGTCCGTTTTTAACCTTTTGTGGCCTTGTGGCAATGCTTTCGAGATTTTTAGGTTGATCAGACCTTTCTCTTTAGAATGCGAGAGCTGAGCTCGGCTTAACGCGAGTTCCCCACTTCGGGTTTAGTCAACTCGGTAAACTTGTTAGGCTTGGGCCTTAGAAACTTTTGCAGTTAATGCGACGGTTGCTCTTTCCCTTCTTAAAGAAAACGGCTCGTCTTTTAATGCAATAATTGCCTTTTCTCGATTTTCCAAAAATGGTTTAACCCACTCGGAAACGCTACCATTAATGAATTTATGGTTCCAAGACAAACCCTAAATCATTATAAATAAAGGCTTACCTACCTCTAGGCTTTATTAAACATGACTCTAGAGTCTCACTTGAGAAATATTTTAAGAATGGAAAGCGAAACAGTAGCCCCCGTTGATCCCGGCAGCCCACTCTTCTTGTCCGGCGACGGCTTTGAGCCGGCCGGCGTTCTCTTCCCTCATGCCGTCTTTCACTTTCCTTCAAAGGAGAAAAAAGAGGCTTGCGACTTCATTGACAAGGTAAATATTTGAAGTTTTTTGATTAAAAACTCTTTGTTTCATCTTATTCATTCATCTTTATGCTAGGTTGCCGACAAGCACCGTCGCTTGTGTGAAGAGAGGCAACGGCTGGGCCTCAAAAGGCAGACGCTCGAGGCTCGCATCGCCCGGGTGGAAAGGAAGATACGGGCCCTGGAGAGCGATCCCTTTCAATGGGAGTGGCGGAACTTTGATTCTGTTGCTGAGATCCCGAAGATGCTTCGGATGTATCTCCGGGCTAGAGGAGTCCCGGGTCCCGTGAACGCCCCTGTCTGCGATAGTGAAGAGGAAGAGGACTTGGAGGAGGAGGCCAGCGACTGCCGGAAACGCCTTCGGGATCGTTCCGAAGTGGATGCCAAAAACAAGGCGTCCACTTCGAGGACTAAACCGGCGATGAAGGAGCCTGTTCCTGAGCCTCTCCCATAAATGTTCTCCAATTTCTTTACTGCTTTTTTTTTAAAAAAAAACTCGTAATGGGCTTCGGCCCCTTTTATTTATGGAAATATTTGCTACTTTCCTTCTTTTCCAAATATTCTTCGAGATGCGTCTTTTAATGCAGGATCCGTTCGAGGGCATAAATCTCTCCGCGAATCATTCCATTCCTTGGATAGAATCCGCTGCTTGCTAGGGATATGGGGTTCCTATAAATTATAGGTTCAACTCCCCTTTACTCCTCACCACTTTTTTATTTTAGCAGGCATGGAGTTCAATCTACGCTGTTCAGAATCTATGCCCGACTTCTCCAGAATTGGAATGATGAATGAAGATGTTCCAAGTGAGCCCAACAGGCAGCCTTCCCCACTTCGCGGCCTCTCGAGATCTCAGATCCGAGCCCCATGTGCTTTGATCAGGGATCTCCCAATCAGAGACCAAGGAACAGCGACGGCGTTTATAGAGGCACTTGAACTTCAACACCGGAAGCTTACGTCGGAAAAGAGGAGGCTCCGGAAGAGGATTAACCGGATGCAACGCAGGCTTACTACGGTGTCAAGAAATCTTCACATCCTTGAATCTCACCCCGGAGAGTGGATTGAGCTTGGAATCTCTGACTTTGCTCGAATTCCGGACTGCATGATATCAATCCTCGATCTTGCTGGTCAAGGGATTGAAGTGTTCTGCTCGTCAACGAGGATTTCGTAGTTCAAAGTGTACGATGAGGGACACTTCGCCCCTTTTTTTTTTTGAATAAACGCTTTATTTCTAATCTCTTGTATGTTCGCATAGCCGAACCTTCTTCCTTTAATAAAGAAATAAAACAAAAATTTTATTAATAGCTGAACTCGTTTTCGAGCTGCCTACGTACCCATTTCGGGATCAAGCCAAATCGTAGTTCATGTACATAAACAATGCATGTAGCTTCTAAACATAAAACTTCTTTAAGTTGATCACATTCCAAGGTCGCTTGACTGGATTGTCTTCTAGGTCTTTTAACCTATAAACGCCGTTTCGAACTTCCTCGGTAATAATGTAAGGTCCCTCCCAATTAATACCAAGTTTTCCAGCACCTTCTTCTTTTTTATTGTCAAAGACGCGTCTTAATACGTAATCTCCCACGAAGAACGGCCTACTTTTAACTTTAGAATTGTAATACCGGGCTGCTGCCTGTTGGTAATTCTGGATCCGAATTAGAGCTTGATCACGCCTTTCATTTATGGTATCTAGTGAATCGTTAAGCATTGCTGAATTTTCTTCCTCATTTAACGGTGCTTTTGTTCGACGAAGTCCGGGCACATTGCCGAAGTAGAGGCTTCTTGGACTCTTTTT